>NC_135414.1:21198792-21531292 GCF_051991245.1 Festucalex cinctus | reverse complement strand
TAATTGTCCTCCAGACACTGGGAAGCCGTATCTCCGAGCAGCCACAGGTCTCCGTCGCGCTTATTCCCCTCCCGTCACCAATCAAACACCAAACAGTGCTCTCGATTGGGCATTCAAGTGATTGAGGTCCAGGCGGGAAAGATGACAAACAATAAAGAGCAGGTCTTAACAGCTCTGCGAGACAATGGCGAACACTTACGGCGAGCAAGAGATACATTTTAATGCGTTCATTTGTGCTTTTGTGGTGGAACACAAAAAAACGTGTAATACAAGTATATGTGACAGTGAAAGGACAGAGCATTACCACTGTTATGTTCTGAGGTTGGATCCCAAAAACGCAGACACAAATAAAACCTTAACTATTTTTTCACATCGAGAGATGTGGAACAAACTTGACTCGATGAGAAACAACGAGAGATGTACAGAGGAACAGAGGTAATAATTCGACAAAAACACACACTTCTCAGACAGGCTTATATAGACAGCGAATCGATCTGATTGGCTGTGGCTAGACATGTGGGTAACAGGACTAACATGGTATTATCTGATTGGCTGTTGACCAGATAAAGAGATTAAAGATTCTTGACATCACATAGCTTCTGACATCACAGAGCATCTTACCAGTTGAAAATAGATGCTGGTTACATCAGTTCAAAACAGACACTTGACCTCACGGTCATGACCCGATCATTAACCTTGCATGGCCCCTTGCATGACCCTAGTCATGACAGTAAACATAACCCTTACATGACCCTAGTCATGACAGTAAGCATAACCCTTACATGACCCTAGTCATGACAGTAAGTATAACCTTTGCATGACCCGAGTCATGACAGTAAACATAACCCTTACATGACCCTAGTCATAACAGTAAGCATAACCCTTACATGACCCTAGTCATGACAGTAAACATAACCCTTGCATGACCCTAGTTATGACCAACATGGGTTTATTTGTTGAGCGGAACAGGAAGATGGCAATAATAAGCGAAGCCTAGGCTGTCTACACAAACATTTAACAAAAGTGAGGATATTCGCCATGGTTTTTACTATTATTTACATGCAAACTCTGATGAAAAAAATTGTTGATTTTTGTGAACTTGTTGGCTACATGATGGTACATTTTGTGGTTATAGCGCCACCTGTTGCTTTGGAATGTGCTTGAAAGCCTACAAATGCATGTTTGCGTGTTGAAATAACACTTGTACATTCATAACACAGATGTGGGGTGAAAACAGGGCGGGTTAAAGAGGGGGTAACACGGTCAGGCCCTATTATATGCCACACTGAGGAAGCCTTTGTGCATGCTGGGGCCAAATCTTAAGTGGCTCTTTATTTTGGCTCCTATTACACACTCTAGATACCACTGTGTGTGTGCGTGTGGGGCGGACCTGAATGTAACGCAGGAGCCCCACTGAGAAAGCTGATGTCGCTAAGCAAACAGCCCTCTCGCTTGCCAGGTGGGCATGTCGAGACCCACCCTGTGTCATAATGGTGGTCCGGATGAAAGTGGACACTTCATTTTACAATCCTGTCAATCTTGATTACAATTATGGTTATGAGGATGTTTTTATCCGATTAACATGGCACGCCAGCTGTTTGAGAGGCCTTTCCTTAAGGGGGTAACACCCCTAGTCCTTAATATGAATAAGGGGCAACACAGACTTTTTTCTTTTTCTTTTTATTTTTTTATTGGACCTTCTATAATGTTTCCCACACACAATGAAGACCACCATAGATTGGGTTGCCTTTCAGCGTCCCGAGTTTCTTAGATGGGGGGGGCATAGGGAAGGGGGAGTGGGGAAAAAAAGGCTCAAGCTCTTCCCTTTTAAAGGGGGGCACAGTATGAACCTGGAAAAAAGCTCAGCACATCATGCCACATAATAACACAAAGAAAAGTAGGGTGTGGGAGAGCCAACAAAGGTCTTTGTCTTATTATCGTGTTCCATTGTGGATGTCCAAATGAAAAGAAATGTCATCAACTGCAAAATTTAAACAGATTTGTGACACTACGTAGTACCCGGCCTTCTCCTCGCTCATAAAAAAAAAAGTCAATGCACTTTATTACATCAAACCCAAGGCTCCCAAAGAAAAAATAAAAGTATAGTGACATTCTGTAGTTTGCTACGGATCATGTAGCCTACAAAACTGGAAAAGAGAAAACAATTAATAAAAACAAATAGATCAGGGGTCTATCATGTACAGTATTTACATAAGCGTTGTGACACCAAAATTTGCAGAGGAAAAAAAAATCTCTAACTGCAGCAATTCCAAGCACATGCCCATAAGATCTTTCCTTATATCCATCCATCAGCAATAATTCTGGGATGTTTTTAAGGACAAGCACAAAACTGTGCTGACAAATCTGCAGGATATGAGTACGCTATTATTTGACCTATTTTGTCATGTTTGAAATAACACGGCAGAAGAATGACACTGTGTGTGTATCTTGCCTCTGGCCGATATCAGACACTTTCCACAAGGGCAGCTTTTTGTTATCTTTTTTTAGGTGGATTCACAAACCAGGAAGTAACAAAGATCCTTCGTATTGCTTGAAATGATGGATATGTTTTCACGTTTGTTCTAAGCAGCTGTAATTCAACGTGGTCGCCCACCATGTTAACCCCCCAGGTGGGTTTTGACACATGGGACATGGTCTGTGACCACATATAGTCAATATCACTCTTTTTCATTGTTATCATTGGTAGCTCACCAAAGCTTTATTTTTTTTTAATTTAATATCACATTTGGCGGTTGAGCATGCCCTGCACAGACCCAACTAGGTATTTATATGCAAGCCATTACAAGTTTAATTTTCCTTAACATGTCCACTTAAAGGTCACAAAAAAGCATCTAGTTCGGGCCCAAAGCGAAGACCCTCATGGAATCACTGCTTACTTCTACTCCTCTGCCTTTTGCGGGATCAAAAGTATGATTGAAAACCGTTTTTTACAAACAACTACATTCATTCAGTAGACGCTGAACTGGTGACACATCCAATGACTTTTCAGGTCATCCATTATTCATCCCATGACAGACAATGGCCCATTCAGAGGACAAAGGATGCAAATTAATACGATTTTATAGATACTTAATACAATTATTGATTCGGCTTATATGTTATATGATAGTTTATTGATACCTGATCAAATCTGAGAGGGTGGAGGAAGAAGGCTCATTTATTATCTCTTGTCAACATATAAAGACAATATATATATATATATATATATATATATATAATAACCAACCTTTATTGAGTTTAACATTTGCTGCCTGTGATGACTTTAAATACAGAGGTCGAATTTTGTGCGATGCACATAAACGCGTTCTTGACAATAAATGCCGATGTTAATTATTTTACAGATGACATGACCGGAACTGTCAGCATTGTGCATGAAATGAAACCTTACTGTGGACCACGACTTCCTCACCAAGACTTGAAGCCTGGCTGCATTGAAAGGTATAGCAGGTATTTTTTTTTAAAAAAACTATTTTTTCAAATCTCCTGCTTTGGATTGAGAGTCTCTAAAGTCTCCAGAAATTTCAACTAATGAAATAGCTTGTTGTTGACTTTGTTTTATTTTTAATAATGTAAAACATTATTTTAAAATGCAGGATCACAGAAGCGTTCTTGCAACATGTAATGTTTCTAACAAAAAAGACACATCGCTAAAATGTATATTAGAGCACAGAAGTGGGCCTTTTAGTTTTCCATTTGCTCAGACTCAGTTTGGCCATACATCCACCACTGATTTGTTTTGTGACACTTGCTGTGCATCTCACTTGGCAGAGGACACAATTTCCTGTTTTTCAATTTGATTGTGTCCAGTAAAAGTTTTAATGAGGCGGGTGTAACATTGGATTAATATGCAAATTGCGACAAGGACTCTCTAGTTTTTATTGCCGCTTTCGTGATGGTTTTATGACTTTAATTTTGACAAGGAACACAGCTTTTGCAGATGAAATGTAGTTTTTCTACCCCAACAGATGTGTTAGCGTGACTCTAAATCATCTTTACTTTGATTAAATTTCTTCGTATTTTATGGCTTCATGTGGCATATTTCAACAATAGTGTTACAGCAAAATTGGAATGGCACCTGTTATTGTTCAATTTGGACATCAACCAAAAGAAACACACAAAAATTTGGTCAATTTGGCCATTATTAATTTAGCCTGCATCAAACTTAGAATGCACTAACTGAAGCCAAGCACTAGATATGTCTACCACTGATGTTAGCCATCAGCACAGGTTTGCTGACAACTTGCTGTATATGTCATCGTTGAGTGTTTTCAACTACAGCCCAGTGATAGATGCAATTGACTGATAATGTTAGCTCCCAATGCTATAGCATGCTGACTGGCAGTTGACTGCAGCATTCCAGTCACCCTGTGGCTTGTGCTCACATCTAATTTAGCAGTCAACTCAATCTTTAGCTGGGATTACTAATATTAGCTGCCATCATTTTCCACAGGCTGACTGGATAGCTGCTCCGCACTTGTTATCAAACATCAGGTAGGGTGTGTTGTGTTTTAAACCTGCAAAAGACGACTTGTGTTGGCTTCCAGTTTAATTTAGTAGTTCGAAATGTAAATATAGCTATCTTGTTCAGCTACGTGAAGCACTGCCAGCTAACGCTAGCAGTCCACTGCAATCTATCGCCGGTCGTCAGTTTAAATAAATAAAACCGCTAGCCAATTAAACTATGGCTAGTACTGGCTGCTAATGGTAGAATCGGACTCTCTCTCTCTCTCTCTCTCTCTCTCTCTCTCTCTCTCTCTCTCTCTCTCTCTCTCTCTCCCTCCTTCAAACTAGGCAGCCCACAGATAGATTGATTGACCGCTAACGTTAGCTGCCAGTGGTAGCTAATGAAGACTCCCCAACGGCCTCGTTCACATTCCGCCAGGTTTGTGCCCCGCTCACACGTGCACACTGATAAGTTTGTATACAGCGGCCCCCACGATGCCTTTTATTCTCCTCTCCATGGCCTGAAAGAAATGATTTCTATAATTCAGAGTTCAGCCTTTCTCACCCCTATTTTTCCCCTTTCTTCCCCCACTTCTTTCTTTGACTGGCTTTGCCTCTTATACGCTCGTGTCTGCAGCTGTATTTTTAATCATGTGAGATCCGTAGAGAGAGAGAGAGAGAGAGAGAGAGAGAGAGAGAGAGAGAGAGAGAGAGAGAGAGAGAGAGAGAGAGAGATGGGCATTTTCTTTCAGGGTGTTACATTCTTCCTCCACCCCACTCTTCCTCCTCCCGCCTGCGCTCATGGATCACTGGTTAGCTTAGAAATACAGCCGCCACAAAAGCGGCAGCTGACATGTGGCGCTTAATGGCAATAATGGCAATTTTTTTTTTAAGCCCAATCAATCACATTTAGTGGACGTCTCCATTTTTTTGCCCGTGAAAAGGTATAAATAATAATAATGCTAATAAAAAAAAAAAGAGAGAGGGAGAGACATGAAGAAAAGCCGTCTCGGCAAATATTTTAACAGCTTATTAAGATTTGGAGCGAGGCACAAAAGAAGCATCTGTGGTGGACAAAGCCCGGAGAGAGAACACATTCACAGATGGTTTTTAAAAAATAAAATGGATACACTCTGTATCGAGGGTGTCTGACTGCATTTATTGCTTGTATTTCTATATTAGCTGTCTTTCCCTAACTTTTTTCAGCCAAACACTCCCATCCAAAAGTATTGTAACAGTGAAGCCAATTATTATTATTATTATTATTATTATTATTATTATTATTATTATTATTATTATTATTATTATTATTATTAATGTTGAATACTGCGATTGGCTGGCAACCAGTCCAGGGTTGTCCCCTGCCTACTGCCCAAAGCCATCTGAGATAGGCTCCAGCACCCCCCGCGACCCTTGTGAGGAATAAGCGGTCAAGAAAATGGATGGATGGATGGATGTTGAATTAACTTTTTAGTTAAGGAATCAACTATTCAACATTGATTTCCAGCTACAAGTCTATTCATAACATAGAATCCGGCATCATATTGTTTGAAACTACCTGTGAATGGTGAGGGATCCTGGAGGTTGAAGTAAGTTATTGTAAACTCAAAAGGTGTAGTGAACAGGGAAACCTGTAGGTTGACATGGCTCCGACTGCAGATGGTCTTAATACACTTCGATTTAAAAAATAAAATTAAAAAAAATAAAAAATAAAATAAATCGTAAATGTGGTAATGGTAAAGCACTTGGGACACCATAAGGTGTAGATAGTGTTGTGTAAGTGCACTCCATTCTGATCATATTGGATTTTTGGACTATGCCGTGCTTTTCAGCAAGTATAGATAGATAGATAGATAGATAGATAGATAGATAGATAGATACTTTAGATAGATAGATAGATAGATAGATACTTTAGATAGATAGATAGATAGTTAGATAGATACTTTAGATAGATAGATAGATACTTTAGATAGATAGATAGATAGATAGATAGATACTTTAGATAGAGATGTAGACTCAGTATGTTAAAAAGGTATACGCCGGTAGAGAGACGCACCCCAGGGGTTGGCACTATAGTTCAGGCCTCCCTGCGTGAGAAGAAACTTTGCAGGCTTTTTATTGCATAAATTGATCTGCAGCACCGCAGTTGACGTTTCAAAAAAAAAAAAAAAAAAAAAAGTCTCAAAAGGACAGATTTTTTATGTTTTTTGGACAGCCTATAAAATGTGCAATGAATACCTGAGTGTGTTTATCTTTGCGAGCTTCAGATATGTCGACGTCTCTGCGCCGCTGCTTTTATGAGCCTGCACGACTTGCGGAGAGTTTCTTCTTAGACACGCAAAAAAGGGAAGGAGGAGGGTAAAGCTTTTGAGGAGGGAGGAGAGGAGGGGGGGTGAGTCACACGGCAACCCTTAATTTACTGCCTTTTTCTCACCACAAACGTAAAGCTGAAAACGTGGAATGGATCCCTTTGCTTGCACGTTCTTTGTGTTCTTCAGCGTAATGAAGGTAAAACTGTAATGGGAGTGAGCAAAGAACACGGCTTTTCACAAGATAATATGGAAAACTGTAAAGCTTTCATCCCTTTCCTAATCCTCGCCTGCTTCTCTTTTATCTACTTGACTTTTTATTGCCTCGCCAGCTCCTGGGAACTTTGTCCTAATAAAAAGCTGAATTTTCCAGAGAATGTATGCCGTATGAAAAATGGGCTTTCTTCAATAGATTTGTTTTAATGTCGTCAACGACTGTCGTACAATCGTAAAAACATCTTACACCATCCTTCAAGATGAGAATGCAATACAATTCTTTGGAGGATGTAAAGGGTGGAATAAAATAGATCTCACGTCTCTTTTTTTTTTTTTTTTTTTTTTTTTTTACAAATTTATTGTCATATAAGCAGTGGTGGGTGCGTCAATAAACATTCGTCATTTGCCAGCAATATGATACATACATACATCCAACCGCTCCTTGCGTTTGTTTTTCGGTTCCGTGACGGCTCAGGTGATGACCAAAAATCGCTTACATCGGCACTTATTCTGTCAGAGACTCAAAGTTTCTGACGGCCTGTCCGCCGGTATTACAGGTCACCTTGTAACATGGTGATGCTGCCCACCTCTGCATACAAAAAGAAGTTAACCAAAGTAAAACATGAAAACGGTTGATCACAAGTAGTGTTGCAAAAGATCGTAAAGATTAGAATAGATTTCCAGGAGAATTTAAACTGGGGAATTTTGGAAATATTCTATGCTTCACTCAAGTGGTGACGTGTCCAAGAGCTTGCTCGTTCCTCAAAAAAATTAAAAATCCACCAAGCAACAGCTCGTCACAAGAGACCATCTTCAAATTCAAAGTCCTAGTTTAATCCTGTAAATTGATGTTAATTTTGCAATTCTTGCATACTCACATCTAATATCGGAAGTCGACACTACTACCAGCACTTCATTCTATCTAGTTTACATTTTATGTCTGCTCCATCTATCCATTTTCTTTACAACTTCCTTGTTAGGATCATGTCTGTGTGTGTGTATGTGTTACTTGTACCCAGCCAGTCTCAGGGCATGTTCACTGTAAGTCAAAATAAACAGTACAGCAAGCTCAGTAGAACATCTGTCTCATTTAATCATCCAACAAAAAATCAGTCAGAACGTCAGCTATTGTATGTCTTCCCAGAGTGACAAACATCCGCGGCTCAGGTAATAAATACATAAATGCAGCATGATTCACATCCAAACCATCATACAAACGTTTACAGTCATGAGCGGGCACGTCGGAGTGGTGTCATAATTATGTGTTTTGATGACTCCAACAAGCGGAGTCATCACAGTCACCATGAGGGAGGGTCAGAATATTAGGAGGAGCTGCTATTCACGCTGCTGAGTGAACTGCAACCACAATAATAATTGTATAATTGTATTGTTATTTGAATAGTTCTCTTCTAGTGTCAATCCAAACTGAACATTATAGTGTTTTAGACACATTGGCTCACACATAATATTCTGGCAGGTGTGTCTGTGTGTTCAGAGCAGGAAACAACAATATTATGATATGCTTAAAACGTCTCTTTTCGGTAAAGGAATGTGATTCTCAGCAGTTACTTTTGTTTTTTAATGATCCATCGATTGACAGCGGGGCCTGCGAGACATCATCTTGTCACCTTTATCTCCTGTAAGAGTGAGGTGACGCCGTCCAGTGACCCCGCCGGAGACAGAAAGGTGACAGCGAGAGGTTGGTTGGGGGGAGGGGGGGGGGGGGGGGTAGCTTTCAAAGCTCTAAAGTCATCAGTCATCTCAGAACAGCAGCTCCGGCCATTAATCCACTTGTACGTGGGAGGCAAACACAAGCCACACATTTTTATCTCCCTGAGGGACCAGCTTGTACAGTATCAGCGGCTTGTTTTTGGTCCATTGTTAGCGCTACCGATGGCACAGGATGCTCTCGTGTCTGCCTGGCCGTATTTTCACAAAGCAAGTTGATAGCGTGTGCCCGGCAACATGAGAACATGTTTTTTGGAAAAGATGACCTCACTTAACACGCTGGCAAGAGAGCGAAGATTCCCAGTGGTCTGAGCTGTTGTTCCTCGGAGGACCCCAGACGGCCATCGAGTGACCTCACGTAGTCCGTATGTTGGCTTAAGACGCCCACTAGCAGCCTTGGGGGCAGTCTGGAGCATCAAAGTTGTATCAGTGCGTTCTCATGAGAATTGAGAAGTTCTGTTAAAGGTGCAACAAAAAGGAAATGGAAATTCAAGGGATAAACTGTTGCCAGCATAAAACCGTTAACTGTACAGTACAAGCAGCATTTTAACGTTCTTATGACTTGAGAGGCATACTTTTTCTTAAAAAGGTAGACACCATCACTGACTACATTTACATACAAGCAATGATCGGTTCCACTGTCTGCAGTGCTCTTCCAAAAATGTCATCATCCCCTTTGCTGTCTTTATCTCCACCCCAGCATCCCTCTGCTTCCTCCAGCCATCATTGTGCTCCTATTCTTAGTACTCATGTTGCCGGCACCACGTGTGGACCCCCCCGAGCCACCGCCCTCCTCCCACTTTTATAGCCCTGTTTGTTTTATTTATCTGCCAGGCGTCCCCCTCTTGTGTTGTCCCGGGTTATCAGCACTCTGCTGCAGATCGTGTTACCGCCCTGCGCGAGGCTCTGACCCATCTCAGGGTTCACCTTTTTTCTCCCCCCGAATCAGATTCTTATCATTACCTCCGTGATAAATAGGCGAGGGTTTAGGAGGGGAGATTACGCCGCTCGTCCCCGGTCCCCTCTTTATTTTTTCCCACTATTCAAAGCACTCAACTCAAAAAGATTTGGTGACTTTAGGAAAAGGAGCGACGGCTGTTCCCATGTGAACGCTGGTTTATCTCCTGTGGGCGTCCTTTAAAGGCCTCCTTCCCCGCTCCGTCTCTCTCCTCCAAGACTTAGTCAGCGCGTCGCAACTGAGCTCCCCCATCGATTTTTCACACGCTCCTTATCTGTCGCAATAGTTTCGGAACATTTTTTTTTTCGGCATGTGCCACTACGGCGGGAAAGCGCACACCTGCCATTCCCACCTCAACGAACCCACCCACGGCCACTAGTCACCTTTCACCGACTTATTTCCTCTTCGTTGCTAACTTCGTGCTCATCAAAGGCACAATCTGAAGTTCATGCAACCTGAATTACAACAGAGGAAGTGGAATTCATGAGAAACTTTGTGTAGAAAGGGGACATGAAAAGCAAAGTTGGACTAATGTGAGGCAGGCCGATGAACACCGTAATAAAATAACAGTGGAACCCCCTAAGGTCAAACATAAGTAGTTCAGGGGCACAGTTTAGACTGCAAAACATTTTTTCCAAATAGAAAATAATGGGGTCAAAACAGTCAGCAAGTGGTCAGAAACACAGTTCACATGTTCAAAACTTTAATCACACGTTCCCATATTTATGTCTCCTCTTCCTATCTGCAAATCATGCATAGTTTGGTGTTTATACTTTTTGTGTCCACGTCTGAGCAGTGTATATGTGTGGTGGGTCAGGCAGGGGTGTGTTCTTTGATTCAACCTATGACCATCCTGCTATGTCGTCTTTGATTGATGGTCACTAACAGCCAATCCTGCTGTCCGCCAATGGGAAATATGGAATTCATTAGCGAGCTTCCCATTTGGGTTCAAAGGTTAAACTGCAACGAGGATCAAACAGTGGGGCATGGGGAGATTGTTTGCTTTTGGACCATGATTTTTGGTGGAACCTTAGCAGCTGGCTCCTCTCATCTATATCATGTGGACACTTTTAATTGGCCGGGTTGATAGAGGAACGCTAATATTAGTGGCGGGTCACAATATCTCTGGCAGGTTCACAGTCTTTGAGTAAACATGTCGACAGACGCATACGTTAAATCACCGTCGTCAAATGTGAAGATGCGCAGCTGTTGGGCAGTCGTACTGGTGGTCTATCCAGACATTGTTGCATGGCAGGTGGTCCTTCTTTTGCAAATGACCCATTTCATTTCATTGGCTTTCTTTAGGGTCCAATTGAAATAGTTTAGTTTTTTGTTTATTTTATTCTGAGACCTGATAATTTGCCATTTTCGGGCATTTTCCATAAACTATTCTACTCTTTTTATAAATCCAGCCCTTGAAGCATGTTGAACTTGGCAACATGAAACTCGGTAGACAAATCTGTCATGACTAAAAAGACAAAAGAAGTCTGCATGCTGGTTTTGAAGTGGCCATTTTAGGTTATTACGCTAATAAACTCGTAAATGAGTCAAACTTGGAACTAAAGATATATCATGCTATATAGAAATACAATATGGACATACAGTATTTTAAAACTCTGATGTATGTTCTGCAAAGGCTTGCACAATTCTATGATTTTTCAAATGGATTCAGGCACTTTTCATTACAATGTACCCAAGTACAGATAAATGGAAAGTTTTCGAAGTCCAATTGGACAAGTACATTTCAGCCATTAAGACAAAAATCAGACTTCCGGAGAATAACAAGCCACGTTCGGTTTGAATCAAACTGACCATCTCAACCTACTTTACGTGTACAAGACTTCAAAATACATTATTATTCAGCCATGAGCATGTTTGTCCAACAAACAGCCTACTCACTCTTTCTACTGGTCACTTTTGTCCTCAAATCTGCTTATAGATTTCCTTTTGCTGTGTGGCCTGAGATGGGTCAGGAGGTCAGGCCCGAGCGTGGCATTGTGGGAGTGATTGTTCTCCAAAGGCCTTGGGTGTGGAATCCATCATTATTAATGCACCAGCCTGCTCTTGTTAACCGGCCGGCCAAACATGATGGAGAACGTACGTGGAAGGCCTTCTTGAATTGGGGATCAAATCCTTCATTTGGTCTCATAATTGGCCTAAATGGGATGAAGCCAGAGGGGTCCCGAGGTCAGCAGATCGCCAATTGGAGCCTGATGTGTGTTCGCTGATATTTTTAGTGATAAGCATTCATCAATTACGCATTGATGATCTATCTAGTGTACTGTATGTGGTTAAAATTTGGTAGCGATTAGACAAAATCTAACAGAGAACTTTCAAGAACCTCTGCAAATGCTCAAATAATAAATGCTCAGTGACGACTGACTACTGTCATTTTCCATCTTTCCTACAACGTAAAACAAGCTCACTCATTGTGCTTTCATCTACTTTTATTAAAATACATGAGGGAAACCAAAACGATGTCTGGTAGAATATATTCTGGTTATCTTCAACCTTGCATTTCTGGTTTACCTGAAAATCAAGGCAAATTTTACACTATAAAAAATACTTACAAAAAAAAAACAACAACTTAAAAAACCTGTAACTCTGCGCGAATTCCCGAATAGAAGTTCGCAATAGCACAAACCCTAGAATGAATTAATTCAAAAGTTTGCAGGTCATTAAAATCTGTCAGACTTGCGATAATTTCTATTTTTCCCCCAACTTTACGTTTGATGCTATTGGGGGGCGGGATAGATGTTTGGGACCTCTAAGATACTGCAAATACATTTTTACCAGCATACACTCACTGGCAAAGCTGGCAAAAAAAAAGTTTAGTCATAGCTTATAGGTTGAGTCATGTTACATAGCTGACATTTCCATGGAAGACGTGAACTTTACCACAGATAGCAGTCGGGACATTTTTGTTGATGATGTGAAAATGTTCACTTGGCCACTGTAATGACACACTATCTCCAGCTTTGTGCGTGTGTGTTTTGAGATATTGATTACACTCCTGTCCTTATCTCATTGAGGTGGTGGGGGTGGATTGTCGAGGCGAAGGGGAGGTGTGTGTGTGGGGGCATGTGAAATTGTAAATGGGACCTTTCATAAAAGTCCATGGGTACAAACATTGTGCATTCAAGGCCAAATTGTTTTCCATGAAGAACTGATAGAAACATCCGTTCATTGCTGAGCAAACTTGACTCATTATTTGCATTTAGTTAAAAAAAAAAATCCAACCAAATCCGGTTGGCTCCTCTTCAATTAGGCTTGTAAGACTTGTTTATCCCGAGTGGTGTAATATAGTTTAACCTTGCTGGCTGATTGTTTCATAGCTGCCCAAGGCCCTGCCGGGACAAATAACGTTGACCTCTGGGAATTCAATCTCTGAATGGGACAGAGGTGGGTCGTAAGAGGGGGGTGGTCACTTCCTGAAATGATGTCATACCAAAGAAAGAATAATAACAATACTGTGTGATTAATGAGTCATGTGGTGCTGTTGATGAAAAGACGTGAAATCAACCAATAACATCAAATGTTCATCCATAACATGCACGAAACTCTCTACCTCTTGATCACAAAGGACAAGCAAGCATCCCTGGCATCGGATTGCAACCTTCTAAGTCAGAATTTGCTCAATGTCAATTTTTTATTTTCACAAAATAGATTCTACTAGTTTTCCCCCACATGGGTATTTTGTTTTTATAAGTTGTTTTAGCGAATCACAGATGAGCTAAATATAAGTCTGTTGTTGATATAAAAGAAAAACAACTGCTCAGAAGCATTTAAGGTGCCACTGTATTACTGCAGTTTACTGGTTGATGACCAATTCAGCTTCTGGGAAAATTCCATGTGTCATCAGTATGACCCGTATTCATAAGTGGCATGACGCATGAAAATATGATTCCATTCACCCTCTGCTGCTCATTTATGATGTGTTAGTCACACGGCAGCAGTTGGTTAAAAAAAAAAGAAAAAAAAAAGCTTCACTCTGCGAGTGTTTTGTTGCCAAACGTCAATCTATACCATCTTGTTTCCATCAATGTCACTCGGCAGCCCCGTTCGGCATTCTTGCAGGGAGGGAACGGCTGCGGCATTAAAGCGGACAGGTGTTCTCGCTCCTTGGAGAAATAAAAACAAGGAAGCCGTCGATGGCGGGCCATGTCAGCAGAACATCTATAAAATAGATCACGGGCTCGAGGCCAGGAAATAGCCGATCCATCAGTCCGATTGGGGAATCATTGGTGGATCTTGAGCTAATGTTTAGCTCGCTGTGGGAACATGTTAGCTTGTCGGGGGGGACGTGAGTAGTTTCAAGTATGAAGGCTGAACAAACTGCCGGACCCATTTGTAAAAATGCTCAGACTGCATTCCTATGTGGAAAAAAAGTGGACCTTTCACATTGAAATGCTCCCCAGAAGGCGTAAAAACAAAAAACCTACCTTGTGGTTTAATACAGAATTTAATGGAGCTGCCTTGCCTTTTTGGTGAAAGTTAGTAATTAATTACAATTTATCACCGCTGAAATATGAGGTATCAAAACACAGAAGGGTAACTTGAGTTACACTTGTGTGAGTTTAATATTTTTTTTACTCTTGCTAGCTCTGCAAAGTGCCAGAAAAAGGCTTCAACGGCGCAATACCACAACGGGTTGGCGAGTTGGTACTCCACAATGCAATCAGGGCCATTACGTCCTAAGTAATTCCACGACAGTCTGGGTTTATAAATGACAATCTCCCGTTTATTCGAGTGAACAGGCTGTCATCTCGGAATTAGCGTGTCACTGTACGGTTCTTGACACAGGCCTCCCACAGGAAACAGATTGAATCTTTTGTGTATAATAACATCATATTACAGCGTGCGTTCACGCGCGGGGCCCGCCGGCGAAGCGCTGTCATCGTGGGAAACGCTAATTGGATTTGCCGGCTGAGCGCCTCGCGACCGCGGAGGGTTCCTGTCAGGGATAATGACGACCCGATGCGACTGCTGCGGCCTGTCGAGGAGCATCCCGGAAGGCCGCAAATATCATACGACTGGTGAATTTGTCACCCTCTTATCACGCCACGAAAGCCGCTACAAGCGTGTGATTTATATCGCCTCGCCTGTAAGAACACGGCTTAACCTCTCAGTCAGTAATCTCGCGGCGGTTTATCTCCGCCGCGCTACAAGTGGCACAGCTAACAGTGGAAGCATTGTCGTGGATGTCCTGAGCCCTGGACGGGAGCAGTTGTTAATGGACGAGGTTCTGACAGGCAGAACTAAAGAGTGATTCACTCCACTTGTCGCTTGGCTTTTTTTGTTTTGGTTGAAGAAGTGTTCCCAAGTAGATTCACTTTGATAATGCTTGCATTCCAAAGCAGCATGCCTACCCAAAGCACAGTGTCTGTGTAATGTGTGCAAGAAAGACAGAGAGAGACAGAGGTAGTTACAACTACCACTACCAGTAATTTCATCCCAAAACTTGGTATAATTTTAACATAGTTCTCGATAAAGATATGGATCCTGGATTTTTACTGTAAAATGTGGTAAGGATTTGACTAAATCGCTATGATTTTGGTGCCCTCATCATACCCAAGAACATACTAATTTTTGCAAGTATTTGTATCCTGTTGAGAATGGTGTGGCTCCTTAACCCGATCACCCAAAACTCAGTCAGTCAGGCACCATGAAGTTTAACAAACATTCATTGCTTGCAGCCTAAATTATTATTCTTTTTTCAAATGACAGACATGGAATTGGGATGTAAATAATGCAGGGACGGTCAACTTAAATGATGGAGGGGACCATAAATTTTCATCAGCGCTACTGGGGGGTCCACATGGGGCCATGAACTTCCTAACCAGAACTATGACAAAAATGCCATTAATAATGAAAATATGGATAGAATGAATTTACCCCCATTGAAATGCAGTGGACAAATTAATAAAAAGTAATAATCCATCCATCCATTTTTTGGCCGCTTTTCCTCACAAGGGTCGCGGGGGCGCTGGAGCCTATCCCAGCCGGCTTCGGGCAGTAGGCGGGACACCCTGGACTGATAGCCAGCCAATCGCAGTAAAAGAGTAATAATTATTCTTAATAATAAGAATAATAATAATAATAATAATAATAATAATAATAAGGATGATGATGATAATAAAAATAAATTATTGAACAATTATCCATGAATAGTTGAATCCGAAGTTTGCAGGAGCTAGACTATTTATTTATTTATTTATTTATTTATTTATTTATTTATTTATTTATAGCATAGCATACTTACCCAACAGTCCATTATTATATGAGTGGTGATGGACTTATCACTAATTTCTGCTAAATAATCTGAATTACTATAACAGAAAGAACATACATCCATCCATCCATTTTCTTGACCACTTATTCCTCACAACGGTTGCGGGGGTGCTGGAGCCTATCCCAGCTGGCTTTGGGCAATAGGCGGGGTACACCGTGGACTGGTTGCCAGCCAATCGCAATATTTATATATTTATTTATTTATTTATTTATAATCGGGTTCCACCTAGGTTGTGGGGCGCCAGTTGACATCTTGTGACCGGATGCATGAAAATGTATCCTTACCACACAATTGAACAAGAACTTGTCCATTTTGGTTTGAAGCAGCCAAATCCTACTCCCATCTATGGAAGCATGCTTTAAGAACATTACCTGACTGCCCTATGACAAATATGGACTCTATCATGTGATTCATAAATGTTTTCCTCGAATGTCGAAAGAAATTGAGTCAAAATGTATTTGTGGGACTCACATTCAGCTAAATTCTTTCTTCTCAAGGCAGGCACGGTGTATTAATTCAACCCCCACCCCATCCCACTTGGGCATGTTTTAGTGCAAACGTAATTATGGCCCCTGCTCCTTAAAAAGAACTCCTCTGCGCTCCCTTCAATACCTGATGATGTCAAGGCCCTTTGTAAGGTGGCCGAGGCTGCCACTCATGACCTTTTCCTTTCAAGACGCCGCTCCCTTCCTCCTCATCATCCTCCTCTTCCTTTGGCCAACTCTTTCTTCCTCTTTTTTTCAACCCTTCGCTACTTCATAACTCTCCATCCGCCAGCCCATTGGCTTGCCCGTCTGCCTTGATAGCACTTTATTTTATTATTATTTTTTTTTTATACCCTGAAAAGTGAGCATATTTCAGCACCGTTGGAGGGTTTGACAAAGTTTTATTGTCCCGGCGGAGAGCGATGTAATCTGGCAAACAAGTGTTGTGACAGACAGCTTGTCTGGACATTTATTTATTTATTTTATTTAATGACATGGTTGCTACACAGATATACCCCGATCCAACAATTAACGCGGCATTTCATTTTGCCATTTTTTTTTTTTTTTAAATAAGCTGCCTACATCTTCCAGAATTTGTGCGTTCTTCACACTTTTGGCTCACGACTATACAAAACTAACAGCTGCGGGGATTATTGCAGGTATTCCAAATTGTGCTCGTTAAAAGATGGATCCCGTTTCGGCGTTTTACAGTATATGGAAACACTTTTACTGCAAGAATTGAAAAGCATTTGGTATTTAGCCCAAGTCTGCAACACACATGCTTGTCCTCAGATGTAGTAAAATAGTGTGTGTGTGAAAACGGGAGCTCTTCAAGCAGTCGGTGGCCAGCATATGGTGACCCATTGCAGATCTTGTGAGACTTCACCTGAGTGAGGATCTAAAACAGGAACTTGAACTGTATGGATCCAATATCATACAGTTTATTAGTCTTCTGATACATGAACCACCTTTTGGGGGCCTCAACATGTCCGAATCATATGAAGAAAAAAAAATATCTAGAATATCTTTGAATTCAAACAGGAAATCAACCATTTTGGTTTGAAGAAATTTAGTTGGACATTTTGTTTTTTTAAATATGTAAGTTTATGAATCACTTAACCAAAACCCAACACATTCAATTTGCATACTGTATTGCAGTAGCCATTAAGCTAGGAGGTAGAAATCTGTCTGTATTATTGAATTATTTTCTGTACAGCTGTTGCGTTGTTCGGTTGCTATGCAGCTCCTTGCACAGCAACGGAGGACAATACATGAATGGGTGCATCAATAGAGGAGTTCTTAGTCGTATACATACATTTTGTGTGTGTGTTTCCAATATGGGGGGAAAAAGAAGTGCAGTGGGGGGTTATTCATTTGTCCTTTGGCCTGATTTTCTACTTCCTTTCTTCATCTGCGCAATCCCCAGTGATTATAGCGCACTTAAATACCTAATTGGCTTTACTCCTTATTAGCCATACAATTATACAGGCAGCGGGATTGTCAGCCATCTGTAAGAGGAGGGGACGACTGCTCGCATCCATTCCATAATTCAATTTAACAGCGCACATATTCTCATTCTTCCTTTTGTGCGCCGCTTATCCGGCCTCGCAGGGCTCTTGCTCCGCTTTGCTTTTGCTTTTCACCGCCTCACCTTTTGTCCCACATTCGTAAAAAACAAAAAAAACAAACAAAAAAAAAACAGCGATAACACAAACACTCATTATTCACTTGTTTGCATGTGGGTAGGTGGACTTGTACACAAAGTACAATCATTGACCTCCATTTTGTTTGGAGTTTAAATCAGTTAATCCCCATAGGAAATAATTTGTTGATGGGTTAAACTGTCACCACCATAATGCGTATATTAACTGTATGGACAAAGTCTTCAGTGACATTTAACATTATCGACTGTCTTAAAATTGTTTAATTTAATTTAATTAAAAAACAATATTTAAAAAAATTAAACTGATTAATTATTACCAATTAAGCCATACAATATACATGATCATCATTGATGCCTTTGACCGCTGTTCAGTGTTATGATTGGACAATCCGTCCCGGGATTGAGTCTTACCACGTGATGTCTCTTTCCATATATATAAGAATAACTATTCCTCATAGTGACTTTTCAATGAGAACAGAAGTACAGTTTGTCAGTGAAGTTCTCGCACGTGTGATGGATGAAGGTGAGCAGGGACAGTTTTTCACAGTGCCGCTTCATTATCTGGCGGCCATTTATGGGCGGCGAGGAAGCCGTCCGTCTGCCCGGGGTCTTGTCCCTCATACCCCCCACCCTCTCCGCACTCCCCCCACTGTAATAAGTCAGCGCTGATGCTATCTAATGACAAGGCAAGACTTGCCGCTTCCTGATGCCATTATCAAACGCCACCTCGTCCGTCAGGCGGCGGCGTGACAGGGAATGTGAGCGTGATGACAGGAAAAGAGCGCTGATGGTGATTATGATGATGAGAGGCAGAGGAGGGAGTTGGAAGAGGCCGGGGGAGTGTTGGGTGTTCGGGGGTGGCCTACCTTTTTACCCCCCTCTGACCTGTGATCCAATACAAGAAAAACTGTTGACAGCTTCAGTTTAGCATATTTCTCTTTCAGACTTCCCCTATTTTAATATTATTTCATTGTGGCCTTGTTTTGGGGTACTTTATTTGCCAGGTAGCTTCTGGTGATAATGCCTTTTTTTTCTTTCTTTCTCAAAGCCCCCTTGAAACTTCACTTGACCATGTGAATAAAAGCTTCGTTTCTAACTGTCCTGTGCCAGAAATCTTTTGTATTTATATTCAGACCACAGTCCACCTTGGCGGAGGTCTGTGCTCTACCAAGTGCCTTTTAAGTCCAAGGCTCTTGCATTGGCTCTCATTAGATTGTGCAGGTGTGCTGACAATATAAACGTTATTTAAAAAAAAGAAAGAAAAAAGAAAAAAATTCTATTATTTGTTTAAGATAATCTGCAGAATAAAGCCAGTTTGTATGATGAGTGTCATGACATAAGTATTTGTTAATCTAGGCATATGGGAGGGTGCACTCAAAGACACACAAAGCACAAGAACTTTTTCCAGAATTCTGAATGACTCCAGTTTCTTTTCTATTTTTTTTTTTTTTTAATGCTGGCACGGATTAACATGTTTGGAAATTCTAACTCTCTCCGGCTGACATCTGAAGAAAAGCTTTTGACATTTTTTCACATGATCAGGGCCCTGCTTGGAGAGCGAGCGAGGGGGGAACAGGAAAACGGTGGCTTTTGAAAGGCAGTGAAGCCCAGTGAAATTGTTTGTTGACCAGACAAGCGGCGTCCATTTGCGGCTGTCAAAGCTTCTGTGTGGCAAGCGGAATTCCTTTGGGGGAACAGATTAATAGTTCATTTTCATGCGGTTCGTATTCACAGCCGGAGAGACGGCGGAGAAAGTGAGCGTGAATGGTGCCACTTTTATGAACAGTCGCCTTTATTACGACACAAACAACCGGTGGACAGATGTCTTTGACAGATTTTTGACAGATGTTCATATAAATGGAAGTAGTCAGAATCCGTCAGTCTTTTTTTTATTGGCACGGCAGTCCCCATATGTTGGTATGCACATTTTGAAATAATATGACAATCATTTATTGCAAATTATTTTGCAGACACTCAGGCTAGATCTTGCAGACCCGCAGGGATCTATTGATCACAGTTTGAGACAGCCTGGTTTAAGTTCAAATGAAGCCAAACAACACATGCATCAAGTAATCATTGCAAAGTGTTACATTAGTCTTTATTTGTCACACTTTATCGCCAGCCAATCACCTTTCCCAAGAAAAGTGCTTGACACTGCTAGGAACTTTTTCTCCCTCCTCCGAGTTTTAACCAATCAATGGTAGGCAATGCCATTTATTGCACATTATCATTGGCCGTGTTAAAATTATACAGGAAGACACATTAGCGCGAGTCACTAATGGCGGCCAAAGAACAAGTGACGTTATCGATCATTCGGTGTTCTGCAACTTTAATAGCTCACTTACTTGTTAACGGGGGGATAAATCTGAGCCATGAGCTTTTTATATCATGTTCATATGTATGTCGTATGTATGTGGAGGAGAAGGATGGTTAAACTGACTGTGATTGTCTGGCAACCAGCTAAGGGTGTACCCTGCCTTTTGCCCAAAGTTAGTGGAGATAGACTCCAGCACACCCGCAACCCTGGTGATGAGAAGTGGTCCTGAGAATGGATGGATGGATGGTTAAACTGAGGGAACATTGCATTAATCACATAGTGAGGCGGTGGGGGGACCCCGGACAGACAGCCCCATTGAGCTTTCCGTCATTCCTCGGCAGGCTCAGACGCACACGGCGAGGATCTATGTAAGCTCCGTGCGACGAGACGCTCAATCCGTCTGCCCGCCTCCTCGCAATAGCGATAAAAGCATTCGTCAGGACGTATGGTTTTTCTTTCTATTCTTGCCATCAGAGAAGTAGATGCCGCTCATTCGTCATTCCAGTCACTTTCAGACACCCTCAATTATACATCTCACATTGGAAAGCATATACGTGATCCATGGGAATGACTGTTTATTTGACAAGCTCAACAATGTCTCTGAGGTCTGAACCCAACATTTTTTAATAATCCTTCAGCCATGTGACTCTGACTGAAATAAAGCTACGTTGACACTATTTTTCCAGCAGCTCCGTTTCCCTGAAACATTTGTGCATCATAGGATTTTGGCAAAGCCCTGCTAGGTTTTTTTCTCACAGTTTATCAAGGTGTACTGTATTCCGGCCCGTGGGCTACCACAGATGCCAGTTGATCAGGAGCCTCACACACCGGACCTAGCTGCAGTCGGCATCAGCGCGGGTCATGGGAGGTTACATTATCTATCTATCTATCTATCCATCTATCCATCTATCCATCTATCCATCTATCCATCTATCCATCCATCTATCCATCCATCCATCCATCCATCCAAACGGTGATGTGGGGTGCATATGTTTTGTTTTGTTTGTCCAACTTGTGTCTACATGACAGCGATATAACTTCACTGTTGACTTCACCTCAAACAGATTGTTGACACATGGAGATGTGTGCATGATTCTTGTAAGTCGAGGCCAGTCGCCATAAACAGCTATGAGGCTAACATTGATAATCTTTCCTTGGACAGATTTCTAAAAGGCGATACAGCTGTGCGGAGGAATGAACAGACTTTTGGTTGTGTCCTTAGGACAATTTCTTAACTTTGATTACTTGAATGATAACCATCACTGTAGACAGCTATCAAACAGATTTCATGCATGATTTTAGATTTGATAAATGTAGTGGTCAACAGACTTTGGTAATTTTTTCCCTTCTCAGACAGATGTTAACATTCCATGGCTATGTGAATAGACAGATGGTACTGTAGAGTAAAAACAAATGGGGACTTCTGTGTGTGATCGTTGGGAGGAAATTTTAGCTTTTAATGCCCTGCTATTGACTGGTGACCAATCCTAGGTGTACCTTGCCTCTTGTTGCAAGTCAGCTGGAATAGGCTTCAGCTGACCTGCAACCCTCCGGAGTGTAAGTGTTATAGAAGAAGGATGTTGACAATCACTGTTGACAGCTATCAAACGGGATACTGATTATAAGACTAAATAAATGAACAGACAGATGTGGGTTATGACAAATCAATGTAAAGTGGTTTCCCCAGTTCACATAACTTCTATTATTCAACTCCAGCTCAGTGACCATTGATGGAACGTGAGTGTGACTCGTAGGTGCGCTGCGACTGACTGGCAACCGATCAATGTGTAGTAGAGTGTCTGTCACAACTAAAGCTCAAATTATATATAGTCAGACATTAATATTCTATCCTCTTGTGATTTTCGACCTCGGTTCAACTTCTGCCCCAGCTTCATCGCTGATGACGAAGTCAACATCAAGGAGTGGTGATGTCATTGGAAAAAAAGGTCCTGACGTGGTAAACACTAAGCTTTACTTGGGTGCTCCCGCTCACACTTTAATGCCCAGTCATGGAGGAAGAAGGAGCAGGACTTCCAGGAACACGCTCTAATCTTTCTGGTCACAGTTTAGCCCACTGTCAGCAACGCCTTGCTGGACATCAATACACACATTACCCAACAAAGTTCAGATAAATGGTAGGGTAGGAACTAGACTAGCTGACAAATGCGCTACCTTGGAGAAGGTCTTTACTCTACTTACTGACACTGTAGTTCCTAATGGACACCTAACATTAAAACAGAGGTTCATATACTGGTTCACAGAATAAAATATGTTTCAACCTGTATCGTAATGAATGTATGAAGTCAAGCTTGCAAATTGTGCAGCAAAAACTGTTCAACTTGAAACATGGCCATTACGGAGCAAACCTGAGATAGTCGACTCCCCACTCACTCCGGTAGGAAGTCTTCCCCTTTGGGAGACAGGCATCCCCCAAGTCCTAAAGATTCAGCCCCTAATTACAGAGCAGCTAAAATTACACAACATGCATGCTGGGAGAAATCCGGCCATTGTCAACCTACACCCTCCTCGCCCTCTGATAATACCTGTGCGTTTGAGAGGTACATATAATCTCGTCAAAGGTAAACAATGGCTGCTGCTGCACCTGCCTGACTCCACCTCCGGAAAATTAGATGGTATAAAATAAAATAAAATTGAGATATTCTCTTTGTGCACTTAAAAGCAACTCAAACAACATTGGGTGTAGGCTGGTACAGTATCTCACTAGAAAACAGTGTATAATAAACTAGTCAAGACTTAGTGACAAGAAACCAAAACCAATTTGACATAAAATTTCCCTCTTACCCATCTTTTATTGCTTTACAGTACTTCTTTTTTTTTTTTTTTCTCCGTACACTATCCAAACAAATCATTCACCATCAGATTCACACCAATGGACACGGTGCACGAAATAATTTCAGTCAGTTTCTCAAAAGAGCACCAGAGGTTGTTTCTTGGTGCAAAAATTTCTCAACCCACTGACTCACTGGATGGTATAAAAGCTTAGCGTATAGGACTACGTGATCAGCTAATTTGGTGCAGTTCTTTAGGGCAGCAGTTTGTAAACATTTTTGAGTATGGACCGGTTTTTCGTAAAATTAGGGACATTTGTGCTATCTCTGAGTCTTTTCGATTTTCATAACTGTGAGGCAGAAGTGCTAACCACTTGTCCACACCGTGCTAAGTAAAGCCGCTTTTTCCAAACGTATACATGGACTCTGCATTTCTAAATCATACAGTGAGCCTACATGGTTGCGTTTTAAGAACACACACACTCAGTCAATTAAATCCTGTGTAACAGAGTGACACTGTTTTAAATATCATTCACAAGTTGTTGAGTTTGCATGAAGGCCCAGGCAATCGTGGGTGTTAATGAGTTGACCTATGGGTTCAAAGTTTAAGCCGCCTTCCAGTTGACTTGTCAGCACAGAGGACCTTTTGTGTTGGGGGGTACTTCTCAGTGTGTGTTGGTGCATAAGTGTGTTCAGTCCTAAGTATTATGTCATTGTAACAGCTGTTTTATTAGCATCTACACATACATTTATTAGAACTATGATTCCTGTGATCGTTCAGCAATTTCGGCAGCGTCTATACACAGACTTGACATATGCCAAAATCTTCATTCTTCAATCTTTCATGCCTGGATAATTTGTGATCAATTGAACAGTCAACTCACAATCACCACGCACGATCTGCCAGCTCCTGGGGCCTAAAATGTGAGCATGACATCATCTCATCCCCATCCACTTGTTGCAGCAATGCCAGAGCTTCTGGCATTTTCCCAAACCGGACCAGAAAGTTGAGGTTTGTTTGTTGCTTTCTGGTGTTAACATTGGGGATAGCGTGTATCAAGGCCACTTCAAAAATATCCCGAAATGAAGCATATGCTCTGGTCATACGTATTTCTTCCTGACCTTCCCTGCCAGGGTTCCATGCAACTAAGCTTAAAGGGATTTGCAGCAGCTCAACATTTACACCATATGGATGCTTTATTACCCAGTAATGATCTCTCTCTCTCTCTCTCTCTCTCTCTCTCTCTCTCTCTCTCTCTCTCTCTCTCTCTCTCTCTCTCTCTCTCTCTCTCTCTCTCTCTCTCTCTCTCTCGCCCACTATCTAACTAGAGATGATTGGGGGGGGGGGGGGAAGCACGGAGGAATGTGTGGGATTTGTATTATTTATTTATTTATTTTTTACTTGCTGTGTCCAATTGGGAGCGCGCCCAAGAACAGAGCCATAAAAATCCATCCAATTAAACATAATTCACAGGAAGCGTGAATTAATTGTTGCGGACAAGGGACGTCTTAATACATCAATGAGACATGGTTTAGCAATGCTCCGGTATTCTCAAACTGTATGTAAAAATAGTTGATCCTATGATTTGCTTTATATACTGTATGTAATGATATGTTCTGCAATTGGGTGGCAACCAGTTCAAGGTGTAACACCTACTGCCCATAGCCAGGTGAGATAGGCTCCAGCACCCCCCGCAAACCTTGTGAGGAGCAAACGGTTCAGAAAATGGATGGATGGATAGATGGATGTTCTTTCTGTTACATAAATTCAAATTATTTAGCACAAATTAGTGATAAGTCCATCACCACTCATATAATAATGTAATGTTTGGGTAAGTACGCTATGCTATCCTATGTTCAACAAGGCGCCACCAGTTTTTCTATGCATGTACCTTATGTATGTTTTGTCATGAATGAAATAAATGATGTTATGTAATGGAAATACTGCATTCAGGACACAAAGTTGGCACCTATCGTAAAAATGCAATTTGATGTACAAATGTACACCATGCGATGCTATGCTATGTCGTACTCTGGATACACTTTCCGCTAAGAACTATTGAGTTTGTCACTCATTTTGCCTTGCTAACGCTATGCTCTGCTTGTTCTTTCTTCCTTTCACTAACAAATGAGTTGGTCGTCACAACTTCAAAAATAATGTTAAAAAGTAATGCTATGCTAGGCTGCTATGCTACGCTATGTCACATTATGTTATGATCTGTATATGTACATAGTACCACTGCGTGATTTGGCCTGACAACAGGTTGTACTTCACGATGCTATGCTAGGCTTTGCCATGCTTTGCCATGCTTTACGCTCTGCTTTAGATGTACAATAGTTAGCAGTAATGAGTGATTATATATATAATAATGTTATACTATGCTATACCATGCTATGTCATGCTTCGCTCTGCTATGTTAATAATATGTTAGACTTCTCTGCTATGTCACTTTATGGTATGTCTAACAAGTGGTCAGCATCTGAACAAATTAAAACAAGACACTCTTTCCTCACTGATTATTTTCTTCTTCAGCATTAACAGTAATTGGATTCATTTTGAAATGAGCGCTACGCTACCTATTGATTTTGGCTCCGACGTATTAGCGCTTGAATAATCAATGGGATGGATCGCGCGCTTATTAAACTGGAATAAGCCGGGACGGCCCCTCTTTTTCCATTTGTCAGCCAATGACTGTTAATCTCATACCCACTGGCCTTAATGCCTTTTAACCTCATCGGGGTGTATTACCATCGACAGGGGGGCTCAAATTACAGCCGTCGCATTGATTGGCGTATGGAAATGAATATGTTTTGACATAGTCCATCTTTAGAAGCAAGCGTGAAAAGGTAATTCAGGTGGCTAAGAATCCTTGTTTCTGACAGAGGCGGTTGAAAAAAATTCTGGGAAAACAGCTTTCTTGTCAAGCCAAAGCCAAATTATGGCCGTCCTCCACTTTCTTTATCGGCCTCTTGGAATTAATTGTAAGGAGTGGATTTGCAAATGAATGCACAAATATAACAGTGGACTCGTCTGGACAAACTAAGCCAAAGAGCATCCTAATTTATTAGCGTCACGCAACATTTTTTAGCCGAGGCAACTGCCGGGTCGGGCCTGAAATGAAATTAAAAGCTCTTCTTGTAGAAACAAAAGTGGCCGAGGTCTCTCAGTTTGGCACAGTGAGGTCATCCGTCCGAGTGCAAATCAGCCACTTTTTCCTACCGTTTTCATTTCTCACACGCCTTTTTCATGAACGGAGCACCATATCTTCAGCCTACCCCACCACCTCCCCCCACCCTCCTTAGATCTGTGAATGGGCCTTCCTGGTGACGAAGGTGACCCGAAACTGAGTAAAAGAAGGACCTGCCATGAACTGAGTGTCAGCCATTAAATATGATTTCGCCCCTGAATGGCGAGCCGACACATTCAAGCGCTGGAACTCATTAGGGCCGCTTAATCTCTCTTTTCTTAGGCATGACAATGATTTCAGCTGGGAAATGCAACAGAGCCATTGATTTGAGTCGCATTGAAAGCAATAAATCAAGTCCAACTTCACATCCTGGACCCCATTTGCCTAATTCAACGTCTCTCGCCCTAGCGGTCAATTAGTTTAGAGCAAATATATTCAATACAGACGTAGCTGCGATAAATCCCCCACCGCTTTGGAGACTGTCCTGCCCCTTTATAAACGCCAATGAAAGAGCCACAAAGACAACCTTTAACCAGGAATGGTCAGTCCCCCAAAAAATTATTTACCATACCACTTCAATCTAAATTTGTGAAATTCATTTATGTCACAGGCAGTGATACACCAGCCCTTTTCACACACAGTAAATTCTGTAGAGTAAATTTGTCTCTATTTAGAGTGGGACCAAATAGACTCAATTTTTGAGTAATATTTACACTTGGAAGGGAGTAAAATAAATAATTGAAAAAACAAATAAATAAAAGTCACTCAAGGGTTGAGGAACAAACTCACAACCTTCAGCTTGGGAGACAGCCGATCTACTCCCTGAGCAGCTCCTGTTGTGCGTTCGTGTATCGCTCGTGTCAGCTGGAATCTTCGGAACACCTAGAGACCAAAAACATATCCTCTTGGAGATAAGCACATGGTAGGAGGGGCATAGTTCAGGTGCTTGTGTGGCAGTCTCCCAAGTTGAAGGTCGTGAGTTCATTCCTCAACCCTTGAATGACTTTTATTTATTTATTTCAATTCTTCATTTTACTCTTTTCCAGGTGTAAATATTACTCTTGGTCCCACTCTAAATAATGTCAAATTTACTCTACAGAATTTACTATGCACTTTTCTGTGTGACTGTACTGTGGAAAAGCAACACAGAAAATATAGCTCGCAAATTTCCTGACTTCAGACCAAGATGGATCTGTGAGCGTGTGAAAGGTAATTGTGGGAAGACGGAGCCAGTGTGTTAACACTCACTTCTCTCCCACCGTGCTGGTTGAAAGCATTGTCGATGTCCGACAAGTATTTCAAACGTCACACCAGATGCCGGAGCTGAGCTTCATTGTGGGATCAGTTGTGCGGCACTGGAACCTTTATAATCTGCATTAGCTGCGATGCACGGGAGCGCAAGAGGGTCAAAGTATTTAAACACCCATGGGGACTGCCGGATGTATTCCATGTCATGGTGGCTGCTTATCAATGACTGACATTGCTGATTATTCACCACAACTAGGTCCTTTCGATGGAGGCAAAGAGTACAGTAGAATCATGACTCAAAGTACCCAAAATACTTCCACTCCCCAAATTATTCATAATTCGTTCAATGAATTGATTTCTACAATGATTCAGAGGGATTGTCCCACAGAGTTGTGATATTATGAATGAAATACGATGACACACACGTCTGCGGAGTACTAATTCTTTATGGCAACACCTCGATCAAATCCACCAAAATAGCATTACATTACCTGTGCCACAACTTAGTCATGCTTTTCACGAGTCTAAAATCTAGTCTACTTTTTGTCACTGAAATCACAAGCTGAGAGAAGATTCAAAATTGTTCAAACAGTAAATAGCACTGAATTTCTATGGTCCGTTTCAGCTGTGAAGACTACATTCATACTTGTTAGAGGTGTGATCGACGCAAACTTCAGAGGTGTTCGTAGGTGACCAAGAGGCAAAAGAAAAATTTCATCCACAACACAAACTTAATTTGTTTTATTCACCCTCCTACGTCAACATCAGCGAGTAAATAGTGGCCTCCCTCAACTCGTTCCGAACACTCAGCTATTTGTTAAAACACAGCGAGGCCCGAGGATTAGGCGCTCCATATTTTCTGCTCGGCTTTAAGTTTGGCGGAAATGGTGGAGAAGTGGAAAAGGGGGGTAAATGGGGTAAAAAGCCTTGGCACGGGTAAAGTGTGAAAAACTATCAAATTGTCAGCCCACGACAGAAACGGTTACACACGGCGCCTTCTGGCTGACACTCGCACAATGCGCTCTTAAAACCTTTGACACACTATGGCCTCATTTGCATGTATGTGATGAGAGGATGTGCCTTTACAGCATATAAATGTGATACATATGTGCTACGAATGGAATTGGATGGGCTCGGACTATATTGTCTTGATTGACTGCTGGGGAGAGGCGAGAATTAAGGGTCAAGTCATTCTTATTTTAAATGGTTGGCTATAGCAGAACACGGGTATTATAGCTTTTGGAATTTTCATTATTTAATTTTTATTTCATTTTGAGTTATCTTTTATAAATTTGGTTCGTTTTAATTAGTTTTCAGGGTGGTTTTGATGGTTTCTATTAGTCTTAGTAGTCTTAGTAATTTTCAAAAAAATGCTTAGTTTTAGTTTAGTTTTATTTAGTTTCGGTATTAGTTTTTGGGTTTTTTTGTTTTGTTTTGTTTTTTAAAGTGTATTTCTTGTGCGCAATATTTCAGAGACACCATGGTAAAATGGAAAAAAAAAAAGTAAAATTTCTTAACTAGCGTAACAACCTTAATAACCTTGTGGCATAATCTATCTTTTTCTAAGCTTCTGTTTCCATGCCAGTGTTGTGTGAGTAGAATCATGCCAAATTGCCATAGACAGCAAAATACTAACAACTGTTAAAACAACAAAAACACTCTACTTTGACTTTGATAATGAAATGTAATGGTGACTTACCTAAATACCAACCTACCTTCCCACTTGCCTCCCAATCTACAGTTACCTTCTTTCATGTGTCCTCTCCCACACAATCTCTCCTTCCCTTGATAATGCCCTCCCTCCTTCCATTCCACCTTCCCTCCCTCCCTCCCTAACCTACCTATACCCACCCAATCTCACTTTACCCCCCAAATCCAAACTTTGCCACTTTCTTTACCCACCCCTGTATCAGCTTCAAAAAGAGGCTTGTAAAGAGTCAACAAATGCCAGGATTCCAGCTGTGTCTCGGCCGGACCTTGCGCCCTTGACTTTGACCTCTGTTTGAAACGTCTGCCTGTAAAAAATAAGCAGTAAATTCATAGAGCTATGAAATTAATGTGCCATGGAGGCCCACTCGACTCTGGTTTAATCATAACCAGGAACAGACGTGTGCGCATTGGAATTTAGTTTAATATTCCTTGTACAATTACAGTTACGTGGGCTCTGCCTATTAGCACCCTCTTTTTTTTTTTTTTTTTTTTTTTCTTTTTAGCAAAAAAATGCACTATGAAAAATATTGAATACGTTTGTCCTAGTCCAAAATTTAAATAAACCTCCCAAGGCTACGGGGCTGTACACCCTCATCCTCTGTAAGGTAAACGTTACGTTCGGTGAACCTTAGCACCCACCAGTGAGGTGCCATGTCGGCGTAAGATCAGCCGAGTTGACCGCTCTATGGGACATTCCACGCTGTTTTTAATTACCTACGTCGTGAGCGGTCGCTGAGCGCTCTCACCCGAAGCAGGAAATGACAGGAGAGCAGGCAGCATTCACTTCAAACGCAAAGATGTAAAGAAGTGCTCCATAAAAACCAGGGGATGCCTATAGCAGAGCAATAGAAAAGCATCACTGAAGTTGGAAATATTTTACACAGAAACATAAATGTAAAGAACCTGTGCTCCATTTCACTGATTTGTAGGAAACGTAAATGAATCCGCATTGGTCTGCCTGTGGAGGGCATAAAATAACATTTGCTATATTTATTAGCTAGAGTTGATTCACTTGATTGTTATGTAAGCTTGCTAGCTTGAAGCTTACTCATTTCCTTGTAACATAAATATACCTTTGCTATTTAACTTACTTGTTGGGGACATTTAACAAAACTTATACCCACAATTTACTCATACTTATTAGAAATCTAAACTTATCAAGGATTACTTATTTGTTGGACTGGTAAATTTGTGTTAGCTGTTCGAGAATGTAAACAGCCTTAAGGTTTTACTCACTTGCAGAGGTGTGTAGCCAAAAACTGTACTCAAGTAAGAGTAGCATTACTTCAAAATAATATTACTCAAGTAAAAGTAGTCATCAAAATAATCACTTAAGTACAAGTACGAAAGTATTCTCTGAAATGAATACTCAAGTACTGAGTAACTGCTTGAACATAAAGTCTGATTTATTTTAAAACGTCATCAGACAGACAAATGTATAAAATTCCGTACAAATTCTGACATTTTCAAATGATAAAACGAAAGCACCAAAACTTCATCTTTCAGTTGACTCTTTCAGGTTCTCATCATGCCTGCCAGTGCTCAACTAGGGCCGCATTTCCTGTATATATGCAATGAGTCCGCGGAAATGCTCCCACACAGTCAGTCAAACGGAGCGCTTTAACGAAGTCGCACAACAACATTTACAGATTTTGGAACTCGGTGCATACAAAAGGCGCAATTGTTAAGCACAAAGTCGATTATTGAGAAGATTTATGACTTTTAATTATGCCTTATGGCCGTAAAAATATGGTAAATCTAATGTATCAAATGGGGTTAACCACTCTAGTGTAGCCCAATATAGTGGAGAAAGAGTAGCGTTTCTTCACACATCTACTCAAGTTCAAGTAAAACGGATTGTGAGGTAAAACTATATTTAGAAGTACATTTTTTCAAACAGTTACTCACAAACTAATTGTAACTCGTTACTACCCATGTCTGCTCACTTGTTGGGTAAGCAAACAAAACCTTAGTTACATTTTACTCACCTGTTCCTGACCTAGATGAACCTTAGCTTCTTTTTTTCTCGCTATAATATGGATTTAATCCATATTTGGATGAATCCGCCCACTCTTACATGGTCACACAATTGTTGTTGACGCCACAGCCTGGCGCGAAACCTCCACATCCCATCGGCGGATGTTTCTGGGTTACTCTGTTCCCATCTTACAAGCCTCCATTCCAAACCATCTGCCAACTTTTTGTGTGTGTGTGTGTGTTTTGTTTTGTTTTTTTCACCCCCTCTTCATGTTATTTGTTTGATTTTGATTCACAGCAAGGTTGAAGCCCTGTGGGAGTTATGATGTTTTCCCTCCTGTGATACTGTATGTCCCGGACAAATTGTGCCGCAAACTAAATATTAATCTATGCGCAGACTTTGTTCCCAGCCAGCTGCTCGCTCGCTATGTGAGTTTTTCTCCCTCTTTTCTGGACCGGGCCCAGATTTTCCCCGCCCCATTATCTCCCTGTGTCTTTTGTATGCACTGATTTATTTCAACAGTGGTCTTTTGGCTTAGCACTGGGTGCCGCCCCTTTGTCAGCTCCTGTGTGAACGCAGAAGCCTTTGACCACCTTTGACAGTGTGAATATTTTAGCGCCTTTTAATATGCAGCTGAACTTTTATGTAAATATGAGGGGTGGAAAGCAAACGTGAGTGTGGAGGAGCAGGGGGTTTAAGTCTGATGACAGAGTTATACCAGGGGAGACCATATTGTGGTAGCTTTATTACTCGTCCAATCACATCAACTGATTTCACACTGAAAATTTGGTGTTTTTGCTACAAATTCCTGCAGTGGTACATGCAGCTGTTGACTGTACACGCTCTTCTTTTGAGGGTAAAATAACAGGCAGCTTCCCATCGCTGTAGCAGGTGCGATGACAAATGTTCCGTATGTTCAAATAAGGTTTTGTAGTGTCTGATCACACAAATGTTCACAAAGCGGTACAGGAAATAGCATCCATAATAACACTGAGAAGCAACCTTGAGGCTGGGAATGTTTTTTTCCCCCCATCCATCAGGATGAAGGCTAGATGAAGTCAATGAGGAACTTCAAGGCATCAATATCAATAAGTTACGAGTCAGTAGTAGCTTAACATTCACACGGATTTGATATCACATTGATTGTACACTGTCTTTTAATAGGGAGGTCACCGACGTGTGTGGTCCATAATAGTGGTGGACCATCCATGCTTCAGGTTGCTTTAAAGTTATATGCAGTCCTTTGCAAACTATGGCGTCCACGAAACTGATCAGTCAGCTGTATCGTATCGATAAGGACACTCGTGGTATTGCCCAGCTCTAAATTATACTGGGAAGCTTAGCATTAATTAGCATACTGCATACTGCTTATGTGAATATAATATTATCAAAAAATATCTTACATGAGGGCGGCACGGTGTATGACTGGTTAGTATGTCCGCCTCCCAGTTCTGAGGACTCGGGTTCGAGTCCAGGGGGGTGGAGTTTGCATGTTCTCCCCATGTCCGTGTGGGTCTTCTCCGGGTACTCCGGTCTCCTCCCACATTCCAAAAACATGCATGGCAGGTTAATAGGTCGCTCCGAATTGTCCCTAAGTGTGCGTGTGAGTGCGGATGGTTGTTTGTCTCTGTGTGCCCTGCGATTGACTGGCAACCAGTCCAGGGTGTACCCCGCCTATTGCCCAAAGCCAGTTGAAATAGGCTCCAGCACCCCCCGCGACCCTTGTGAGGAATAAGCGGTCAAGAAAATGGATGGATGAATATGCATGAGAAAACATCAAAGAAAACAAAGCAAAGTTTTTGTTGAGTTTTCCAGCCCACTTGTATAAATGGCAGAAAACTATGGTCACTTCTGGAAAGTATTTACACTTGCTGCAACTAAAATAAAATTCATTTTTCAGTGACCTAAATACAGTTATGAAGAGGACTCAAGGCCAAAACAAGTCTAAAGTTCCTCATCTGACAGGAGATCAATTTCACAAACATTTGCCTTTTTGTTTTTGACTTTCCGTTGCAACCTGCTCTTTATTGACCGAGCTTGCATGATGATATTGAATATGCGGGCAATTTCCCTGAATTATATATTTGCACAAACTGTGTTTTTCCACCGAGCTTTGACCTCTCTCATACACGCACACACACACACCAACGCATCAAAGTTCAACCAAGCATCAGCCTCTTTGATTTCTCGGAAGCACCGTTGTGTCCGTCCACCCGGCACCGATCATGTGTGCGTGTTATTCCCACAATGTTTGCTCAGCCTTGCCAACATATGTTTCTCAACAGACGACCCTGCTTGTAATCCGGCCGACACTTTAAGATGTGGATTTATTAATCCAGCTGGTGTTTTTTTCATGACGCCCCCACTCGCCCCAACAATCTAAACACCATCCTCCCTCATTGTTCTGCATTTTCATATCTGCTTCTCTTAACCTTGACTCATATCAAACCCACAATAGAGACCGCACTCGAAAATAAAAATGGTCAACAAGTGAAACACTGTTATTCACCCAAATAGCTACAGGTGATGAGCAGTTAAAACGTTATTGACTAACAAGAAAGAACTGGAGCTGTGAGGAGCTATAAAGGGCCACATCGGTGTACTTGCACGTTGGCCTACTGGCACACATGATAATAACCCTATAAAATATAAATGTATTTGCGAGCCTTATGTGTGTGGTTTCATGTGTATTTAAGTATTTTCCCAGGTTCAGACCCTCAAAAAGCATCATTTACCTTTGCCAACAGTGCAGCAACAGCGTGCGACGGAATAAAACGCTTTGAACAACTTTTAATCCTCAAGACGTTCAGGTGACACGTATACCAATTGAAGACGATCAGATACATTTTCTTGGATGAGCTTGTATATAATATAATAGGGCCAAAATGGTGCCAAATGGCTAAGTTAAATCAACATGGCGGACTTCTGTTAGGTTTAGCATATGGCTCCAAAAGTTTTGAGAACTAGGTGAAACTTTCAACTTGGGGTGTTTATTAAAGTGATACTTGACTCATTGAGCCATTTTCAACAGTAAAAATATATTAATATTTTGTCTATAATTAATGTGGTAACTTCATTATTTTTCATGCACAATTAGTACCTTTAAAAAGTAATTTTTCTACTTGCTGTCGACTGATGATGACATCACCTGTGTTGAGGAAGTAGGTAATGACCAATCATGGCTCACCTCTTTTCTGGGTTTGATTAGTAAACTGAGCCATGATTGGTCGTTACCTACTTATTCAGCACCGGTGATGTCATCATCAGTCGTTAGCAAGTAGAAAAAATTACATTTTTTGTAATTTTTTTTAATTGTACATGACAAATAAAGAAGTTATAAAATACATTCTGTACAAAATATTACCTTTTCACTGCTGAAAATTGTTCAATGAGTCAAGTATCCCTTGAAGCAATCATAGCGGGCCCTACTAAGCCATTTTGAAGAAACTGCACAATAACCCTAGAAAATATCAAGGCTCGACCCAGGACTGAAGTGTGTTCAAAGTTTCATTAGTTTTTCTGCCAGATTTAAACAGTAAAAAAAAAAAAAAAAAAAAAACATCATTTTTGTTTGCTAATGTCATGTCGCAACAGCAACAGTGTGCATCAAAACACCAAAAGTTTGAAGACGGTTGGATGCATTCTCGAGGAGGAGTTTGTTCAAATACGACCTCTATAAAAGGCTGAAAATGGCGATCAACTCCAAAAGAAAGTCGAAATGGAGGACTTCGTCTTAGGTTGAGGATATGACTTTTTTTGTAGGTCCCAAGTTTCACAGATCTATGTGAAACACAAACGGGAATGCTTCTAAACATGGAGAACAGTCTGCACAAAAAGTCATATAAAAGGTCAGTCAACTGTGAAATGTATGAATTCATTTAAAACAATTAATTATTTATTAATTCTTTGACATGCACAAAATGGCAAACTTAAAATATAGAATATAATGCACAATTAATATCTGATATATATTAAAAAAATAAGAATTATTGAAAAATAATTCAATATACATAATGTAACGTACAATTTTGGCACACAAAAAAAGTCTCTCTACGTTTGTCCCACTTGCTAAGTATGTCACCATGAAAGTGCTGGCGGGCCGCCGTCTCAAACAATAACTCAGACAGCTACACTGCAGATTATGAAGAGATAGACCTCTGCCACCAGACAAGTCTCAGAGAGAGGGGAGGTGGTGGTTTGGTGGCGGTTGGGGGAAGTGGGGGGCATGTGGTCCAATGAGGAGAAGAGGCCCCCACTCATGCCCCCACTGATCACAACAGGGGATTAATTATGTCAGCATAATAAGTACAAATGGTGATCTGAAGGTGGAATTAGCCCCCTGAGCAGAGGCTGCTGCGACGGAGAGCAAGAGTGGGTGGTAATAGAAGGTTGGTGGTTGGGGGGGGTTCGATTGTCCCAATTTGTCCCAGTCTGTCTGTCTGTCTGTCTATGCGGGCGCAGGGCGGGGAGCTCGGGGTGTTCGGCGGGGGCCTGCTGAACCCCGGCCGCTCGCCTCTGTTATGATTTGTATGGACGTCAGTCTCGCGAGCGGCGGGGACACGAGCTCAAGCTGAGCAAGGCCGAGACGTTGCCAAGATAAGCCAGGCCTGCTTGCTACTGCTTGCCACCATTGCATAATGTCATTTTGCTCAACTGCAGATGGGAGATGACTTTATTCGTCAGCATTTTTTTAAAAATAATAAACAATGGCATGTATCACAATTCAGGTAAAATACAAGTGGAGTTAAACAATAATTAAAAGGACGGTGTTTACATGCCTCAATTTGTGCTGCTGTTTTGGTTAGCAACACTGTTGAGCACAGGAACTAACATTTTATTGTCTATGTGTGAATGTGACATTAATTCATAGCTTTTTTGTATTGGTAATATAGAAGCACATACAGTAAAAACTTCAAAGTTCTGTTGCAGGTTTCAAAATTGCAATTTCCAAGTTTACCTGAATGTCACATGGACTCCCCCTAGTAACACTGTGTGTATGCCTTCGAAAGTCACTCAGTAGCGCCTCCTAGAATTTAGAACACATCACCACGCTAATGCACTTTCAATGATTAACATAATATTTGGTCCGCAAATATTTTAATAATATATTGGTCTATTAGTCAAGGGCACAGCTAAATGTGTCAAGGAGTCAGCCTAGCAAACATAAAGTCAGCCATCTTGGTTTGAAGCAGCTACTGTATTTTTGGTTTGGTGAATTTCAGAGCTTGTACAATATCTCAGATAAGTGAGCACATTACATTGCATTTCTGCATATATTTAATTAGATCTTTTCTTGGGAGAACACTGATGAAACGACACTTTGACACAATGAAAAGTAATCACTGTAAAGTTTCTATATCAATGTAAATATATATTTTCCTCAAAATAACCCCTGGCAACAAAAGTGAGTACACCCCTTAGTGAAAATTCCCAAATTGAGCACAGTTAATGATGTTTCCCTCTACAAAGTCATGTGACTCATTAGTGTTGCAAGGTCATGGGTGTGAATAGGGAGCAGGTGTGTTAAATTTGGTAATAGGTATTACGGCTCTCACTCTTTTGCTGATCACTGGAAGTTCAACATGGCACCTCATGTCAAAGAAATGTCTGAAAAAAAAAATCTTTTTCTCTACATAACGATGCCCTAAGCTATAAAAAAAAAAAAAAAAAAAAAAAAAAAAAAAAGTCAACACCCTGAAAGTGAGCTGCAGCACAGTGGCCAAGAGCATCCAGAAGTTTAACAGGACAGGTTTTACTCAGAACACGCCTCACCATGGTTGACTAAAGAAGTTGAGTGCACATGCTCAGTGTCACATCCTGAGGTCGTCTTTGGAAAACAGACACATGAAAATCAAGAAGTGTTATGTTTGAAATGAAACAGAAAGCCGGTCACCTTTTTTGGTGCAAATTCTTGTATTTTGACAAACTCAAAAACAGCTTACAGTTGTTATTTACTTGACAGCATCATCAAGTTTTGTCGTCATTCCTTTGCACCACATCCCAAATCTGAAATTCCCGCTTCCAGGTTGTCTGGCACATAGCTTGAATCTCTCCTGCTGCTCTTTGTTTCCTGTCTAGTTGTGCTTGAGAAGTCCAAGGTTTGGATGTGTGCTTGTGCTTCACATCCAGGTCGCGTTGCCCTCGCTGCAAACCCCAAGGCAACATGACCTGCAGCTTGAACAGCAGCAAGCGCTGCGGCATAGTACAGTGTTCATCCTCAGCCTCCCCTGTTGTCATAGCTGTTGTCTGGCCTCGCTTGGCTCGCTGCCCTCAGCATTTCCCTTGACCACCTGACTGACTCCCCGTGTGTGTGCGCGTGTGTGCGTCAATGGCACACATTCTCTGTGCGCAAAAAAATATGCAAACAAACAGCGAAGCCAAGCGCGCTGAGCGGTGCTGGCTGCTCACATTTGTAATGCTCAACCAAACTATTCGAAGGACAGTTTGAATCCGGGGAATCAAACCTGTGGTGCTTTGGTTGAAAGCCACATTCTTCTAGCCCAGCTGTTTTGGAAGCCTTATAACACTCAGTTAGTATGGGGTACACAACTTAATACATAACTTGCTACATGGGGTGTGATATGTAGTTACGTAAAGTGTTCACTCACTTTTTGCTGACCCCCTCTTAGGTGAATTTCTGCAAAGTAGAGGTTGACTTTCTGTTATTTATCCCGTTCTGACCCATAGATGATTGCAGTGGACATGACATATTTGCATGTCTTAACCAATAAAACACATAATTTGGATGATGTCAACTTTGTCAACACTTCTGGTTCATGACAAGTTGATTTGCATGATGTTCATGTTAAAATATAAGCGCACGTTAAAGCCATACTATCCACTATAATAAATAAAAGCATAAGATAACCCCCCCAAAATTTTCCATATTTTTCTTATGTGAAAAAAAAAAAAAAAAAAAAAAAAAAGTCAAAATCAGCAAATAAATAAATAAATGATTAAATAAAAATTGCCCATCAGAAAAAAAGCGGGTCTGAAAGGGGTTAAAAAATAAATATATTTTATTTTATTACACCAATACGAACCCACCACCACGGTTCCCACCCCTGTAAACACTTGTCCCACTTTTCTTTTTAATCTTAAAATGGATTACCTTAATCAGAAACTGGATTACAAATGGTCACAAATGAAAATCCACAATAAATAAACGACCTGCGACATAGCGAGGGAACATCACACAAGTATGAACCCTAAGTGGAACATTTCGATTTGATTTGATTCAATTCAATGATAGTCTGATTCGATTCAATACGGTACGGCTCAGTTTGAGAGCGTACTCCCAACAATATATGATTCAATACATATCTCGTTATATCTTTAAGTAGAGCGATTTGCTTCGGTTCGATGCATTCCCGTCTTTTAAATCAAAATTGATTTTTCAATCAGGAATTCAGTCATTTTCCAATAGTTTTTATTACACTCCTAAAGCTTAACCTTAAAACCCTACCTGTCTGAATAACTCATGCTAATGAAAAGATTTTTATTTTTCGCAGGTTGTGCACCAAATTCTGTGCAAAATTTACCTTTTGATCCTCAGCTCTTCAATTCAATCAAACCAAAATGTCATGTTTATGTTATTATTATTCAAAATATAAAATATATATATTGTAAAACACTTTACTTTCCAAACCCTTCAAATTCAGTCATACCAAAATGCAGTGTTTTGTTGTAATTCACTAAATATTGAAGGCACAAGCAAAATACACAAGCGTGGCATTGGCCTCCTTGTTTACACTCCAGTCAAGCCAACACACTGCGAGCGAGTCTATGAAGTTCCTGCGTGATCTTGATGGCAGCGAGATGCAGATGATGATTATGATGATGATGATGATGGAGGTGGCTGCGCATTTGGGTCATATGCAGACTCCAGCCTCGTAAATCCCACCTCCTCAGTGATGAGCACCGCACCCGATGACTTATGGAGGACACAGACGTCCAGTTTAAGGGTCCCCTCGTAAACGGCAGCCTGGCGGCATTGTCAATTTTCATATTTCATCGTCTCTTACCGGTACGGAGGTGCGGAGTTATATCGCCATCCCGGAATCTCATTAAAAATCCTCTGGAATGAATTCATCCCATCGCCTCCATTGTTATAAAGTGACTTCCTACAGTAAATAAGGATGTCTGTGTTTACTCTCTACTGTGTCATGGATATTCAACGTTTAGTGATTAGACAAATGAATGTGTATTTGTAGCCTTGATCTTGTGTTTTAATAAAATTTTGTACAATATATGTGTTAAGATGAACTGGAGTTTATCAGGATTTGTTGATTTCTTGTATGATGTCATCAAAGACTCTTGTTTGAACTGGTGCACAACATTTTGCAAAAGAAAACCACGTGTATTTATTTTATCAATTGCGATTTAATTTCCAGTATTTAATTTAAATGAATGTTGTCGTGCGTGTGCAGCGACAAGCTGAGCTCATCTCTCGTGCGTGTGCATTCATCAGGCGTGAAGATGAACGTCTTATTGTGTTATTGTCATCCGTGTGACAGGCTTCAAAGAGCACCTGGTTGGCGTGCACACTTCAGCTCCTTTGCGAGCCATTCATGTGCCGTCTTGGTAAAGTAACCCTCTGAGTCATTAGCGAGCACCTCGCTGCGGGTTTACACGCATGTCCGTTTTTTTTTTTTTTTTTTTTTTTTGCGTGAGGCCTCCATTGTGTTGAAGCTGAGCGGGTTCCGGTAAGCGACACTCGGAGGAGTGACTCATCTTTGGGGGATGGGCTATGGAGAGCTTGGAGAGGCTAACCAGCTGAGTCATAGCACGTCATCACTTAAACAAAGAAATTGCTCGAGCGCTAATAAAGATGTTTTTGCAAAATGTAGCAATGGCTAGACACGTTTGAGCTTAGTTAGAAATGGCCTTATTTTGGAGTGGAAAAACACTTTTAAGTTCATCACAAATACAGATAGGAAATTGTTAATGTGGTTAGAGAATCATGTTTTTGGAATGTAGGAGGAAACCAGCATACCAGCAGGAAAATTTCTAACAAGCACTATCAAAACAAAAGCAGACAGTGCTGTCATAGATTAGCGTTAGCTAGTCTGCTTGTCTCCATCAATAAATGGCTGAAAGTGCATCGGTTACTGTCACTCATAAGTTGAAAAATTTGTAAATTGGCGCATTCTTACGGTACATCAACATATCTATGTATTTTCATGTGGAGTCTGAAGTATCAAAATACCTCTCGGCGATCTGTTCGCACACAATGGTACACATTGTCGCTCGTGCGCTGTGTATATGCGCGTGTGTGTGTGTTATGTGTGTGTTACGCGCCATTTCCTCTCGTCGACGCTCTGTTGGCGCGTGTGATATTTACAAAAATGTTATGCCTTGACAACCCTCAATTAAACCTGTCATAACAAAGCTCATCCGAAAGCGAGACAGGAAGGAAGGGGCGCCCCAATGGATGATGTCAGCTTGGCGGCAGCGAGAGAGAGGGAGAAAACATGTAAACAGCTGTTCTTGGAATATCAATGACGGCAAGAGTGGTTGTGGGGGGGTATCAAACATGTTTTCAGAGCGTGCCCAATTGCAGTGCGTGTTTGACCTGCTTAATTGGCGCCTTCTGAATTCTGCAAGACCATTACGCAACTGTGTCGTTGAAGATAGCAGCAGTTGTGTTGTTTTAAACCAAACGCCTCCATTAAAGTGATGTCTTATGATCTATAACGCTAGTCTTCGAAGGCTATAAATCTGCCGGTACGCTTTGAAGTGGCTCCACTGAAAGGGAGAACGCGGGGGCAAATGGAGTTATTAGGACGAGGGGTAAACGGGTGCTTTTTCGTAGAGAGCCAAAAACAAGCTCAACTGCGTCGGGGTCAGCCTGTCTGTTTGGTTTTGCGAGTCTCGATCTCTGGATGATCTGTTTAGGCCATGTGGATGTTGTAAATTACAAGGCAGGTTTGAATTGTGTGTAAGTGCGTCTCTGACCTGAGGCGTTAAAGCAAAAGAAATTTTGTGCTGTTTAGAGCTATAAAAAGTGTCTCTGTTGGCTGATCTCTCTTGCTGTGACGTGCCTGTTGAAGTCTTGCTTTCCTGAACTGTCTTTGGCAGTTGTGGACGACATCATTGAACCATATAGACATGAAACGGGATTAAAATAATAATAATACTAATTTTTATTTTCTCCCAATTTGGTAAGACTGTCCTCAGCGTAAACACGGGCAAAACTTAATTTTCGTTCCTGGGCAAGTCTCATCTATCGTGTTTAGGACCGTGTTCCATCTGGCAATTAACAAAGTAGACTAGATTTTGACTTGCAAAAAACAGGTCTAACTTGTGATGCAGGTGCTGAAACGTTATTTTGGTGGATTTGATCAGAAAGATTTGGCGCTCCATGGACGTGTCTGGTGGATTTCATCGTATTTGTTTAATAAATATGACAACTCCATGCGATAATCCCTCTAACTCATTGTAGAAATCAATTCATTGAACAAATTATTATCATTATCATCTTGAAAATATTTTAATAGCTTCCCCTAATCGCAACTAGGGGGTTGGTGGTATTGGGGTTACTGTTGCTCACATTGACTACATCATCCCTAAAAAAAAAATTTTTTGTTTTTTTTGTGTGTTTTTTTTTAGCATATTAGTGTTTTTCTGTTTATGCTGTTTTGATAAAGAGATAATGAATAAGAAAATAAAGTGTGACTAAAATTATTGTAACAAAGTTTCAACATTTGCAATTTTTTTCTACTCTACTGCTACTGGTATAAAGGCTAACGTAATCTTGATTAACAAATTGAGAGCTTCAGATTCACTAAGTGCATTTCAGGAAATAATGTTTTATTTTATCTTGTACTTTTGATAATGGCACAAGAGGGGATGGGAATTACTTTGTTTTTTCTAAGCATGGAAAGGTTTCATTTACTGGACCCCAGCAATCATATGAGACCATCCAAGGGTAGGGGGTCGGCCAACGGCAATCCCAAATATGATTCAGCATACAGATGATGTGGGGGCCCCTCTTAAATGGCATTTAGCGCAGGCTGGCATGGCGGTAATTGAAAATGTCAGTAAAAAGTGCTTAGGAGAAATTCCAGCAGGATTATCGCCCCAGTAACATGGGCAGACAGAGGCCTCGTCTCTGGGGAGAGCACAAAGGACTTGTCTCCATATCATAAAACCTGCTCTGTTCCCAATGCAGGGAGGGGAGTCGCTGAGTAACATCTTGTTTTTTTTTTCTTTTTCGTTTTTTTTTTTTTTTTAGTGTGTCCATGTATGTATGTGTCTGTGTTGGAAGAAAGTGGGGGTCAGGGTTGGACGGGGGTCCTCTCTTCTTTTTTTTTTCTTTTTTTTTGCCACTGTTGTGGGTGCATCATATAAAAGAAGATATACAAGCGATTCACATGCAAATGCACAGGGTGATTTAGAAAAAGGGGGAGGGTGAGAGGGGAAAATGTGCTATTGAAAGCCACTGGAGGGGACAGGGAGGAAGGTGGTGGACATTAAGCAAAGGGGTGGGGGTGCGAGGTGCCTGAAACAGAGAGACATTTGTGTAATCTGGCTTTATGTATCACCACTTGTGAATAATAACATGAAAAAAGAAAAAAAAAAGGAGACTTACCTCATCTGCCGGCTCGAGCCAAGGCGTAAATAAAAGGCCGCGACAATGGAATGACTATTAGCCGGGCCTCTGCGCTCAAGCTCGATCAGCGCCCATTCTTTGGAGCCACTGGCAAGAAGATTAATGTTTTGTTAAATATCAGTGTGGGAGCTTGTGAAGAAGAGGAGGAGGGCGGGAGGAAGAAGGGCTTGCTTAGTGGGCCTTCGGAACTTAGTCAGCCAATGTGTAATTATGCTTCTGTTGCTACGCATGCATCCCACGCTGAAGTGACGGTACAGGGTTGTTATGGTATCACATGCGCGTATTTGTCCAGAGGATTATGGGTAATGTTGCGTGGGGGACGTGTCCAACGCGTTTCGATGTAAAATATAGAACAGGATCTCCCCCAAGGCTTCTTTGAGGCGAGTAATAGAGAAACTTTAATAGAGTCATCGTTCCTATGTTGCATTTGTATGTTCTCCATGGGGTTTCTCCAGGTATCTTACTCCCATGTTCGGAAAACAGAAGTGGGATTAGATAATTGTCCAGGGGGTACCCCTGCCCCGGACCCAAACTCAGCTGAAATAGCTAGCTAGCTAGCTTGCCAGTGATTTATGGAGGCTTGGGTCAGTAAAATTCACATTTGGGGCTCACAACAGCTCCAACCTGGTTGCCAATGGTACGCACAATAGCACTTCCCTCAGTCGATGACGTTGGGCTGAGCAGTGCTGAGCATTAGCACGAGACCGGACCGCCTCCCCAAAACTGGCCTGTTCAGAATGGTTAATTAGTAAAACACTATTGACGCTACAATGTGGTTGTCAAAGTGTGTGTGACATATGAACACTACCAAAATAGCAGTAGAAGTTAGCATATCATGTCAGTATTTTAACTTTAGCGTAATGGTAAGGAGCTAATGTTAGAAATTCTGTGACATATGAGCACTACCAAAGTAGCACCATGGCTAGTAGCTAGTAGAAGCTAGCATCTCATGTCAGTAGTTTAACTTTAGCATAATGGTATTGTTAGAAATTTTCGCTATAAATATAGTTAGTTTTAGTTAGCTTTCTAAACGTAAAATGTGGTTTCAGTTAGCGCTTGCTTTTTTTTTTCTTTTTTTTTAAGCACTCTCATTTTTATTTTATGTCATTAACAAAAATGTTTATTCAGTTTTTTAATTAACATTTTGTTAGTTTTAGTTAATTTTAATAGCCCTTGGATGGAAGTGTTTTGGTGTGCGCAAATTGAGGATTCTGACCTAAAACAAGACAAAAATGAATTAGTCTTCTTCCAGCTTAATGATATTCATAGTTTGTATGTAGGCCTATGTATGTATATCACAGCTTGTGTGCTTGAGGGTGTGTTTGTGCTTAAAACATTTGTAGTAATGTCCTCCTCCCATGCCAGTAACAGCCCAGGGAGGGTTTCTTTAACCACAATATTACGCAGCATCATAAATCTAGGACCCCTTATAGTATTTATGTCTCTGGCCTTGTGATCTCGCTGATAGGCATGTCTGGACACCGCAACCCTCCCTCCTGGGCCTCTGGAGGGGCAAAGGTCAAGGCAGGGTGCGTTCTGAGGGGGTCGCATGACAGTACGGCTGACAGTCTGGCTGGCTAAGGGGATAGGTGACAGGATGGCACGGACGGCGGTCGACAAGGTGATGGCGATGGAGGTGACAGAAAAGTGACCAGGTGGGGAAGTTGAAGGCGAGTGACGGCAACAGACAACACCGAAGGCTGTGTTCGCTTGTCCGTCCGTCTGTCCATCCGTCCTATCTCGGCATCATCCTTCCGCTAACCATTCCGACCTAGCACAACGGCCCGCAGCGTGCCAGCGTTGGGCAGCAAGTGTAAAGCATGGCAGCGCTTTGTGTGCCAAACATGACGATTATTCTGTTTGCCTGTTTACCTACATACTTGTCCAACACAACTATGAGCATATAAGTCATTCCCTTGTGGTGTTTAGAGGAACTGCGGGAATCGGAAATACCCTTCTATACTGTATAGGCACAAGGGGGAAAATAGTCACATTCTATACTTTTGTACACATTGCATACTGGTACCTATGGGGTTGTGTGTCAAAAGATTTGTAATTGTAATTTGTACTTGTAATAATCCAATAAGATATGCAATTCCTAATGTTATGAATGATCAAATAATCTATCTATCTAGCTAGCTAGCTATCTAGCTTTCTAGCTAGCTATCTCTCTATCTATCTATCTAGCTAGCTAGCTATCTAGCTAGCTATCTCTCTATCTATCTACCATTAAAATGCCAAAACAGTGGAACAAAAATAATAAATTTACGGTTCCGATAAAACTGTTCTAATGGCCACATCCACATCTACTTGTAGCTAATGTTTACCCACTCGTTGACAGTAACCAGCAAGTGGAACCATTTTAATGACTTCCGGCTCCAGTGACTACACTCTTTCTATATGTGTGACGATACATGTGTTTGACTGTCCTCCTGTGTTCTCTCTCATCTCTGACTCACAGGCGTGAAGCGGCGAAGCGGCCCAGATACGTGTGTGCCTGTGTGTGTGTGTGTGTGTGTGTGTGTGTTGCACTCCAAGAGAACCACGCTGGGGAGGAAATGAAAGGTACTCCCCTCATTTCATACACCAGCAGTCTCACTTTCTGACTCAGCAAGCCAGCTTGAATGAGCATGTGTGCGTTCACACGCTTGTTGGATTACATATTTTACCTTCTACATGTACTGCTGAGCCCAGTTCAACTCAGTTGCTAACAAAAACAGCAGCACTAAATCACTTTAAGTTTTGCTTACTGGCTTTGGTACATTTGTTAGATCAGAATTGAAATTTGCAAAACAGAAAGTACATTTCTCAAAAGAGTCCGTACAAATATCAAAACATCATGGTTCCCCGCAAAAGTGATTTTCTTTCTCAAAATCCTCAGTAGCCTACATCTTCTCAAAAGTAAACGTGATCGCGCCCACAATGTTGTTCTGCCATTTCACTGCATTCTCCATCGTCATGCTTTTTGTTTAATTTTAAACTTAAATAAAGGCCTTCCCCCTCCATTGGCAGTTGATGGAGACACAATAGCAACACTCCCCTGTGCGGGTTAATAAGTATTCTGTCCCGCTCGGATGCTTTTTACCTCCTAATGCACAGTGACCTCATGTCTGCCTCACTGAGCTTTTGTAAACTACTCAATGACTCCGCTGCACCCGTCCAAATGCAGCCAATTTGGCTGTGTGTGAGTATTTGTGAGTCTATTTATAATACCACCATTTTATTTTATTTTATTTTTTTGTATATGAAGACTTTGATGGGCTGTGTACAGAGTAGGGTGGCATGTCACGCTGCACTTTGTGCTGGAGTGTTGCTTCTTTGTTGCCAAAAATGTCATTGAGCAGCACAGATAACAAAATCGCTCTGGACAAAAGTTTTGAGATGTGTTGCCATTGCTGAAAATGGAAGGACATATGGGGATACGTCTATGTGAACGCTGATAGACTTTTTTTTTTTTTTTTTTTTTTTTTTTTTTTTAAATAAACACTGGGAACCAAGAAAAATAAAAATAAAATAAAAAATGAAGTAAAACATTAATGAATTGTACAGTTAATACAATACAAGTACCACACTTGAGTAGTTACCCTAGTACCACTAGTACTTTTGATACATAAACAAAAGACACCATTTTAAAGAAAGACCTATATATCCAAATATAGCATTTTTCCTTATCATGAAAATCAACCTTAAACATTTCTTGACAATAATATGTTATATGTAACCTCACTAGTCTAAACTTGACATTCCTGTTTTCTGAAGCTGAGCTATGATTGGTTGTTACCTGAGACCTGAGCAACATTGATGTCATCGCCAGTCGACAGCAAGTGACAAAATAGCCACCCCTGAGATGGATACAAACGGCTAGATTTTGTTGCAATATTAACCAGAATACCATATTTAGACCAGTGGGGTTGTATAGAGCATATTATAATTATGTTTTTTAAATGTGTTGACTTACCGGTACTTTGTATAGAACACACAATCCAATTAATGTGATTGAATGAATGAATGAATGAATGAATGAATGGATTCCAAGCAAACATTATGGTTGGATGGAAGTCTGCTATCCTAATGCAAACATATATGGGCTAATACGAATTAGAATCAGTATGGCGATAATTTTAGTATTACAAAAAAAAAAAAAAAAAGACGAGTTGCTGTGTGTCTGAAAAGCTTGTCAAGTGAATGTTAGTAAGTATGGGGAGAACCAGCTAGTGTACTGTAAAAACCAATGGGAAATGGGCACTTAAAAATTCCGATACAGTAGTAACTCAAACAGTGACCACTGTGCTCCAACTTTGGAGTCTGTGCTAACTTGTCATCGCCATTGCTGTTAAGATGTGTCTCTGCTGGTTCTTGGCAGCAAACATTCAACCTGGCAGCCATCAGGTGTCCTGGCCTGCCCGGCTGCTTTGCTGTCCAGAAGCAGAGGACAGTAGAGGCGCATGAGTGACATAAGCCATCAGCGTCAAAGGGGGAGCAGGTTGTGTGTTGTTTGTCAGCGGTGGCGGTCAAACCCGCTGAGAGCACCTGGCTGCATCTTAAAAAGCATCCAAAAGGCCAATTTGTGAATGTATGCACGACTTCACGTGCCATATCGCCACGGGCTCGTGTGGTCACGTGACCTGCCCTCTCATCGACAAATACAATTCTCTTCATAAAAAAGAGGTGGAAAATTCCAAAGCTGGTAGGTCACCCGTCAGACGTCTTTTGTTTGCGCACGGCAGACAGAAAAAGGTAACAGTTTCTGTTTATATGCTTTTATAGCTTTTATGTTAAGGCACCGAGAAAAGAAAAACAACATTTGCCTGCGTGATTTATGCCGTGTTTGGACAAGTATGAACAATCTGTCTTTACGCAGCAACGCTGTTTCCTTCAGAAATATCTCCATTGTAACCTAAGAGAGGAAATGTCCACATTTTATGTGTTGGTTTAGCAATGTGGTAATTTAAAACCCTATCAAGTACATGACCTCTAATTTACAAATGTATTTATTGACTTTTTTTTTTTTGGTCATGCAGTATGAGTGACTTTATTTTTTGCCTTATTCTACCTATTCTAGATTTACTGTGTGACAGGTGAGTCAAAAATATTCCTTTTGAGGTCTTTATTTGGCGTTTTGTTTTATTTTGTGTGGGACACCGGAAAGTTCACATTTGAAGAAGGGACAGACAGAGAGAAAGGAAAGGAACTTTTTTTCTTCTTATTAGGCTATTGTGATTGTAGAAACAACATAAATATGTGCAGAAAATGTTATTGTGTAATTCCCTTTTCAACAATTATGTAAACAAATCGAGAGCTCTTTTTATGAAAATGGAAAGGTAGAGGCTAAAAAAACAATGTATGGAGAAATCATAGTCAAATTGAATTTGCTTTTAGGTGCTTCTGAACCCATCGTACAACTCATGCTGCCAACCCCTCCCCTCTCTCAACCACACACTTACTCAAAACTTAGAACTTTAATGAGTTCTTAAAAGTAGTTTTACCGTGACAGCAAAAATCCAATCCATTAAAATGCATCTGGGGATTTTTTTTTTACTTTTTTTAAACAACCCCCAAAAAACAAAAAAAAACAAAATAAACATTGAATATATTTTTCCTGGCAAAACAGAAGAATTGGGGGGCGGTTGACTGAATATTTCAAATGATATTGGTGAGAAATAAATCTACATATATGTGGGGGGTCTACTTACTCACTTACTTCGTATTATAAGGCCACAGACAGACTTTCATAAACAAGCACATGCAAATAAATAAATAAATTGGGAGGGTGAGTGGCCAAAAGGGCAGATTGGTCACCCTCTACATGATCCCCAATTTGGTTGGTATGAGAATAAAGCAGAAAACAGAGCGCAACAAATCAGTTTGCACATGATTGGGAAGCCAAACGTATACACGGGTACAAGAGAGCAAAAAATAAATAAATAAATAAAAAAAACGACATTTTTTGGGGAGGTGGTTGTGGAACATGTGGAAGTGCGACCAAAAGGCAATTTAAAAAAAATCAACAACGCTTTGGAATAAACCGAGACCTGAGAGAGTGGGAGGAAAAAAACAATGATAAAGATATCAAAAACATTCTTGGGAACTTTTTGTATTATTTATTTTACATGATGCAATGACTCTTGAATTTTTGTTCTCATTCCCACAACCTAATACATAAGCGCCGTCTCAAATTGCCGGCTTTGAGTTACATGCTGAGAACTTATTTATTGTGGCACCTTTTCTTTTCTTTGCCCGTGTCACTCCACTACAAAACCTAATTAGTGCTTTCAGCACCGCCTCGATTAGGCGCAACCCGATCCTCGGATCAGGAGAGGGCACAAAAAATAATTGCCGCATTCCTGACAACCCTCCATATTATAAATCAGTGGTCATGTTTTCAATGGAAATATGATTTCCCCACTACAAATTACCCAACCTGTTTTATGTCCTCCCGCACGCTATTAAAGCGCTAGCGTGTGGGAGGAAGTAATTTGCTTCAAAGGATTTTTGGCAGCAGCGGGGTCGTGACTTTTTCGGCTTGTTTATGAAGCAACTACTCGCAAAGGCGGACAAGTGAGCTGGTCACAGAAGAGGATCAACGTGGCCTGTGTACATTACATGTTGTTAGAAATTGACTGTATCGGTGAGCGACGTCCTTCCCAGTGGCAGTCGCTTGTCTTTGCACCTTTACGGAACTTAACTAACTCGGTTTCAGCCATTTTCAGAACCATCATTACATTCCCACATGAAAAAAAAACGTAAAATACATCAAATATGTCCCTGGAAATGAATGAGTCAAAAACATACAAAAAGGTTGTTTTAAGGGAATTGGAGCATCTCGGAAGCTCCCATTTTCCACGTCATTCCGCACCCCTTCACTTTTGAGACCAGTGTAACACTGGGCTCATCCCATTTCTCTAATTGCCACTTACTCAGTCTGTGGTGTTCTCTTCTCTGTTTACATGCTAGAACCTCCCACCAGAAAGTCCATCGAGGAGGGAGGAGCTTGACAGGTATACACTTTTGTGGAAATCAGATAATTGCCTCTCGACGTCATCATGTGATGGAGACGTCTCATTAAGATGGCGTCACAATATTCACGGAAGTTGATCATTTGTCTCAACAAGAAAAGGTTTTAAGTTCATGTTGTACCTGCTACTAATCTGGACCAGGTTACCATATTGTTCTGTTTGGTTTATCCGTAGACTACACCAGATTAGCCCATCAGTAGCTGTCAACACTAATCATGTGTGATTGATTTAGGGTTTCAAAAATAAAGCACTCTCGTCAAAGTTAATAACATTAATTTCATAAAGTCATAAGTTTGATATTAATACTGAAATTCACAGTAAAGTTAACAAAAACTAAAAAGTTGATTGAATTCAAATTTGTAGACAAGTTCAGTCAATGTTATCCCAAAATAACTTTAGCTTTTTCATTTAAACCAGGTCTTAACACTCCTAATTTAACCCATTCAAATTTTTTTGACACTGCCCTCAAAAACAATCGAGAATCAGTTGGAACGGGAATCAAAATGAGGAACCAGAATCATTCAACTTGAAACGATGCCCAACCCGAGTCCACACGCTCAAATCCGTTAGATTTGCCCCTTGAGGATACATGTCTGTAATGCTGATTATTGCTGTTGTCCCGATGGCCTAATTTCTACGCATACTTGTAATCCCGCTCAAATTATTGTGCTCTGTTTAGCTTTGACCTTCCAGACACGACAAGGTCGTGCAGTGCGAACTAGTCCGGCGTCTGTCGGCCAAATTCACTGGTGTGCTCGGGTGTCTTCCAAGGGTCATAGGGCAAATCTTGTGGTAATCTTCTAATCCAATTGGCCCGCGCCGTATTCACATGATGTGCCAGAGCAAAACGCACACACGCATACTGTAAACGCACACACACACAGAACAACAGAGGTATGCACACACACTGGCTGTCCTCACTCAATTTTGACTGCATGTAGTCCATTTAGGCCTGAAGCAGATTAGCAAAGTTGACTCCTGAGTGAGGGAATTCCACCAAAGGCATAATTGGCCGAATTCATAAACCAATTAAAAATGTATTCTAAAACATGGCCTTCTACAAAGTCTATGTGATTGGAATGATAATTTCTTTGTAAATAGCTCATGTTTCAATGCAGGCACATGTGGCTTATAGTCAGGTGCGACGTATGTATGTGCAAATTGCTTTTTCCTTTAGAAATGTAATGGGTGCGGCTTATAATCAGGTGCGGTTTATAGTCCAGAAATGACGGTACTGTGCAAACTCGACAAAACCTGTACCAAAACTCTTGAAGATGTTGCTTTCCTGTGACTCAGTCAATTAATATTTTCATGCAAGGTTTGTTTTGAGTGCATCTGTGTTGCAAATTTCTCTACAAAGTCATTTACAAAATGAAAAATGCTTGAACATTTTGCTTTTCTATGAATAGCTCAACTAATATTAAGGTGCGTAAACTCCTTTTCTGGAAACTGCTTCACAACTGTGTGGCATAGTTCTTTTACAAATGCACAAAAACACGTACTGTATCTCACTGAGGTCAAGCTAAAGTCTTGGATGTGGGGGACGAAACGGGACAAAGCAGGGCTCGCCGAGAAGAAAGTGTCCCAACAAGTAAAAGTGTGACTGTGGTGCAGTTGCTGGCACATCGCAAGGAGCAGATGTGGAGGGCCAAGCAGCCTGCTGCATGCAAGCGGCCATCTGGCCAAGCTAAATATTGCCTCAGAGCACCCCCATTCTATTTGCCTTTGGCCAATTTGTATTGTCCGCGGTCACACATAGGTACACTCCAATCACTGTCGACTAGCTTGGGTATGGAGGGGGATGGGATTTATTGGAGGTGCCATCAGGGTGATTAGTTCCAGTGGTCAACAATGAGCCGGGGGGCTTGTTGTGTGTTTGAATGCGCGGCCGCTCTACAGCAGGCGTGAATGGCGAGCGGCAGAACAACACTCCCACCACTCAATGGTGTCTGTCGCTTGAAAAGTCACATCAAACAAACAAGTGCGGACAAAGGAGGGCCACTAAACCAAGAGATGGGCATCTGCATGCTTCTTAAACCTGACGCAACATTTCTGGAAACAAATGAGACAGGTTTAATAACTACCACCTGTTGCATGCAGACACAAATACATAATAAGTTTTTTGTTTTTATATTGATGCATGGCTAGATTTTGTTAATATGCTGTATTCACACACACACACATATATATATATATATATATATATATATATATATATATATATATATATATATATATATATATATATATATATATACAGTAGCAAATGCTTAGTACAGTATATATAGTTTTCTGTTCATATTGTGTTATATTGATTTTGTTCACATTCACATCTGCACAGTAAAAAGATGTATTGGCATAGTAGCTGCTATAGCCATTCAAATTGGCTTCTGTTTATAATACCTCTAACTAGTGGCCCACAGGCACTCTGAGTGGCCCTTAATTAATTAAAAATAAAAATAAAAAATAAGAACAATTGTGCACTCCATAAAATTCTAAAAAAAAACACTAATAAACATTCAATATACGTTTCAGTGAAAAAATGCATTTTTAACACAAAATAAAATAACTAAATCCACGAATATGTGATCCCGCGGATGGCAAACCAATATGAATATGGAGGGCTGATTGCCGTTTTAAGTTGTAATATCACCATTCACCACTAGATAGCAGACATGGCAAAGTTACGCTTACATTGTGTCTTACACTGCCCTATACTACAACTCGAGTTGGCCTAAATTTTTTGGGGAACGATCAAACATATCACCTTAATACGATTAAAATTTGAAGTGAGTTTTTTTTTTTTTTTTTTTTTGTCAAAAAATGAAACAAAATGATTTTTTGCACTTAATGTTGGTTTGCTGTTCAGCAGTAAAGTGCCATCTTGAATAGTTATTTTTATGCAAGACAGAAAAAACAGAAAATTACAGCATGTCGTGAGAAATGTATTATGAAAAAAGACATATTTTGCACATATGCAAAAGGATAATACTGTATGTGGCCCTCCAGCAGCACTGATGAGAAATTGTGGCCCTCATTTTAGCATTTTAGTTGCCCATCCCTGACTAATATCAAAAATAAAATGCATTGTATGTATTTATCAAGTATATTGTCACTCAGCTGTTGGCATCACTTTTTATTTTTCCCTTTTTGTTGCTGTTCTCGTTTACCTTTGTACATATAGTATCTATATCTTTGCCACATATACTGGTACTTTCATTCTACTTACTCTCATTGCCTAGTTTAGGTAAATGTACATTGATTAGCTGCTCTTCATTCTTGCCTGCTGCGACTGCAAAAAAATGAATTTCCCCATTGCAGAACTGCTCAAGCCTTGTCGTGTTGTAATGACTGAAAACATTTTGTGCAATGACAACCGTCAAAATGAACTGTATTATACACTGTATTGTATTCTCGCAGAAGTGCGCAACGCCAACGATTCATGCCGTTAATTTAACCGATTTCAAAGCCCACAAGCGCTTAGCAACATCCTCTGTGGACATACAGGAAGCTCCCAGGCCCGTCGCGGCACCCGCAGGCCCTTCCAACAGACTTCTCTGCGGGCATGAAAGAAAAAGAAAAAAAAAAAAAAAAGTATCCGTCATTAGTCTCACCTTGGTCTGCTTACATCACAGACCAAGCATTCCAAGTTGTCCTCTAATCAAGCGAGCACCAATATCCTGCAATTAGTTCAGTTTCCACACTGTGCCCTCGGGGTCCGGCTCCGGCCTGGGAAATGGGATCCAGTCCCTTTCTGTAAAGCCCCGTCTTTTTGCGAAGCGCGACACACTTGCACGCACACATGCACACACGCCGCTGTTATCAGGCTATGTTTGCATGGGAACCACATGTAGTGTGTGTGCGGATCCTTTCATATGCTTGTGGCGGGGTGGGCTGCGGATTAGATTAGCCCGTCTCATAACGATTAAGTGTAATCTGGAAGTGTCCTTGAGCAAGAAAGACAATGTAGTCTGTGAACGACTGCATGGGAATTACTGAATGTATCATGAAAAGTCTGTTTAGTGATGATTCAATCTGTTTTAACATAGTGACATTAACAATGACAACGGTATTTTTTAATGGCCACCGCAAGGCACGGGCAATTAAGTATTTGCATTGTTTTAGTAAAAAATAAAAAAAAAATAAAAAAAAATAATAATAATAATAATAATAATAATAATAATAATAATAATAAAGGGCGGCACGGTAGTCGAGTGGTTAGCACGTCCGCTTCCCAGTTCTGAGGTCTCCGGTTAGAGTCCAGGCTCGGGCCTTCCTGGGTGGAGTTTGCATGTTCTCCCCGTGCCCGCGAGGGTCTTCTCCGGGTACTCCGGTCTCCTCCCACATTCCAAAGACATGCATGGCAGGTTAATTGGGCGCTCCGAATTGTCCCTAGGTGTGCTTGTGAGTGTGGATGGTTGTTCGTCTCTGTGTGCCCTGCGATTGGTTGGCAACCAGTCCAGGGTGTCCCCCGCCTACTGCCCAGAGCCAGCTGAGATAGGCGCCAGCACCCCCCGCGACCCTTGTGAGGAATAAGCGGTCAAGAAAATGGATGGATGGATAATAATAAAAAATGCTGAAAAGTTTTGGTAATTAGCATCGTTAGCAGTTGGTAGCTTTTGTAAACACATCTTATAAACGTCCCAGTGGGGCTTGTTGCTTCATAGCTTGTGTGGTTGAGGTGAGCAGTGACTCATTTGCATGAGACGGACCAACCCCTTGAAACAGAACGAAAAGGAGATATGTTACTAAGGCACCTTGGAACTGTTAAAAATGTAAAATAAATAAATACAAAATGTCTCCTCCAGTCTTTCCAATGTGCTGCAAGTGAGTTCTTTTGAGAGCTGTTGAGGATGATCAGAAACTCGTGGTGTGGTCCTCACACACACACACACACACACACACACACACACACACACACAGAAGCCTGCTTTTGCAGCTGTTTAATATAAATTCCGCTCAAATATCTTTGTCCACATGGTTTATTTTGACAAACAATACACAGGGCCCGCATTCCTGCCGAGCCCCCAACCCTTATCCCCCTCCCATTCCGTCACTGTCTAAGCAGGCGGCTTCCCTTCAAGGGGAGCAGACGCCGTTGTGCACAGATGGTCCAGTGGCACCGCTGTCATACAAACAGGCTCCAATAAAGAAGATATACACACACGCGCACATGTATCAATATGGATACATAAGCCGTTCATTTTTAGAGGAGGGACAGATGTGCAAAGGAAAAACATGTATATGGATTTGGGGGCGCCAAGCGTGTTTATTTTAATTGGATCCATTCACATTCATCACAAGCTTTGTGAACATGTTCCACATGATAAGACAGTGTTGTGTTACACTCTTTTTGGACACGCGTGACCTCCTCCCAGCCAAACTAACGCACATTATGTGTACATTTGTAACATACAGCGATGCCTGAAATTATTCATACACTGGTCCAAGTTTTCAGTTGAAGTGATTGGGGGGTTTTTTTGTAGCTGGAAATGATGCAAGAAAGTGGTGAAAGATTGAGTAGTTGTGTTACAGATATGAATTAATATTTCATAATATTTTCCTTGATTATTTGTTGTTAATCTCATACACAGCCTGGTACAGGCGTTTAACACTTTCAGTGAGACTCATTTCCTGCCAAAAGATACCATTCAACAAAAACAAAAGCACTTTTGTTCAAAATCATGAATCATTTTGTGATTCACTGTGAGTAGCAAAAGTTCAAAAAATATGTGCGTACAACATACAGTAAGTGCCAAACAGTGCTGCTTCAGTGATAACATGTTCTCTGTATATACATTTTGAAACATTATTTTACTATTATTCAGGAGAATTAAAAAAAAAAAAAAAACAGTCCAGAAAATATAAAATATATACTATATATATATATATATATATATGTGTGTGTTATGCATGCATTAACAAAATAAATTGAATTTCAAGAAAAAATATAATCCATCCATCCATTTTCTCAGCCGCTTAGTCCTCATAAGGGTCACGGGGAGAAAAAAATATATAAAACAAAAATATTTACTAATGAAAAATTGCTATAAAAGGTTGGTGGGAAATTTTGTTTTTTGTAAATACAACCTTTTTGTAAATACAACCTTTTGTGTAATTTTTAATTAGACCACCATGGATTTTCACATTTTGAAATTTGTAAAATATTTGTGTATTTTTTTTTTTATTCCAAACACTAAGAAAAGTACATTCATTTAAAAATAATAATACTAATAAAATTAAGATGCATGTTTTTTTTATTTCACAGTGAGAAGTCTAAATTAAACCAGTATTGCAAATTGAAACCTAAATAAATAATTGAACATTTAAAATGAGAAATAATAATCACAGCAAATAGCATTGTAACACAAAGTAAAAATACAACAACAGTAATAGTAGCATATATTAATATTTAAAAAAAAAAAAAAAAAAAAGTTTAAAAACGAAAGTCACTCACTCATCCGAGTTCTATTTTGTCAAAAATGGCTGTTGTGTTACCGTAACCATAGAAACCAAGTTACATCATATAGCACCAAATTTCTTACATATATCCTACATGCTGAAAATAGCTGAAAATAGTTTATGTTATACTGTATTATATTCATCAACAAGTCATAAATATGCACACATATTCCCCATTACCGTAGGCTACAAGTTTACTTTGAACGTAATTTGATTCTAATTGATTGAATTGTGGTGCCAGGCTGCTTTCCGTCCAATGACATCACACATTTGTCAGTGTAAATTCTCACCCCGCCACCCTGGCCCTCACCCTCGCCTCTCCCCAGGCCCCTCATGCCACATCCACTGCACATCCTTTCCTCCCTTCCGGGCCTCCGAGCTGTGGAGCCTCACAAAGGAGCCCTTAACAAGAGAGAAGAAAGAGCCGGTGCCACTTGGACGGGATTACATCCTAGTAAGATTCTTCAGTCCTCTTAACCCTCCCCTGGCCTGATTAGAAAGTGAGCGCTGGGGGGGTGATCATAAGGGGAAGGGGTTTGGCTTGGGCTGGGGGGTCTCCACACATGTCCAATCAAGTGTTGCGCTGTTGTGCCGAGTGGACTTGCTCGCGTTCGCGTCAGTCTGGCTGCTTTGCTACTAAAGTGAGTCGTGAGGCATCGAAAGGGCGTCAAGGTGTTTGCATATTATGCTCCACAGTCTCCACTTGGCTGCAGCATTCTGTTTCCTCGCTGCCTTCAGTCAGCTTTCAAATGGAATTTGAGAATTGTAACAGTTGAGGAGTTAGGAATAACAAAACCAAATACGTATGCTATCGTTAGCTTAGCCTTACTTGCTCCACATTCTCCACTTTGCTGCAGTGCTCCGTTTCCTCGCTGCTCTCAATCTCGTCTCAAGTATTATATGAGCATTATTGGAACACATAAAGATACAGAAGTGCAATTGTTTGCTGAGCTGTACTGACTCCGCTGTCTCCACATTGCTGCAGTTCTCTCTGTCTTTTCTGTGCCCTCAGTCTCTTCTTGAATAAAGTTGTACTTTCATTGTAACATTTAACAAAAAAGTAGACATACAAGCTAATCTTAGCTTACGTTTCCTTACTCCACCATCACCGTTTTGCTGTAGCACTCCTTTTTCTCAGCCCACAATCTCCTCTCGGATAGAATTGCAGTGTCATTGTAATATTTGAGGATACGTGGCTTAAAAATGACAACAACAAACACACACTATCAAGCTTACCCTGTTGTGTTGTATGCCACAGGCTCCATTTTAGTTTAGTTTTCTATTTGCTTTCTGCCCTTAGTCTCCTCAAGAATAAATTGTAGTGTCAATTAAAATTTGAGGAACCACAGCCAGAAATGACAAAAATACAAGTCTGTTTTTTTTCCTTATTCTCTGTTTTTATTTTAATGCATGTCCGAAATAAAAAAATATAAATATACAATTATGCAGCTGCAAAGAATTTTAATGTCTATTATTTTAATTGACAGTATATTGCATGGCTTTGAGGATGTTTCTATTTTTTTCAAAAAGTTTGGACATCGTGCATTTGTGTGAATGATGCACGGCACAAGATCAACACACAAGCTGTGAGGTGCTATTGGCGATGGGCGGTTGGCATAGTTGCTGTGATGATCAAAATGTGTTTGTGCAAAACAATAACAATATCCACTGCAAATAGAAAAAGATGTGCGTCTGATGGCATAGACAAGATTATAGTTGTTTGGCCGCTGTAATGGCCGCTATTCTTTCTGTTGTTTTTCTTTGCCGTCTTATCTATCTGACATTGCCATTTCACTTGCGATAAGTACTTTGACAAAATAGAACCGAGAACCTGAGCAGCTGTGGGGGGTGGGGAGGCCCTGCAGCACTTCCCCCGCCACCGCCTCCACCTTGGAAGCCAGCCGAACCCTGAGTTAGGCTTTGGAACTCCTCCTGTATTGTGTTGCGCACGGCAGCAGGACAGCGGCAAGGCAAGCCCACTTTTCCAGCCCCGGACCGCTTTGCGGCGCTCGGCTGCCCAGTAATTGATGCCTTATACCGGGGATGCGTTTACTTACCATAAAGGCAAGTTGGTCACATTGAAATGATCTTGTAAAGGTTCGAAAAGGACTGCCAGAAAATGGGTGAAGATTATATTATATTTGTGCGTCCTTTATTGTTAAATTGAGTGAAGATTACATTGAATGTGATTGCTTGTTTGTCCACAATTTAAAAAGAAAATGGCATTATCAGTAATGCAAAATCTTTATATATCTGAACATCCACCGTATGTCGTTAACAAAAACATTGATTGCAAAAGCTGCTGAAAAGTGTTTGCATTTTCACGGTTCAGAAGTTGCATCCAAAACTAGTGTGTGTTTTTTTTTTATTGTTTGTTTGTTTGTTTGTTTTGTTTTTTTCCCAAGACACAATTTATCACATTAGTGACAAACGTCTGACATTGCTGGATTTCACTTTGATGGACTGGATGTACTGGTTTCTGTGGATCCTTCCCTCCTTCCTCTCTTTAGTTTTTCCTCTTGTCTCTTGAGATCTCTTTAATTTGTTGGAATTTAGAGGCTTCTGGGGTTGGCGTAAGACTTTGATTTTGTAACCATGGGGAAGGCAGGAAGTGTTTGGTTGGTGCTGGATTTCACTTCCATTTATCTTTCTTTTCTTTTTCTTTTTTCTGACCTTTTCTCTGGTCTCCTGACCGTTTGAACCTCACGACTGGTGAGACTCGGAAGTATCTGGTTAAGGTGAAGGGTAATGGGATTTTTATTAGGTTTTAGGTGAATTAATGAGTATAAATTTACACGTATTTGCACGCACGCACGCACGCACACGAACGCACACATACACGTAAAAAAAAAAAAAAAGAGAGCAATGATGATAAGACGTTGAATCGGTAAGACTGCCGAATGAACAATTCTGAGCGCTCTCTTAAAAAAAAAAAAAAAAAAAAAAAAAACGTCTGACATTGTGCAATTCCTACATTCAAGACCCCTGCATGCACCCACAGATCCACAACAAAGTTTGGCGTAAAGTGCTCACCTTATCTGCCCCCTCATTCCCCTGGACTCCACCCTAGAAAAATACAGCTAGGGGCCTACAAATTTCATTACAACGGCCCTAAACTGTAGCATTTTGGAGCCTTCTAATTATTCCTGTCTCAGATGTGGTTGTGTCTTGAAAGGCCATAAATCAACACAAGTCAGAGCTCAGAGCAGGCCCGGGAGTGCTGAGGAAACTGCAAACAAATGATACGTCCCTTCAAATTTCACTACGCGGCCACAGGCTGGTGGTGGGCTTCCCAGGGAGGGCCCGATACACTCTGCACTTTTTTATGCTGAATAAACAGACTTTTTAAATGGCCCAAAAAGTCAACAATTTTTTCAAGTGCATGTATCCTGGTGGAAATGTACAGTATCTCACAAAAGTGACTACAGCCCTCACATTTCTGCAAACACTGAATAACATCTTTTCATTGGACAACATTGACAGATACATTCCATGCAACAAAAGTGAGTACACCCCTAAGTGAAACTGTTCAAATTGAGCACAGTTAGTTTTCTCTTCATTCTCTGATCTGTCACTAATTCATACACAAAAGATTAAATTTATTAGAAAACAATTCAACTTATTTCATTTAGTCAATAATACACTTTATAGTGAAACTTTTAATGACATTTCAAACATTTAAATATTATACTATGTTTACCTTTTAAAAACAATATAGAATCATAATTGACTACAAAGAATATTTTTATAGCTGGAAAACAGTCCAAAAATGGTGACTAAACATAAAATGGAATAGAAAATCTGACCTGACCTTGTTAACAAACACTTAAATATACTACAGTATAACGTCACTGTCCTTTCTTATTATGTCCATTTTTTTCATTTTTTTTTTTTTTTAAATGTTTATGGGATGAAACTGAATGAAGATATCCCAAAAACGTGGAGGGAAAATGCACACGTGTTTTTCACAGAATGATGATAAGCTTTATACAATGATATGCACAATTGCTCATACAGTAAATGTAAATTATTTTGGATCAAAATATTTTTTTAAAATGTAATTAATTAGAATGGAAAGTTGCTGATAAATAATGTGACTTTTTTTGTACAGGGCAGCTTGAGCTGCCATATTTCTCTTGTGTTGCTATAAACAGCCGGCTGTCACCTGGTGAGGTCATGCCGGTGAAGTGGTGAAGTAATAGACACCTGCAGCTCAGCAGATGTCCCGTCAATTATCACCGCTTGTTCTTTGCCAGCCTCGCCCGCCATCCACGCTACGCACGCCGTTTCCGTGAGGAAAGCCGTAATAGTCCTTTAATTACAGCTTGCCCCCATGAATTCATCGATGATTTCACCTTTTTTTTTTCCCCCCCCATCAATCCCGTCACTGAAATGACGGAATCCTCGCATGCTGTCACTTTGACAGGCGTGTTGCTCGACTAATGCCAGCTTAGCCGCCGTTTCACTGCGTTGCGCGAGGGCATCATGAAGCAGGGTGTCCTTGCCTCTTAGGACTTAAAAGATAACCTGCTTAAGCATCTGCCTTGACGCAGGATATCAGGTGAGGATCATCCAGCATGGTGGATCAAATCTCATCATTGGCCAGCACGCGAGCACTTGCCATGGTAAATACATCCAGGAAGGGAGTGATGCAGTATGGCAGACAGTCCGTTTGAAAAGTTTGAAACCTGTCAGGGGATAGCGTGGGGTTGAGGACCCAAATGTAGGGAAGCAGTGAGGAAAGGCAGGAGTACATGATGTACACAAAAATAAAATATATTTTCCAAAAATAAAACAACAAGGCATGTGGATGAATAGAAGTCCAAATAAAAAGTAGCAAACCAAAACTGGTAATAGACTCGCAAACAGGAACATGACGAGACCAGGACAATGAACTGACGAGGACTGAAACTGAATACAAACCAATTAACGAGACAATGAGGAACATTTACACAAGACTCAGGTGGCTGAGGGAGCTGATTTGAAAACACAAGGGACCGGCTCGACAAGCACAGGTAGGAAGACCTAACGAACAGGACATGAATCACAAGAAAACGAGACATGACATGGGGGGAAAAAAAGAAAAAAACAAAACTAATCTAAACAAAGTTTACCAAACCCAGTTGACCCAGAAATTATTTGCCTTCAGAAGCCCATTTCACTCTCCCTGTAGAAACAGTTAAGTTTTTACATTTTACTGACTCACCATCGTATGACGATACCAACATAGGATTTGGGACATAGTAAAACTTTTCCAGATCTAAACATAGCAACATAAGACATTCCTGCTAGTTAGTAGTAGAAGCATTGCCAGTAAAAGTTGTCCTTTTCAGTCCTATGTTTCTGTTATGTACAAGTAGAAATGGCACCGATATAGAATTGGAGAATGAAGTTAACTCTGAAATTTTTCCATTTAAATGGTAGTACCAGAATCTGCTTTAACACTCTGTAAAAGCCATTTACAACATATTCCATGTCCCGTATAAACACAAAATCCAACTACCAATTGTCTGGCTTTCAGGGGTAGGGAAGTAGTTGTAGAAGCCTCTTCTATACATTTGATGTGAAAGTTGACATTTTTCTGCTTTTTTCTATCTTACTGTTCTGTGTGAATGGCACAGGCATGGAAAGGGTGTACAAAGTCCACCTGGAATTTTTTCGGTTTCATATGTAGTATTCTATATAAAAAGCACTGGAACACAATGCAGAGATGGAGACCAAGCAATTGTCAAACTAGCAATTGTCCCTCTTCAGGGGTAGTAGTTAGTAAGTAGTAGTCTTTTACATTTTCTGTAAAAGCTTAAATGTTCTGCCTTTTTCCTATGATGATGTTCCGTATAATATGTCCTGACAAGGAATGGAGGGAGAAAGTTAACTGGCAATTTTCTGTCTTAAGTGGGAGTACTATAAACCTGTTTCACACTCTACCTACTACCTACCTCTTAATATTTGCTGTATCTATGTTCTGTATAAACAGCACCTCATTTTGCTATTCTCTATAATTGCCAATGACTCGTAATGAGTCCAAAAGCTGTTTTTTCAGCTTTGATGGTAGAAATGAAGCCCCTTTTACACTGCCAATAAAAGGCCACGATTTTTTGGTGTCACTGTTCTGTATAATCGGCACCAACACAAAATAGGAGGACGAAGTCAACCTAGCATTTTTTTCCAGCTTCAGTGTAGTAGTAGAAGCCCCTTTTACACTGCTTGTAAAAGCCTACACTTTTATAGCTTTTTCCCATGCTGATGTTCTGTATACAGCACAAACTTCACATGGAATCGGGAGGGACAAATCCAACTCACTCCGGATTCATGATATCAGAATGCTCATTCACACCACCAATAAAAATATTTTTCTGTTTCCCCACTTCTAACTGAAAGCCATTTTAACAACCTAAAATGGAGTTTGCATGTAAATAAAAGCCACACACGACTACAATGAATATGATTTTGAAAATAAACGGTCATGTTTGTGTGGACGCGGCCTCGGTGAGCGAGGAATGAAGAGTCAAGGAGAAAGTCGAGTGCTATCAGCGGAGCGTTTGAAGTGGATCGGCGCGGGCCAAACATTTGAAGAGCACAAGACTGCAAACATGTCACGCCGCAGCCTGCTTGCACTTAACAGCACATGTTTGGCCTCGTCTACGCTTCCTCATCTTTTTCTTCGGCTGCGCTTCCAGGTTGCCCTGACCTGGCAAATTAATAATAATAAAAACCCGCAGCTCGCACTTGTTGATGCCCTCCAGGTTTTTCTATCAGAAGGGCGTGTCTGCAATTCTTGTTGTGGGAATGCTGAGGAAACATTCACACCCAGTTTCACCACCACCAAAGACAAGGTCCTTCCTCCTTTAATAATCCTCCTCTTCCTCCTTTGGAGTCCACTCCATACATTGTGTCCACTCACTTCACAGCAGAAATGCTCAACCACGCTTCCCGTTTCTGACGCGTAATTACACGACATTCCCCACCACCACAGTGAAATATACGACTCCGGCTTCTGATATTATTTGAGGCATACACCGACAGGCCAAGCGTGATGGATGGAAGCCAGGGCCCGGGCCATTGCGATTCCAAGCATGACACCGTATTGGCAGCCAGCAGCTTTATGCCGCCGCGGCCCTTCTAGGCGGCTGCCGGCGCCGTGAGAACACAGCCGGGAGCGGGAGCTCGATGAATTATTGATGACGAGGTGGGACGAGCGGCTAAACGGGAGACAGGGGTGTTGACCTGTTTGGATGTTCACATAAATTCATGATGGGATGTTGAAGAAGCGCTTGTGCGGTTAAATAGTAAAGTGGCGCTGTTAGAGGATGACGGTTGACAGTAAGTCAAGCGAGAACCCCTTTCACGCTGCCTGTAAAAAAAAAACAAGAAAAAACATCTTTTCCGCCTTTTTACCATCTAGCACCAACACCGAATTTGGGGATTAATAATGTAATTCCATATCATTGTTCTGTATTAACTGCACTGTCACAGAATGAGGGGACAGTTTCAACGCTGCCACTTTCCACCTTCACACAGCGATTAATGTTTCAGTTATTCTGGCACAAGCGTGAAATGTGGGATGAGTAACCCTTAACCCAAGCAATTTTCGGCCTGCAGAAGTAGCATCAACATTTCCTTCATACTGCCTGTCGGTCTTCCAACTGGACTCGTCGAAAACAGCGTCAAACAGCTGCAGCTGATTCAGAATGCAGCATCTCGGGTTATAATCAGAACAAAGAGATCAGAACATATTTCTCCAGTCCTAAAGATTTTATACTGGCACACAGTCAGCTGTACACTTGATTTTAAAATGATGCTACTGGTCTATAAATCAGTGAATGGTTTTGGGCCTGACTACATTAAGGAAATGTTAAATGAATATAAACTCAGTGGAGCGATGAGGTCTGCAAAATCAGGTTAATTGGTGGGGCCCAGGTTTCAAAGTAAACAGGGTGAAGCAGCGTTTAGCTGTTATGCTGCACACATATAGAAAAAGTTGCCATTGGAAGTGAAGTTAACCCAAAGTATAAATGCTTTTAAATCCAGATAAAAAAAAATAAAAAATAAAATTCTTTGATTAAGGTCTTTTAAGCATTTTTTAAATCAGTTTCACTCTACGGTCTTTAGTATTTTCAGGAAACTACTTTTTCTTTTTTGCGTTTGCATTTTTTTTTTTTTTTTTTAATCTTTTGATTGAAAATGTGCTTAAACATTGTCAATACATATTCTGATAGCAAATCTAATAAGATATTTTTTTTTTCTTTTTATTGAATTGAATACCTTTCTTGTCATTGTAAACAGATAAATACAACGAAATTAAAAAATTTTGTTCTCAAATGTCATCAGTTGTTCTGTTTCTAAATACTTTTAGATTTTGTGCTTTTGGTTGTGTGATGCTCGATGAGTTGCCTTGTGTATGAAATATGACTCACCTTTCCATGCCTAAAAACTTTTATTTACCTTTTCCCAGGTTTGTTCCCCCTTTTTTTGTAGTTTGTTTAAAAGGCACCAGCACAGAATGGGGTTCCATGTCGACCTAGCAATTTTTGGTCTTTGGAGGTGGGTCATTAAAAGTCGACATTTTTATGCCTTTTTCTGTGTGTATGTAAAAATGGACCATTCACAGAATGCTCACATGGCAATTTTCGATCTTCAGATATAGTATCCAAGCCCCTTTCACACTACCTTCTTTTTGTATCAATGTTCTTTCCGAGCCATGAAAAAATGGTGACATGGGATCAGAGTGTACTCTCTAAGCCTAAAGTCTGACTCTAAGCCATTTGAACTTTCTGTCTGGCTAATTTAATTTACACATAAAGAGCTTTTAGACAGAGTTGAAGTCAATTTGACAGTTTTCCGGAGTTGTGTTATGACACTACACTGAATCCATAACCCACTTTTTGCACTGCCGTTCCTCTGGAATTAAAACATTCCGTTTTAATGAACCACTTGTTGGAGGAGCATTGATTGTGCAGACATTAAGCTGAGATAAGATAACACAGTAGTACATTCTCTAATCTCGCTCTGTCCTACTTCACACTTGACCAGATGGAGATGTTTTTTCTTTCCAGTGAATCGCCCGATAGAATCGCTTTAAAAATGAATACATTATTTACACCCGTGAAGGGGTTTAGTGCAAATCAGGCCCACGGCAGGGCTTTTTGCGTAATGACTTGTAAAACATATGTCATCCCCTTTTAATCGCTTTATTTTTGCCGTTTATTAAAGAATAAAAGATTACACACTATCATTTCCGGAGCGATAAGAATAATAGAGAAGTGGTGATAGAATCTGTTCTTGAGGAGGAGGTATTAAGCCTGACCTCCTGTCTTTGTGAACACTTGTCAGATAAAGTGAGGCCATTGTCGAGGCAGGTAACTCTTTCTACGTGCAGCTTACAGGGCGGTGGGCGAGGAGGGGGATCACCACCTGAGATTTATTTAAATGGCCAGTGATTTAAAAAAATAAATAAAAAGAAGAAGAACAATGATGGCTTAAGCAGGCTGCGTCTAAGTGGGGGAGCTAATTCACGAAAAGGAAGAGGCGCGCACCTCCAAATAGAAGAGGATGAATGCGCTTCGCAAACAAGCCTCACTGGCTGGGATTGTCCCACAGACAATTAAGACAATGCACGTTTGACGCAGGGCAGGCGGGACAGGAGATAAGTTCCAGGCTATTGTCCGTGTGCCGGCCTGGCTGCAAAAAGATGCTTTCTCCAGCGCCAATTAAATCATCCCGACGGTCCCAACGACGCTATAATGTAACGATCCCATCTGTGGAGCCATACAAGCTGTCAACAGGAGGCAGTGAAACCACTACAGCCTAAGAGACAAAATATTCCCACATTTTTCAGTCTTGCTCTTTCGTATAAGCAGCAACATGACTACATTTTCGTGTCAGAGGCCCCTTTCACACTGACTTTAAAATTACCCTAGACGTTGTTTTTTGTTTTTCTTTTACATCAAAATGCAATTGGAGACCAAATTATTTTTGGCCTTCGGAGGTAGAATACAACTGACTGTAAAATCTAGCCTAGTTATTTAGCATAAATGGCACTGAAATGGAAAATGGGATAAAGTTGACCCAACAATTTTCAGTCGCTTTTATACTGACTGTGAAAGTTGGAATTTTTCTCTTTTTTTTCCCGTGTTGCTATCTTGTATAAATGGCAAAACACAGAATGGGGAACAAAGGTGACCCTGCAAATTTCAGAAGCCCATTTCAAGCTACCTGGAAACCGCCATTTTGCAATTTAGACATGGAAAAAGGGGTATTAAAATGGCGATGACAATGGGGTAAATGCCACGAACTTCCGACATCCGGGTTTCATGCATCTGTCATGGAAGAATCCCCTTTCACACTTTATCTGAGGCTCACATTTTTCTGACTTTTTCAATGTTAGTCTGTATCTCTAGCTGCAGTTCCATTCCATTTTTTTGTAAAAATAAAAGTGATATTGTACTATTTCGATTAAGTACATTTTCAACTTGAGTTTCCATTGAAGAGCGTTTCACTTTTGAGGCACATTTCTCATAATGTCCCATCTCACAAGATCTCGTAGTTCTGTAGGAGATGGTCATGATGTTTTCAGAAGACGGATGTCCGGCGTTGGTGGGGCTGTGTGCGCGCTTATAACTTGTGTCATGGTGTGGAAGGATAGAACGGATGTCAATGACGACGTGCGCCGTATGTCGCTCGATTGCTCATTGCCTAGGGGCAACGGGCATTTCTCATACAACGATATGGAACCACTCAGTAGGCAGGTCCGACACAAAAGCGAGTGGCCCCGTACTTCCTACTTGCTTTACTCCGTGACCTGGCCGAGGTCACATGACTACAGAGAATGCGTGTTTCCATTATACGTTTGCGAAATACTTCAATTTCGACACGGCTCAAAAACCACCTCATGAGAACGTAAAAACTTTTTGTGATATTTGAGTTTTTCCAAAATCATGTGTTTTCATTATCAGCTTGCTTTTGCGTAACTTGCCTTTTGCGAAAAACTGAGGGTAATGAAAATGCGTCTAATGGCACCAAAACAACATAGGTGAAAACAGTTGACATGGGGATTTTATGGCTTTTTAAGTATTATCAGAATCCGCTTTCAATCTACATGGAAAAATTTTTTATTATTCAGACTTTTTTCTTTAATTGCTATTCTCCACAAACAGTTTATGAATTAAATTGTTGCCTCTAGAGTAATATAGGTTTCTGACATTGGTTGGAAAAATTGGTGACGGATTGGACTTTGGAGCATATTTTCAAATTAACACTGAGGAACAAGTTGGGGGGAAATCTGTTAAGTTAAATGTTTATGCTGATTAAAATTAAAATTGGTATGCTGCTTCCAAATTTGCAGTCTGTTTTTTCCTAGCACGTCAAGTTTTTTTTAGAGCTGGTTACGACTAGACTCATCTACAGCTATGTGGCAGCTTTTTGGTGCAGTCACAGTTGAGACAACGTGGTGAAAGGTGTGTGAAGTGCCCATTCGCTCAGGAAAAAGTACAAATACAAAGCTAGCATTGAGGATTATTGTTGGCATTTCTCTTTGGCTTGTAGCCATTAGGATACAGTTGTAAAATCTGTTTCATTTAATGCTGTATTTTTTTTCTTTATTTTTTTATTTATTTTTTTTAGCTTTCACATCTTATCAATATTCCATCTTAGTGTTTTATACACATTTATTTGCTATTTTCTTACGAAAATGGAAATCGTATAGGTCAAATTTGACATGACAGAGAAAAACTGAGATTAGTTTTGGATTCCACACCCAAAAAATCGTTAAATACAGCTGAAAAAACAGAAACTGTGTTCCCTAGTATAATTGATCTTGAACGGTCATTTAGCTTTGAACCACAGAATGAATTGTGTTGGACCTTGTAGAGTGAGCATCACTCAATCTGCGCATGACAAGCTCTCCTTCGTAGTTTAATAAATATTTTGAGATTAAAAGCTGCGATGGTGCAGATGTTCCAGCCAGCGTATGTTTTTCCGTGTTAAGAGGATACGTTTAATTCAAGCAGAGAATAATTATTGAAAATGCCCGGCCGCAGTCCTAATCTGGGGTCCAATCAAAGCATGATAATCTTCGTCAGATTAAATTTATCCCCTACCGCCGCGCTCGCACATTTCCATCTGCTTGAAGACATTTCAGAGGAAATACACATTTTCCTTAAGAAATGAGGGATTAAATGTTGTCAAGCATGTTTGGCGTCACTGTTTACCGTATCACGATAGATTAAATCGAAGGCCCATGAAGTATTTTTTGCTGTAACACGATAATTTCAGGCATTCCTTAGTTAAATTTCAAATGTCATGATGAGGGAAGTGTGTCCAGTTACAATTTAAAAGTAAATAACACTGTAAAGTTTGAAACTCACACGCACAGCAAACAAGACTTTACCAGCACATTTCGACGCCACGTTCTTAAATGTGTCGCATATCGACAGAAGAATTCATTATCAAGCCAATAAAGCAAATGACATCATCGCACGGGTCCTCCGTTTCTGTCAGACTGTTTCAACTTGACCCTGGTCCCGTCTTCTTTATGAGGCACAAAGCGAAACTCTCTCAGCTCGGGGCAGGACGGGCCAGCAAAAGGGGAGCCGAGCCTTTAAATCTTGTTTGTCGGGCTCTTGTCCAGCGAGACAGCACTTAACCCCCGACTGTGTACTGTCACCTGTGGTAAACAGTCTGACTTGTTAAGTGTCAGAAGGACTGGTCGGGCTCATCTTAGGGATAAGAAAACGTCTCGTTTCTGATAGAAACACCGTAAAAACGTGTGCCCCAAGTTCAACCTTGCAGGATGCACCTTTGACCCTGAGACAAACCTTCTTGACATGGCTGACCTTAAAGCCGAGCAGGATGGCGTGTGTGGTCTACATCGGAGGTTCCTGTTTGCCGCTTTAGATCTCCTTAACACTGAAAAGTTCCAGTTTGCTGACCCATGTTGAATAGCGCTTACATTTCTTCACTAATTATGAGCTTTAGTAGTCACTATTCATTTCCCTCCAATTAAAAAAAAAAAAAAAAGTTACTCACCCCAAACCCCCATGTTCCCGGCAGCGGGATTATTTATTTATTTAGTTATTTATTTATTTAGTTAGTTAGTTAGTTAGTTTATTTATTTTGTTTATTTATTTATTTGACATCAGAAGCTGGTTTCTAACAGTGGATTTTGTTTTATTTTTATATATTTATTTATTTATCTATTTTATGTCAGGAGCCCATTTCCTCCATTTCCCCTGACAGAACCTGGGCATTTAGGAAAAATAAAAAGAAACAAAACAAAACAAAAAATGATGTTACAAAGCTACAGTTGGAAGGGGACGTTAAAAATGTGTCCAGAAGTTTACAATACTGTACCTACATAAAGTTTTTGCTTCCTGTTTCACAAACTAAAAATAATAATAATTGAAAAAAAAATACACTGGCTGGCAAAAAAAAGGTTTGAGGGGTAACAAAAAATAAAATAAAATAAAATAAAATAAAAAAAAATCTGCTGCAGTTTGATAGATTAAAAATAAGAATTTCCCCCAACTGATCCACTGATGGAAATTGGCTTCTACAGTTAAAAAAACAAAACAAAAAAAACTGACTGGCAGGGCTGGCAGTTATGGGTTATGGGAAATTTTTTTTTTTTAATGTAATGTTTTCTCCCCCTTCAATATCATGGCAGTGTTGGAGCACTTCCACTATCGTGCACACCCCTCTGCAAAAAGTCAGATAAACTTTTACATCATCAACAGGCACCCCTTTAACATCCCAACCGAGTTCCCACACAGTATTTAGGAAACTTTTGAAGATACAGACTCCCTTCAACATCTTTTTGGCCCGTCCATGTTGAGTGTTTCCGACCAATAAATCACAGAGTATTCTCTGTGATTTATTGAACACTTTCAATCAAGCTTGCTACAGTGGGACTTATTTTTTCATTATTCTTCTTTCTTATTTTTTTACATCTCTCTTGCTTGTCTGTAACACTAACCCATTGTAAGCTGCCTTTACAGCAGAGTTAAGTTTCTTCTTTGGCAAATTTCCTCTTGAGGGATTTAAAAAAATAAAATTTAAATAAGAGTAAGTAAAGTGCACTGTGCACTGAAAAAAATACTCATTTAATTGTGCATTTTACTGGTATTTATTTGCATCAAATCAGAGCAGACAGCGTCTAGTCAGGCTTTAGTATGTGTGGAAATGACAGAAAAGTCGGATCATAAAAGCAGGAGGAAGTATCATAATATCTCTTTACATCATTCATGGAGGTTATTGCAAAAACATAAACCACGACTGCAGGAAATGACTTGACAACTGTTATAAGCGTCAGTTAAATGGGATTGTTCCATTCGGCCTTCCTCCGCAATACATTTGCAATGTTGAAATGACAAAAGTGTAGATTTTTTTTTAAATTTTTTTATTCCCGTTGCAGCACCAGAGTCTTTCCCAAAACTCTGAAGCTAAGCACCACCTTCACCATAGGATATAGCTTTTGTTGCAAATGTAAGCAATTACACCGGCCGGCCATCACACATTTAACATCCCGCACCCCCTGGAGGGCACACCACACTTTTGTGAATCCCTGCTGGAGATGAATATGACCGCAGCGCTAACATCATCGTTGAACCCCGAGTCATCATTAAGTCAACTAAAGGCTTCCGCTGATATTTCGCAGGCAGATTCCCACAAATTGCTTGTTCATGCTCTGTTTGGGGATGGTGCACAGGGAGGGGCCTTTGAAACAGACGGCCCACGTCCATATGGCTTTGCAGATAAAAGACAATTCAATCTGGGGGACAACACATCAAATGGAGTCTACATGTGGTCAAGAATATCACGGCAGTGAGCCTTTTATCCACATTGTAAGCCACCCTCCAAATAATTGTCCAAAAAACTTGCGTTGTAGGTTTATCCGTCCTGCTCACGGTGACCTACTGGACACTTTGCTCAGGTGATGAGTCTTATTATTTTCTCAACTTGAGGACCTCCTTCTCAGCAGTGTTCTAATTATCTGTACAGGTCTCCAAATGTCAGGAGAGTTTCTTGTGTTTTTTTTTTTTTTTTTGTCTCCCACAAGCCTTTTAGTCTAGTGAATTGGGTAATTAGGACCTGTGGGATGCGTCAGTGTGATCAGAAGGGCTTCATAAGAGATTTCTGCGACTAATAATAAACCCCCTCAAATCAGACGCTGTAGTGTGGGTGCACCCTGTTAAGTCGCATTCCCACAAGCGAGAGGGAAAAGTGTTCAACTGAAGCGGAAACTTGTTCAATTGCCTGTATTAATAGTTTAAACCCTAATTGTACCCTAAACTATGATCAATATCATTTCAAACTTGTCTTGAATTGAATATTGCACTGAAAGTATGAGGATGCACATGTTAGCCTACTGTTGATTAGCCGATTAGCCTATTTTGTTAGCCTATTTTCTAATTAGCCATTTTTGACTGAGTGCTTCATATTCATGATTGTGCCTTAGGCTTATCAGCTGATCAGATTTTAGAGTGGAAGTCAACCTTAAACATTTCTTGATAATAATATATGTGACCTCACTAGTCTAAACATGACATTCTGGTTAATATTACATTTATGGAATAATATAAGTTATAAAGCAAAATCCAGCCATTTTTACCCATCTCAGGGGGCGGCCATTTTGCCACTTGCTGTCGACTGAAGGTGACATCAATGTTGCTCAGTGCTCAGGCAACGACCAATCACAGCTCACCTGTTTTCTGAAGCTGACGGTTGTCTTATGTGATTACAAAGTACGCTATGCTAGGCAAAAATCCAGAAAGACAGTAAAAGCATGGATTGTATTTTCACTTCATCACTAAAGTGGCAAATGACATTGGTCAAATAGTGGATGCAGAAGCTATAGAACGGCCACACTTAAATCGTGTGTGTGCCGTTTATCCGAAGCTAATGCTGTTTGCTAATGCTAATCTGCAAGTCCAACCATACTCAATGTAGTCATTTGGTGCTACAATGGTAAATTGCTGTGCAACAGGTATCAAAAGTTGCACTTGCGTGTTCGTTTCAGTCCCCAGTTGCGGTAACAAAAAAACAAACAAAAAAAAGATCTCCACACATGAGGTTTGCATTTAAATGTTTCAAGCCCACTCTTAACTCCGCCTCTGCCGCTCTGCGTTCAAGCGCCTGTAACTAAGCGCACCGGTGATAAAGCGGCACGAGCGCATCGACCGTTACCCGCTCGCCTCTGGTGTCTCTATTTGATATAAGAGCTATTCTATGCAAACGCACCCACCTCCGCCTCTTCCTCCCCCTTTTGTCACTTAAAGAATGCCGGGTGCCCGTGTGGATTAATTAAAGTCCAAACATTAAATATTGATTGATGCATTATCAGCAGCTCACAGTCGCCTCCTCTCAGATTGATTCCCGCCGTGATTTATTGTCATATTTGCGGAGTCATTTCACTTGATAACAAAGAGAAATTACTTGCAACCTTAGCAACACTCCCACGTCCCCCCCTCACTACTTCACACCACCCCAACCATTAGACACCCCCGCCTCCCTTCCTTCCCTCACCCATCCGTTCCCCCTTGTTTTCTCGTCTCATTTATTCATTTACCTCCTTTTTGCCCACCGACTGCTCCCCTCTTCATCTTCGCCGTCGTCCTCGTGTCACTCGACAATACGTCAAGTCCTGACAGCTGCTTGTTATGCTCAATTCCCCCCAATAATATACAGCCGCCAGCCACATTATTAGGCACACCTAATCCAAGGTAGGGAGTCTTTCGTATGGAATTTTATAAACAAATCTTTAGAGGAAATTCCCCAAAACGTATTAACCTCTTACATAAAGCTCTGCTCTGTGGACTGCACGACTTATTGTGGTCCTATGGACGGATACCTCTGCTGTGGAACTGTTCACATTGTATTCAAATCATTAGGCCATTTGTCAAACGTCCACTTCCAGTATTCTTCTTCACCTTGACAGTGTAGCACGTCCACAATCAGTGAAAATTAGCCAATTAACCCTAATTAGTGTTCATATTCTTGCAACTAACCTTGTGCTTTGACTCCATTCAAAAGCCTGTTCAAACACGCATGTCCCCGTTACAAGCTCATCTATTGTGCCCCGGCGCTTAATTAAAGCTAAATATGCTAATCGTTCATTTGTATTTTTCCCATTGGCGCCGTCGTGATAAATGGGCACACAGTAATTCATCTGCGGCCAATGTCATCTGTCTCTGTCATGACAGAAGCTCGACGAGATGAAGCGTCCGTCGTTAGCCGTCATCCGTCACTCTGTGGGGAGAGCAAAGTGACACGTTTGGGAGTTGCTTGAGCTCTTTTTTACCTTTCGGAATAGGAGGATGTGTAATGCGCGTATCTACTTACAAATAACGAGATTGGATTTAAAAGCGTTTAGTCTTTATTGGCATGTTTTCAATCTTCATTCATATTACCGGTTAGTCACTTAGATGATAATGGATGCTAGCAAATCGGGGCACTGTAGTATACTTAAGTACAGTGAAAAAAAAAACACTTCTTAAAAGTATTTTGGTGGAGTACTATACACGTGTGTGTATTATTCACAGGGTTCTACGGTAAACACTTTGTTTTTGTTGCTTGTTACCTTTTATCTTGGGTAGGCGTTTTCCTCTTGCCCCCGTAACTTACCATTCTATTCCTCCGTCTCGCTCGGAAGTCATAAATGAAGTCAAAGTGCGCCCCCAGATCGATTAAGCCGGTAATTAAGATGTAAAGCGGTTAGCGATCACACCTGCGATAATAGCAGTGGGCCGCGAACATCAGCTGGTGGTCTGACGTCCATTATGAATGTTTGGAGTGTGTTTTAAGTATAGGCTGTTGGGAGCCAGCAGCCTTCACGCTAATGACGATGTTGTGCGGATATCGACTTGCGCTGGAGGAGTGTCGCAGTCACCTGGTCAAACAAAGGACTTGTTGAAGGTTCCGGAACAGGATCACCTTATCTGCCAAAGGCAATAATTGCGGGAGAATCCGTTCCAAGTGATGTTTGTGTGGATCATATTGGCAGGACAGAAGAGCTTCAGCACATTATGACGTTTCTCTTGGGAATACGTCAAAGACAAACAGGTTTTTTGTTATTGATGAATTCACCCCCAGCTTCCTTTAACGTTACCTGTGTAAGCACGACGTATGCATAAGATTTAGCTCAACACTCCTTGCAGCGGTGCATGTTGACACATTTGCCCATGTTACTGCAACTGTAACAGACTACAAAGTTGGCAACATCACGTATGCTCTGAGGTAGGATGGCTCAATCCCAAAACACAGACATTCTTGCGTCTTCTGTACTTTCAGCTTTTTTCGAGTTATTTTTAAACCAAGTTAGCTAATTTCCTGACCGTGCTGCTAGCTACTAGCGCTAGCATGTTACAATAAAAACAACTATATCGTTGGTTCATTTTCGTACACTTTAACAACAATTTCAACTTTTGGTCTGCTGGGAAAGGAAAAGAGACCTTAAGGAGGGTATTTGGAGAGATGTCAAAATTGTACATCTTAACCAGAGCTAGCCCCGGCTAGCGGCTCACATATATCATGATTGCATTATGGTAAAAGCAATTTTTACCATCTTACAATGACACGTACCTCAATCAAAATAGTCAGAACACACTTTGGTAGACTATGTCGGTTGGAAATACTTTCCATTTATCTTTGCAATTCCAGACACTTCTTTGTCCGCTCCCATTAGACATTCCATGGACCCGTGAACAGTGTGGGGCACATGACGTCATGTGAATGCTACAGTATCTATAATGCCGAAGCCCTACTTTCGACGTATCTTTTCCAAAACAGTCTTACAACTATTTTGTTATGTAAACATCCCATTAGGTGCTGTAACCTTCATGTCTTCTCTGCGGACCAGTTCTTTCAATGGCGCTCATTTCACAAGCACACGTCACACGCTTTTTACAGCACTCTTTGTTTTTTGCTTCCGATTTGCATTCACAGCTTTGATGAGGCAATACGCTTACGCTCCGGTCCTGTTTGTGTGGCGAGCAGATGTGAGCACCGGGTATGTGTGTTTTTGGCGGAAAAGTGGGGCTGGTGGGTAGCAGGGAAGCACAGCCGCTGGCGACCCCCTCAGCGTTTGGGCGCTCGCACACTGGCGTTAACGGTTCTTCCTCCAGCACCCGGTGAGGGTGACACGTCCCCGGAGATGTTTGCAGGGAGATGTGTGTCCCCGCCACCACCCTCTCGTGCTTGTTTACACTCGGCGGGCCCACGTTTGGCTGTTAACAAGGGGTGGAAGGCAAAGGGGGGTTCTAACTGGGAAAACAGCCGTCTTGTGAGTGCCAAGGACTCTTACTGTGAATATTAAAGAGAGACGGTGAAGGGAAGAAAGTGGAAAAGCAGCTATTTGGACAAAAAGAGCCTTCGAGTATATAATAAGCATGCCTCTTTCACAAAAGTGGGAGTGCACTGAATGAGAAAGGAAGTCATTAAAAATAGTAAACTTCTTTCAAAACAAAAAATAAGTGCAGTGTTTATACATATGTGCAGGGTCCGTATGTGGGACTACCTGGAGATGCTGAGAGCCAAACGATTGGATCAGAGATGGTGCGGCGGTATTTGTTTAGGTTTAAAGGACAAAGCGAACCACAAGATGGAGGAAAAGTGGCACTTTGGTGCTTTTGATGCCAGGCTGTCTGGACCAGCAAGAAGATGAGGGGGGTACTTTAAACATGCACACAATCACAAACGGAACTTCTCGTATATGCTTATACAGCAGGAGTGGGCAAACTTTTTTGCTTGAGGGACATATTTTTAAAACGTACTGGTGGGTCAGGCCATTTGTAGATGATGTTTAAGAAAATTTTAAACGCGTAAAATACTGTAGATCATTTCATTCTCACTTTAAAATGTATGTATGAATATTTGTCAGTGATGTGATTATATTTAGTTTAGTATATTTATAGTTTGGTTGTATGTTCACAGGACAAAAAGAGCCTGGGACCATATAATAAGTATGCATCTTCATATTTAGAATGTTTGTAACCCAAATATTTTCAATTGTTTTCAAGTACTGTTTCAGTATGGGATATTATTAATAATTAATTATTATTATTATTGTTTTATTATTTTTAATATTTATTTGTTTTTTTTGCACTGCTTGTTCGAATTTTCCCCAAGCGTCTAACTGCCAATGTGATGGAAACAGTTTTGATGAAATGTAGACCAAATGCAATAAACATTGCAGCTTTTCCCATAATGCCATGTGGTAATTATGGAGGAAAGTGTAATGTTTTTAACCTGCATTTTACCAATACATTCAAACGAATTTATCAGTACATTTGAACGACTTTACCAATACATCCGAACAATTTTATCAATGTTTGAATGACTTTTCAGTATGTTTGAATGACATAGCAATCTGTTTACTCCACAATGGCAGTTCCGCACTTCCATACAAATTAAAGTTCAATCACTAATCAATGAAATTACTGTTTTTATAATTAATTAAATTCTAATCAACAATTACTTAAAAACATAAACATGTATAATTACAGTATATGTAAAATTCTTAATTTCTCCATTTTATTTATTTGCAATAAATCAATTTAGCAATTATTTAATAAGTTAAATAAATAAAAAAATACATTGAAAATAAATAATTTTATTGTCACTGTCGTCAAAAAACAAGCAATAAACTGGCTTGGAATGTTGCTTCTAAAAAAATTACAAACCTTTCGCAATTTCTTTACAAACTTTATGTGATTGTTGCCTGCAAGTTGTTTCTGCAGCACTGTTTGGATTTTGTGACTGAGGTTCGAAAGATTTGGGAAGAGGGAAGATGAAAAAAAAAACACAACAGGCCAAGGGGAAAAGGGGACTGAGAGGTGACTTTATTGAGTTCCCCCCCTCAGGTCGTCTTTTCGCCAGTCATCAGGGACCTGGCTTGTCTAATGTCGCTCGTTCGACAAGACCTGTACAAGTGGGCTAAATAAAGACTGACAACACAAACACCCCCACCCTTTACTTTACAAGCGCCCCTCAAGCAGTTTTCAGTCCATCCGACTTGTGTGTTGGCTTGCTGATATCGGGAGTAACTTTTTTTTTTGTCAGGGGCTGGCTGTTGAAAGACTTTTTCAACAAACTAGTTGTACACTTTTGTCTTTCAGAAAGTCTTTTGGGGTGAGTTAATATATGGCAGATGATTTGTAGCGTTTTTTAAGGACAGAATGTGTTTTTTTTTTAGACGAATAAAAAACTACAGAGTGGATGAAAAATATAGGAACTGCGCCATATAAAAAAAAATGTCATATTTTTTTTTACAAAACTTGTAATCTTATGACAATACTTTTTAATATTGGAGAATTATTTGTTTAAACAAATTGTAATAGAATGTTTGGTACAGAAGAAACGTGTCTCATGTTAAGTATCAATAAATACACAATTGTTAACATTCTTGTTGTGTTTTCATTTTCATTTCAAGTAAATCACAGTGTCCCGTCATTGGTGAGCTCTTCATTCACTGGTGTGCTACTCATGTTGTCTTTGGGGCTAACTAGTATCCACTGGCAGCATTTTTGTTTTTGCCTTTTTAAATCCACGGTAAACCATGAAACTGAAAGTCAGCCTATTCCTCTCAACACATTTTACTATATTGTTTTCCTTTCATGTTTATAAAGTACGGAAATATTTGTGTTTAGCAGGCACTGCTTTTTTTATGTTTCTACTGATATAAAATCTATTAGAAGGATTTTGAGCTTTACTATCATTTCAACACATAGCCAAGTCTTATTTGCACCTCCAAAAGTATTTGTTGAACCACCGCCATGACTTTTTCATAGTGCTTCTGACATTTTTTATCTCCCCCTCTTCCAACTTTTACATGACGCGGTCACCTAAATAACACACTTTAGCAAAAAACAGACATTCACACAGAGACTCCCTCGTGCTGCCAAATGTACAGTTAGAGCTCGCTCGTGTGCGTGTGCGTGCGTGCGTGCGTGTGTGGCCGTCGGGATGTGAAGAACTCACATGAGGACCTCACACTACGTCTGCACAGTGTGTTTGTTGCTAGTTTTTAAAGAGCAATTATAAACGGCATCGCATTTCGCAGCTCTGTTTGTCCTAAAATGGACGAATTTAGAAGATGGAGGAGGATGCAGGCGGCAAGTTGACACAGCACTTAAGTTAAATTCAAGGCCTCTGTCTCGTTTCCACTACATGGTACAGCTGTAGGGACGAGCTCCTATCAGGTTTTTAAGCTTCTAAAGTTTACTGTGCAAGTACGGCGGACCAGTAGCTAGCATGTCCGCCATACAGTTCTGAGGTTTGAGGGTCTAATATTACTTTTGTCATGGCTGTCAACATTGACTGAAAATGACATCACAGTTGCTCAGGGCTCTGGTAATGACCAATCATGGCTCACCTGTTTTCTGAAGCAGAACCGTGATTGGTTGTTCCCTGAGCCCATTCAACAGCCCATTCAATGGCTGCTGCCAGAGATGGATAAATACAGTTGTATTTCACTGTTTATTTCATATTCCACAAATACAATAATAATAATAATAATAATATAATGAATTTATAATGCCCCTTTCATTGCAAGATCTCAAAGGGCTACAAGTAGAAAACAAAACGGCAATCATTTTTATTTATTTAAAAAAAAAAAATTGTGTTTAAACTGGTGTGGGCCATATACAACATACTATTTAAAAACAATTTTTGGGTTGACTTTTATTTATATGATTGCAATAAAATAACCTTTCCACGTGTGTGTAGCACCTTCTATGTCAAAATAGCAGGTTGTCATCTTCAAAACACTTTTTGGAAGACTTCATATGAAGTCCTTACATTGACTGAAGCTCGAGACACTTTCTCGTTTGTATGCCAAGTGTGTGCCTATGTGTGTGCGTGTCCTGGTGCAGCGGTTCTTGTGTGCTTGTGACCTGTAACACGTCTGCGACACCTCTCAACTTGTTTTCCCTCAAACAAGCCACGCTGAAAGGAAAGGTGGGGGGGGGTCACACGGTGGTGCGTGCGTCTGGTGCGGCAGTGGAGATCATGTAACAACAAACAGGGGCCATTGATGCCATTGATATCAGGTGATGCTGCAGGAAGTTGTCAAGAGGCACAATGGGGGGGGGGGGGGGGGCTTGTGGAGTTTGGAGGGGTGGGGGGTTAATGGGTTGAGGTGGTCTAAGGGGGGAAGGCGACGCTCAAGGACAATAGAGAGGCTTGATCTCTTAATTAATGGAGGCTATTCTCTTGCACCGCTGCAGGTTGTGAATTTTAACGCGAGTCATTTTTCAGCCACGTGTTCACCTGTTGGACAAAAAGAAAAAGTATTCATTTGATAACTTGACAAACATGGACGATGTCACACATTTTTCTCAATGTCATGGAGCAGGATCCCGGCTTATGACAATCCCTTTAATCAAGCTTCTAATCCTGGTGCAGGACATCAGGACGGAGGCCCGTGCTGCGCTTCATATTTGTGAGGAGGAGGGATTCCATGGGGGTCAAAGGGTTTTGCTATTCTGGATTAACATGAAAGAGATGCTTCCTTTTTGTGGACGAGCCACAAAAACAACAAAACACTTGTTTGGTAAATTGGTGCACTAATGCAGTGACTCCTAAACACTGTGCTCTAAGAAACAGGTGTCCAAATCAAAGCCCGGGGCCCAGATTCAGCCGGCGTCATCATTTTACATGGCCTGCAAGATTTTTTTTTTGTTACCAATATCCCCCTTTAAAAGAAGTTGAAAAATAGTCGAAAAACAATTTACATACATTTATATGAGCTCACATATAACGTCCCTAAGAGACTATCTGGTGTTCCGCAGGGATTTATCCAAGCCTAAAAGTGTGTTGAACTATCTATGCCAATGACCAATAGTGACAGGGAGAACAGTGAAACACTTTTCCAGATTTCACATCGAGTAAATTGATACGTCTGAAAACTGAAATGAGAGTATATTTTTGGTGATAGTTTTGTTTGGTGGTGTATCGTGACATTTTTATCATGTCAAATATGAGTCTTGGCTTAATAAAAGTTTGTATCACACATAGTATCCATCCATTTCCTGTAGTGCTGGTTCTGATTAGGGTCATGGAACTGTTTATTCCACCTTGGACTGGTTGCCATTTATAGTCACATTTATGTGTAGAGAGAATTTACAGCATGTTTTTGGAGAAACCGAAGAACTGAAAGGCACATGTGCTCCCCACTATTCAACTGCTACATTTCCAAGGGGAAATAATGGAATTGAGAGGGTCCAACTGTTACCATCATGAAACCTTTGCTTATAAATTGCTTCCCAAAATTTGACCATGTCCCGAATATTGAGTTAAGAGATAAGTGTTGAAAAAAAACCCAAAGCAAAAGCACTCAACAGTCAAGTGACAAATATAATTTGGTTATTGATTGAGTTTATTTCAAACACGCAGTACAAAAAAAATAAGAATGGAAAAATTTACAATATGAATGTCACATAATGAAACAACAATGTACAGCTAAAACTGGACTGCTGTGCTTTCTTCCGCCTATTAGCTGTCATTTTCTCTCTCTCTCTCTCTCTCTCTCTCTCTCTCTCTCTCTCGTCTCTCTCTCTCTCTCTCTCTCTCTCTCTCTCTCTCTCTCTCTCTCTCTCTCTCTCTCTCTCTCTCTCTCTCTCTCTCTCTCACAAACACACACAGCTGACCCAGATGAGGGTGTGATCCAGCTCGTTGTAATTCCGCAGGCACGGTTGAGACGGAGGTAGAGGGTGAGGGGGTGCAGAAAAAGCCCACCACATGTTGAATGCGACATCATGCAGGAGAAGAAAAGGAGGCTCACTAGCAAGATAGGTGAACGAGATTTGATGAGATTCCCACTTATTTTGTCAGCTATTGAATGCATCATATAAAGTCAGGACTTAGGCCTACTGATCGTCCCATACTTAAGAAATAAAAAAGTTTTTTTTTTTTTTTTGCACTGAAGACACCTGTTATATATTTCATAATCGACTCGCTCAAGGGTTATAAGTTTCTAGCACAGTTGATATATTTGTTCCCGGTATAGTGCAAGGCAATGTTAATGTATGTCACTCTCTGATGCCTTTTTTTTTCTTTTTGTAATATTTAGTGCACATGTTGGTGCACACACAATATAGGCTATTTTATATTTAATACAGAATAGAGGTTCATTCAGCTGCTGTCCAACATCCACCAATTAAGCTATTTCTATCTATCTATCTATCTATCTATCTATCTATCTATCTATCTATCTATCTATCTGTCGATCTGTCGATCTGTCGATCTATCTATCTATCTATCTATCTATCTATCTATCTATCTATCTATCTGTCGATCTGTCGATCTGTCGATCTATCTATCTATCGTTTTGAAACGTTCATATATGAAGCATCTGTGTTATATTTGATGCGCTTCTTCGTGTATCCTCATGGTTTAAAAAAAACAAAAAACAAAAAAAAGACTCACGCACACGCACGTACGCGCCCCCAGCTCGACTGGACCAGGCTGCAAATCACCTTGTTTACAATCTCACACCAACACTCACATCAATTAGCTGCACATTGATTTCCCCGCCTGGGACATTACAATATTGCAGAACACTCCCCGCGCACTCCTTTGCAATGTTAACTTTGTCATCGTAGCACAAGCACACCAATTAATAGTCAGTCTATAAATATGATTTTGATAACAAAAAAAAAAACATACATTTCAAGCCCGTTCTTTCATTCTCTTCCTTTCTTACTACTTTTTTTTTTTTTTAATCATGAATAAGTAAAGACTCTCGTCGAAACTAAAAGATAGCTGACAAGCCGGGGAGCACATCCATCCCGGCCCCGCAGCTGCTCTTTAAAAATTCAGAGCAAAATAATGGCATCAGCCGTCGAAACGTTATTATCTTCATTTCTCAACATCAGCAAGAGCAGAGAGGGGCTCCGTTTGTCTTGTTTCAGCCGCTCCATACCTCTTATTAAACCATCTAGGTTTGGTAACAATAATTATTATTATTATTTTATTTTTATTTTTTTTGCACGACTTGTGTGGTCTCGAGAGGGTGATTAACATTTGATTATTATAAGTTTAATTTGGAGTGGAGTTATGCAGGCACGTTTTCAAATCATTCTTTAGAAATGCAATTCATGATTGAAAAAAATAAAATAAAATACTCGTTCGTATGTATCCTGCCAACAGCAGTGAGTGAATGGTGACCCAATAATGTATTAATTGTATTATTATTTTATTATTATTTTCACTGACTTAGTCAACTTTATAAAAACTAAAAGAGAGTGGATAAATAAAAGCTAGATAAAAGATGAAAAGGTAATGAAAATAAACTTGTCGCTGCTGTTCGTTTTCTTGGTCAAAAGTGTTCCAGAGAATGGGAAGAAAAAAAGGCAAAAGGGGGCGGTGATAGGGGCGGTGTCCAGCGAGTGACTGAACATCCGACCAGCCAATCAGAGAGTGGATGGGCGGGGCTTTGTTGCTGTCCGGCTGCTGCACGGGGCCCTCTGGAAAAGTTTGTTTATTCGCAGTACGCGGTGTGTGATGACAGCGTGTTCGCGTGTAAAAACCACCACCGAAAACGAGCGTTCGAGCACCAAAATGACTACATTAAAGTGACGTGGACGGAGCCACGCGTGGACTTTTGCAATCGGGAGGGCACGCGCGAACCTGGTGCCGCTTTATTCCGAACTAAAGGCGATTTTGAAACCATTTTTTCAGGGGTGGGGGGGACGGACTACTACCTGCTGGAGGAGCTAGAGGAGGAGAAAGTTCTGGAACATTTATCACTTGGGACAAGACCAAGGTGACCAAAAAAGGGAGGGAGGGGGGCTTGCTTCCTTCCTTCCTTCCTTCCGTCCTCAAGCGGAGTTTGGGAACCACGGGGTTGGGAAACGAGGAGACGAAGAAGACCCCCGCCGTCCCTCCTTCCAGCAAAGAAAATCAGGAGCTAATTGATTAAAGAGACTTCATTTGAATAGGAGGGGGGCTGGCGAGGTGCCAATCGCCTTTCAAAGAACCCCTCTCCCTCCTCCTCCCTTACCAGCCCCTCCTCGTCCACCTCCCTCCCTCCCTCCTCGTATGATTAATCGCGAGGCATTATTGATAATCATAACGTGGCACATGCGCGTTGGATGGGCTCGATGCGCGTGAAATTTTGAGGGGCCCCTGGTTTCATTTTTTTCCCCTTCTTCGTCTTCTTCGCATCTTCTTCGCTTGGCGTTTGCCCCATGTGCCAGCCAGCATGTCGCGGAGGAAACAAGCCAAGCCGCAACACTTTCAGTCCGACCCTCAGCTACCCGGAGCCGGCCACAATGGTGAGTAACACCGGCCCCACTTCTTCACTTCACCATCCGTCTTACTTTAAACATACTAATTTTCATATGTAATTTTAAAACACACGCGCACACATCCCTTATCCCGTTATGTTAACTTTATTATTGTCTTTTATTAAGATTACAATTTTGATTTTGCTTTAATTTGTGCTTCTTCACGTGTGTGTTTAAAAAATAAAAAATAGAAAAAACTTTATATATATTTTTTATTTTGGTGTCAAAACGAACTTTTTAACCGGCTCGGACCACCCTTGCCGAACTCACACACGCATTCAAAAAGTGTGCTACATCCTTTTTTGACGGCATCAAATCGTCCAAACTTAATGTATTTACTCGCATTCGTATTAATGGGCATAACAAGCTAATTTGCTCATCGTTCTTTTCTGATATTAAAGTCTTACTCGTCGTGAGTCACACGAACACACACACACACACATAACACACGCGCTCAGGCATCGTTATATAAATTGTGCTAGACTCAACTAAACCGGCTTTTTATATTAAAAACAACAACAAAATAGTACAACTGATGTTTTATAGTTCCGTAATTTATGACACCATCAGGAAATAATCGTGTCAAATGTTGCAGTTTACAGTCACAAAACAAGTCAAATTAATCCTTCCATCCTTTAAGTCGTATAATGTCACTCGATATATGTATTTTTCAAAAAAATAAAATATTTTGTCATACCTTTGAATACAAGTGCAGATAAAATGAGGGATAAAAGTTGTGTAAAAGCAATGTTGGTTGACTGACTTTTTTTAAATGGACGTTTTTGCCATATTTGCTCAAAACGTTATATTGTTAAAATGTCATTTGTTAGGGAAATCTTCATGTGCGAAATGTGTAGATTTTAAAGTAATTATTAAGACTATATCATTTATAGACTTGCATTAAGTGTACGTTCATGTAATTTTTATTTTACTTTTCTTCTGAAACTAAGCATACTGTTTTATTTGTGTTTTCTGACTATTTCTTACTTGCAAAATATGTTACTTTGGCTCCACATGTCACTGTAAAAGCCGTTGTAAGTACTTAATGTTAAAAATGATTTTTTTTTTTTTTTTTTTTAAGAGAATGAGGGAAGTGATGAAAAAAAAAAAAAGTGTGTCAAGATGTGTGTGCGTGTGAGATGGTGTGCTGTTTTAACCTTTGCTAGTGTCCCCTTACGTGAGGGGCGAACAGGGTTCAGGGCCCAGGGTCCCCCTGTGTGTGCAGTGTGTGTGCGGTGTGTGCGTGCGTGTGTGTAAAGGGTGGCCAGGGTTCAGGGCCCAGTGAGATCCACTTCAGGTCGCCATTGACCCGACTAGTCCGAACCGCAGGCGGCCCAAGCCAGGCCTTGACACTTTTTTTTTTTCCCCCCTTCTATTAAGCGTTTAAGTGAGGCTCTTATCAATATTTAGCCCCTATCAGAGTGGCCCCCTGGGGGGGAATTGGCAAGGGCAACCCCCCATTCTCTCTTTTTTTTTTTTTTGTGCCCCTGCAAACAAGAAAGTGTTTGTCATTTGGTTGGGGGTGTTAGCCCAAACCCTCCCTTCCTCCATTTGCCTTTAGCGTGACACGGGCCCACAGCTCCGCCAGTGTCGTCCTGCGTGGCCAGACTGGACTGTGATGGTCTTTGCCGGACCTCCATCTGGTGTTGAGTGCGATGTGGAGCGCCCAACCCGCCCCTAAAAACACAAAATGTAGGATCTTGCCTGCTTAAAATCTTCACTTCTTTTTCTTCTTCTTTTTTGAGGCCTTCTTGACGATGATTCATAAGCAGCGCATCGTCTTCGTAGCAGCTTTGATTCTTAATTTGAATTCGAACTTAATCCCTGCTATTTTGGGAATTAAGCCTAATGCTAGCATCTGCGCCATGTCCTGTGCTCCGGCATTGATTTTTATTTTTGTCTTAACAGTTTGACACAAAGCTTTGATTGTTTGCTCAAGTAAAATAGCACACTTTGGACACAAAGTGTAGATTAAAACCCACATGCTTTTGAAAGATAACTGAAAACACAATGTTATTATTGTAACTTGAAATGTTATCTTTTTTTATTTTTTGCTCAAATCTTATTTAATTAAAACGTATTGCAAAGTTTTCATTTAGGAAGGTCAGTTGATGGCGAGTATCAATTAAACGAGGCTTATAGTTTTGTTAAATGAAAAATTAGGTTTTAATTTGAATGAATTTCTTTCTTGCTTTTGTATGAATATTGAAAAAAAAGATAAATTACTTATACTTAATATAATAAAATAAATGTGTCGTTCCTTGTAACTTTTAATAACTTGTACAAAAATAGAAACTAAAAATGTCAGAAAAGGAGTTAGGAGGAACGGTTTATTCCGTGGAATGTTTTTGTGAGTTACAAATAAAATAACATTTACATCAAATTTTGAAACCATTTTATTGGAAATGAATGTGGAATAAATATTCTATAAACATGCAGTGCCATTTTAAGTCTTGGGTTGGGGAAAAAACAAATGTATTTTTTTTAGCATGTTACAGTTACAGTTCCGATCATTTTCTTACACACATACACACACACACACACTTCACGTTTGTTTTTCTGAAATTTTTTTAAATGTCACTCGCTTTTTTTGGCAGTTTGTTGTATTTATGGTTTCTTTTTCCGGTCTTCCCAAAATTAACTCACAAGCAAAGATCTGCGTGTTCTTTCGAAAAGTGGGAGATTTGCCGTAAAAAGTTATGGAGTGTGTTTGCATAGTTGGCCGGCGTGAGGGCCGGGGAGTTTATTGTCATGGCAACTTTGTGGTGATCTGGTGTCTGGCGGCGCGGAAGAACACCGAGGGAAGATATAATCCCTTTGAGTGCGCTTCGGAGTGGGACACGGCCCCAGGGATGAGGTCGGGGGGCCGGGTCCCGAGCAAACCGGCCGGCCGACCGACCATCCCCGCCGCTCCCATGCTGCGTGAACAATGGGGAGGCATCCTGTCTCGCTGTGGGGCAGGGGGGCTGCACTTCTGCAGGGTTTCATTTGCAAATGAATTCTTGGCCCTGATGAAAGTCTCCAGAATGGGGAGGAGGGCGGGAGGCAGAAGGGGCTTCAGTCACAATGAAAGCGATTCATAGAAAAATGCTATTTGTAAAGCAACTTGTATGTTAAACAGAGAGATTGTGACAAAAGAGGGCAAAGAATGTGAAATGACTCAAAAACACGATTGATTGCACATCGAAAATCTTCAATGACTTTTCTCTCACTTTGTATAGATTTCAAACCTTTTTTTGGTCATGTTTCTGTGGTTCGATCATCCTTCATGTGACACACGTCTTGTGATTTGTCAAACGACATGTTTTACCGGTCAAGGTAATTCAATCATACCCCCTCAGACTATTTAACAACATTACAATCATGTGTGTTGGTATTCTCCCCATTTCTTGTTTTTTTTTTTTTTTCCTTGTTCGGCCTCAATCTCCTCAAACGAGTTTAGCTGTGCCGATAACTTGCCCGAGATGGTGGCCGCGGGCTGAAAATGAGCAAAGTTGACAGCGAATTGAAAGTCTAATAAGTCCTTCCAATGCTTGATTGGCACCGAGTGGACAAGCAGACTTTGAAGAGCTGTATAGGAAATCAATGACTTTCTATGAAATTTCATTAAAGGGTCTGAACCGCGCCTCCACTTCACTTTGTGCTATATTTTTGATGGATTATGTGAAGAAAATGATTACTTTTGCTTTCGCCTGATGTACATCTTCAAACATCACTTTTAAGCGATATGTGAATAGTTGTCATTGATTTTGTATCCCCTCTTATCTTATTTCAGAGGCCACTGCACCGAATCGGGCCCACTTTCTCATTCCTCATAGGTTATTGTTGCTTTTGCAGTCTTTTTTTTTTTTTTTTTTTGAACACATCAAGAGGATAAGTGTAAAACTGATTAATTTAAGATTAGCAACAATGGAGATAAAGCTGCCTCTTCAGCTGCAAAACATTTCTGATCTGTAATCCCTTTTTTTTCTTTTTTCTTTTTTTTACTTCTTTTTTTTTTCTTTTGCAGGGGACACAGAACTTTGCTCCGTGGACCCCCCCTGCAAGGAGTCCGACGCCCACGTCTGCAACAGATGTTGTGCCGAGTTCTTTGAACTCTGTGAGCTGGAGGAGCACCAGAAGAATTGCACTAAGAATCAGCTAGTCCTGATTGTGAATGAAAGTCCAGCCTCCCCCGCTGGATCCTTCTCACCCGGGTCCCCTTCCCTTAATCCCGACGACCAGATAAATGACATTGCTAATAACACTGATCAGACAGAGTGCGGTGACCTTTCTGAGCCCGGCGCGCTGGAAAAAGACGAATCCATGGATGTGGACGTTTCAGGGATGAGCAGCGGTCAAGAAGAGGAAGGCAGCCATGTGGAGAGCGGGAGCCCCAGCAATGCGGCGGCCAGCTTCAGTGGCAAGGGCACTGCCGGGCCTGCTGTGGGTACTTCTGCTATTTCTGCCCCTCTTCCTCAGATTGGCAACCTGGCTGAGCTGGGGAACTTCTCCATGATCAACAGCAACGTCATCATCGAAAACCTGCAGAGCACCAAAGTGGCTGTGGCGCAGTTCTCCCAGGAGGCTCGCAACTCCGGGGGGCCTCGGGTGGCGGTGCCTGCCCTGATGGAGCAGCTCCTTGCCCTGCAGCAGCAGCAGATCCACCAGCTGCAGCTCATAGAACAGATCCGTCACCAAATACTGCGTCTGGCCTCTCAGTCCCCGGAAATGCAGATGCCCCCGACCTCAGCTCCGGGCGCGATGGGGCCCACCACCGCTGCCAGCCCGCTGGCCACCCTGAGCTCCCATCTCTCGCAGCAGCTGGCCGCAGCCGCGGGCCTTGCGCAGAACCTGGCTAGTCAGTCGGCCAGCATTAGCAGCCTAAAGCAGCTCGCTGCTGCGGCACAGCTACCTCAGTCCACCCCGAGCAGCAGTGAGACATCTCAAAGCATTAGCACCCTGGGGCCGTCTACCGGCAACTCCCAACCCCCTGAAAAGAGGCCATGTCACGTCACTAATACCCCGCTGACAAAGTCCTCCACCCCGACATTCGGAATAGGTAGCTTGCTAAGCTCAGCAGTGAATCCCCTTCTACCTCAACCCCCGCCAGGAAACCCCATGTTCTCCAGTTCACTTCCGAGTGTCGGCACCACCGTTGAGGACCTCAACTCTCTGGCAACTCTGGTGCAGCAGAGAAAAGGCAAGGTGCCCAGTGTTGCGTCGTTCGAGACCAAGAGCAGCTCGGAAGAGGCGTTCTTCAAGCATAAGTGCAGGTTTTGCGGCAAGGTGTTTGGTAGCGACAGTGCCTTGCAGATCCACCTGCGCTCCCACACCGGCGAGAGGCCGTACAAGTGCAACATCTGCGGCAACCGCTTCTCCACCCGCGGCAACCTGAAGGTGCACTTCCAGCGGCATAAAGAAAAGTACCCGCACATCCAGATGAACCCATACCCCGTTCCTGAGCATTTGGACAACATCCCGACGAGCACCGGCATTCCCTACGGCATGTCCATGCCCCCCGAGAAGCCAGTCACCAGCTGGCTGGACAGCAAGCCAATCTTGCCCACTCTGACTTCCTCGGTCGGCATGCTGCTGCCGCCGACCATACCCAGCCTGCCCCATTTCATCAAAAAGGAGGATCACTCTTTAGCCATAACTAACCATCCGGTTCCTTCCACTACGAATCACTCAGGTGCTTCTGAGCCTTCAGCGAAAAGTAGCAGAGGGTCTGAAGAGGGCGAAGGTGCAACTCTGCCTACCTCAAACGGCAAAACTGAAGAAGGCAGCCATTCTTCAGGCTTTGTGACCAGTGTCAGCTCGGCTGCCGAGACCGCCACCGAGTACGCCACGTCCAACAGTCCACCCATGTTGACCAACCCGCTCATGCCTCTCATGTCGGACCAGTTCAAGGCGAAATTCCCTTTTGGAGGTATCCTGGATCCCCTCCATGGGTCAGAGACCTCCAAACTGCAGCAACTTGTGGAGAACATCGACAGGAAGGTGACAGACCCCAACGAGTGTGTCATTTGCCACCGGGTGCTGAGTTGTCAGAGCGCACTGAAAATGCACTATCGCACTCATACAGGGGAGAGACCCTTCAAGTGCAAGATTTGCGGCAGAGCCTTCACCACTAAGGGGAACCTGAAGACCCACTACAGCGTCCACAGGGCCATGCCTCCACTTCGAGTTCAGCACTCGTGCCCCATTTGTCAGAAGAAATTCACCAACGCCGTGGTGCTCCAGCAGCACATCCGCATGCACATGGGCGGACAGATACCCAACAACCCCTTGCCCGAGAACTACCCGGAATCCATGGTCTCTGACACAGGTTCATTTGACGAGAGAAACTTTGACGACCTGGACAACTTCTCGGACGACAACATGGAGGGGATGGAGGAGGGCCCCGACAGCAGCGTGCCGGACACGCCCAGGTCAGCGGACGCTTCCCACGACAGCCTGTGCGACTCCCCGGTTGCTCTCGACGTGGAGGGTCGAGATCACTCCCAGATTATGGACGCGGAGGAGCTGCGAGAACTCAAAGCAGTGTCGAATGGCTTAACGGAGGGCGATTGTCTCACCAACGACTCCTCGTCTCTCGGTGGGGATGTGGAAAGTCAAAGTGCTGGGAGTCCAGCTGTGTCCGAATCTACCTCCTCCGTGCAGGCGCCGTCCCCTGCGGCTGTGCTGCCGCAGCCCCGCAAATCCCCCGGCTTGGAAGAAAGGCACCACAAGCCGTTCTCCATGGAGCACACGGCTCTCCTGCACCCTCATCCCTCCAACATCGGAGCCTTGGACCTGACGTCCGTCAACTCCTCCAAGGACCCCCTGGGCATGATTTTCCCCTTCCGCGAGCGCAGCGTAGCCAAGAATACGTCTTGCGACATCTGTGGGAAGACGTTTGCGTGTCAGAGTGCCTTGGACATCCACTACCGAAGCCATACCAAAGAGCGACCTTTCATTTGCACGGCCTGCAACCGGGGATTCTCCACGAAGGGCAACCTCAAGCAGCACATGCTCACCCATCAGATGCGAGACCTGCCCTCACAGCTCTTCGAGCCCTCCAACACCAGCATGTCCAGCAGCCCCACACCCTCCCTGCTGTCCGTCGGCTCCCTCGGAAAGCCGGAGGTGAACGGCTTCCTGCACTGCCTCCAGCCGGAGGGCAAGGACCCCTCCGCCCCCTCAGCTGTGGTGTCCGCAGGTGTGGTCGCCGGCATGGTCACGTCGTCAGCCTCCACTTCGCCGGTGCTGTCGGCCGCGCCGCCCCGCCGGACGCCCAAGCAGCACTTCTGCAACACTTGCGGCAAGTGCTTCTCCTCATCCAGCGCCCTTCAGATCCACGAGCGCACGCACACCGGCGAAAAGCCCTTTGCCTGCAGCATCTGTGGACGTGCGTTCACCACCAAAGGAAACCTCAAGGTATGTTAACAAAAAATTATGAGAGAGAAGATGGGTTCAGTATCCAATGAATTGGTTATGGCAGGGATAATTTTCAAACCCAACGGGTACAAATCAGTGCTAAAGGGAGATAATAAATTATTTAAAGAAGTTTTGCTTTAATTACATTTAAAAAAACAAAAACAAAATGCACACTTAAACTCATGAAATCCTTAGTGCCCGTTTTCACTCGCCTACTCATGCATTTTTCCAAAGAGGCCAAAGGTGCTTGCTTCAATGTTTGGCACTCGCAGTTGAGGTTTACTGTAAAACAAGCACATAAAACAAAAGCAAATTAAATTTGGATGGATGGATATTTAAACACTTGAATATTCTACCAAAACATATTTTGCCTAACAGTCAGCTTGCTTAATGCTAACATACAAAGTGCTTGAGACAGGCTAATAGAAATCAGTAGAGGTATTAGAGTAATTTTAATCATTCAAACAATGCAGAAACAGAAAAGGGCCTTCCATCCAAATGTTTTGAAATTTCCAAGCGAATTTAGTGAAATTGTTTAAAACAAACATAAGGCCGTTACCATTCTGCATTATTTTGCAAATATTGAGTGGAGCGGAGACAGTGCTATGAAATCTGCCATAAGACATTCGGCTGACGGTCAACAACAGATTAATGTTCACTTCTAGTATTAATTCCAGAAATATTTCAATTTATTCATCACCCCAAACATACTTTGCTTTTTCGTAAAATCTAGCATTAAAACTGTTTTGAGAATTTTAGAGTCACCTTCACAGTTTGAGCCATGTCCTTTTTCAATAAAAGCAAATGTAAGAACGGACATTAGTTTCCTCTCTGCTTTCAAGTCATTTACCTTCCTCAATTCGAAAACGACTTGTAAGGGTAGGGGGTGCAAAATGAAGGAATAAATCGTGGTGACGAGGTTAAGCTAAAACACTGATGGGAATTAGGGACTCTTACATGTTTAACCCCGTTATGTTTGTTTCTTTGCTACTCCCGGAATGTTCACGAGTCAGTTTGACCCGCTGCATGTTTAATTCTCCAAAACAAACAAACAACAGAACACACTCTTGCAGCGTTACTATTCAGTCAATATTTAGTGCACATCTCAGTCACTTGCTTTTCACTTTTCTCAGTGATTTTTGGAGAGGAAATATATATATATATCCACACATCTTTTTGTGTGTGCATGTGTGAAATGTGCAATATATACAATATATTTAATATATCATGTAGTTGGGTTGTTTTTAAATGTAAAAATATATAAAATGTTTTATTTTATTTTTTTTATCCTATTTCTTAATTGAAACAAATTGAAATTTTAAATCTGGTCATATATTGACATGAGTTAGGACAAACCCATATTTTTTTTATATACAATTGTTTCCATAAAAGGAAAAAAAAAAGGAAATTGCAGTAAATATTGACTGAACAATTAGCAAGGGTGTTTATTTTCATTCATTCATTCATTCATTCATTCATTCTTGGACAACTAAACCTGCAGCAGATTACTGCCCCCTTACACTGTTCCGGTGCAACAAAAGAAACAAAGGGTTAGATGATCAAAATTTGCCTTGAATAATTAGTTTTTTTGCTCATATCAGGCGTTGTAAGCCATCTGGTAGTTAGTTGGGAAACTTTGTGGCGCCACACCCGCAATGAAAGTAGACAGTGCCACTTTCCCCTCAAGTCCAGCGTGAGACCAGTGCATTAGGGATCAGACCCCAAAATAAGATGTTTACAACCACACGCAGCTAAACTGCCTCACTGCATCCAGGGTGTGAAGCTGTTTTCATGTGCGGTGCAGTATCATTGTTATTATTTTTTCCATTGCATCATCTCTCATTTGCATTCCTCATCTAACCTCCTCCGCTGCTGTGTAGGTCCATATGGGCACGCACATGTGGGGGGAAAATCACTCTCATAGGGAAGAAGGTTGAAAATTACAATACCTTTTAAAAAAATATTTAATGATAAGAAAAAATCTATTCTATTTTTTGAGTTTTTTATTTTTTTTTAAACAAGGCCACCCAATCAAATAACTTTTAAAGTTTAAAGAGAAAACATTTTAGAGGAATAAGTTTTAGACGAAAAAAATGGAATATACGGGAGAAGTGGAGCTCCATATGGGCATGAGTGTAAAATGTAATTTAAAAATATGCCTACTATTTAATGACAAAAGAATAAGATTAAGGCCAGATTTTCATAATTTTTTTTAAATATTTTTTCTTTCTTTTGTTTTCTTTTTTTTTCTCACTGAGTCAAGTTAACCTATGACAAACTGGTGTTTTTTGTTTTTGTTTTTTGTTTATTTAAATAGCCCCCCCCCCCCCCCCCCCCCAAACTGCATCACATAATAAAGTTTATTTTAAATATTCTGACCTTGGCCACCTTTGCTAAAATCAGCTATATCTTTAGTTAAGATGGTCATTCAATTCCACCCCTGAAATGAAATTAAAAAATATAATATCGGTATTTGATTGTTTTTTTTTTGTGTTGTCTGGGGGGGAAAAAAAACTTTACTTTGCCAATTTGACCTGCAACATAAAAAGGTTAATTTTTAATACTTTATTTTTTTATTTTTTTATTTTTACTGGGTCAACTTTACCCATTAAATATGAGGAAAAGTAAATTCAACATCCTATTATGTGGCAGGTCAAACATAAAAAATAAACAGTGAGCTGTTTTATGTTTAAGGGGTGTCTGGAAGGTTCCAATTTTTATTATTATTTTTTTAAATATGTACAAAATGTTATGTTGTAGCATTGGTGTGCGGAGAGGGGGCGGGGGGTCATAGACCCCAGTCATCCAATTCGGGGTGGCTATTCAAATGTGGCAGATGTGCATTAATTCCATCCTTAATTGGTCTCCCCTCCTCATCCTTGCAGGTCCACATGGGCACCCACATGTGGAATAGCGCCCCCGCCCGACGCGGCCGCCGGCTCTCAGTGGACGGCCCCATGGCCTTCCTGGGCGCCAACCCCGTCAAGTTCCCGGAGATCTTCCAGAAGGACCCGGCGGCGGTGTCGCGGGTGGGCGCCGGCGACCCGGCCAGCTTCTGGAACCAGTACGCCGCCGCCTTCTCCAGTGGCCTGGCCATGAAGGCCAACGAGATCTCGGTCATCCAGGGCGGCGGCCTGCCGCCCATGTCGGGCGCCGGCATGGGCAACGGCGGCAGCTCGCCCGTGGGCGGCCTGACGGGCAGCCTGGACAAACTCCACAGCGCCGAACCCAACGCCGCCCTGGCCGGCCTGGAGCGCATGGCCGGCCTGGAGCGCATGGCCGGTACGGAGAACGGCGCCCACTTCAGGTTCACGCGATTCATGGAGGACAATAAAGAAATCGTCACTAATTAAGACATGCAGAGACACAACCAGAACTGTGAAGACAAGTCTGTTGGATTTTTTTTGTTTTTTTTGTACAATGTACATGTCATAGTTCCCGGGAGCTTATTTATTAGCGGCTATAACCGTGCTTGAGACGCAGTGGAAGCATTATAACAGTTAGACCAGATGTGTGCGTTTGCGTGTGCGCGCGCGTGTGCTTCTAAAGACGACGTGTGATAGATACTCTGACCTTGGCATTAAGTTATTTCCGTGTCCCCCTTGTAGTGTTCCATAGTTATGACAGCTGCCTGTAAGATGCAAAAATGCTGTAAATAATGTACACTGATCTTCTTGTAGACGGTCTGGTGTGTGTTCACAGACCCCCTACGACCCCCTCACCTTCACGTATTATTTAAGGAGGACGGAACATGGACATTTAGATGTTTCTTGCTACTTTTTATGATTGTTTACTTCCATAACCAGATCTCCCCCCCACCCCCCTTAATATTTGGAACTGAGACAGCCAATTGTGCTCCACAGTGCTGCTGCTAATGTGATGTGTTCAAGCCCTGCCCCCCTAAAAGAAGATGTACATACATGTCAAGAAGAAGTCCAGTGGACACACAAAAAGGATGGATAGTGTTGTTGTTGTTTTTTATCAATATAAATATTATATTGGGGTTTGACAAACCTTTCGGACTGTTACATGCACTTTCTCGGAAAGGTGGAAGATCTTTAATGGGTCCAGTTTCGCTACACTTTAATACCTACTAACAAAGACTCTAAGATACTGTAATTCTTTACTCGAATAATAATCAAATACATCAGTTTTCCAAAAGAAGCATTCAGTGTGTGTGTGCTTTGTATTATTCAGTGTGATTGACATAAATGGCATACATAATCATAAAAAAAAAAAAAATAAAATAAAAGTTTAATTTTGCCCCTGGAGTGTCTGGCAAGTCCTCTCACATGAAGTCAGCTGGGAGAGGCTCGCCCACCACCCCATAAGCAGCGTACAGTACACATTGGGCTAAAAAAAAAAAAAATAATAATAATAATTTTTCATCAAAATAGAAAACATGCCACACTTAACTCGTTTATATTTTGCATGCATATCTGAGGCGTTTAAATTAATAATTGTTTAATTTTGTCCAGTGGTCAAAAACTATTTTTAGGTTAAAAAAAAAAAAAAAAGGACAGTCATTGACCAAAGAGAGCTGCTACTTTTTTTCATTATTTCTGGTAATGTTGATCTTAACTAGCCTACATGTTATTGGCTAAAAATAAATGGGTTTTTTTTTTAATGTTTTTTTTTTTTTTTTTTTAGTAAAATTATTTTAAAAAACAAACAAAAAATGTTACTAGTACACACAAACGTATTAATGTACATAAAAATATTAGCTAACTTAATTTGAGATATTTAAGGCAAAAAAAATCAACTTATTTTTCAATCTTAAAAATGATTTAAAAAATTATCTGTCTACAAATACACAGAGTGTACACAAGTGTTATGCTTTAAAATATTCATCTATCTCAACTTTTTTTTAATGTAATTACATTTACAAAAAAATGCTTAGTCCAATTAAACACCTGGTTTTGACTTAAAAAGTAAAAACATTTCTCAAGTCTACATTTAACACTGGTGTTATACTTAAAAAAATACATAAAGCAGGCCTGTTGTTGTTTTTTTAATTCAAGAATTAACAGTAATTAACATTTTTTCCTGATGTTTAAAAACTGAATTGATGCAAATAATATTCCAATCGACATTTTGTGTCTCCTTTCATCGATTAAAACAGTCGCCAACATCGCATGAATACTTTAAAGAAAGTCAAAACGGACAATTTAAGACAGATTTGTTTTAAATAAAGTCGTCAAAAAGTCTGCGGCACGGCGTGATCCGGATTAAAAAGCCGTTTGTCTCTCGCCTTTTTTTTTCTATTCTTTTTTTGTTGTGCTGGCCACTGAAAGGAGGTTTTTGTGGCTGCCTTTTGTACGCCGCCAGACGCGTGTCCTTGAACACATCGCGGCGCATTCGATGCTGCGTTCACTTGTGTGCCGGTCCTCTCAAAAGTGCGACGCTAAATGACTCGAATTCATTTTTCATCGAGTCCATTTCGTTCCGCATTGTGAAATCTATACAGCTTGAATATAATATTTAATTTTTAGACGGTAATTATAACAGGTTTTTTTTTATTATGTACATTCCTTAAATAAACTAAACACTTCATTTAGCAAAAGGCTTTCCTGTTTACCAAAATGAGTACAGTAATTCTGTTTTCATGATTAACTTACGTATTGGCATTGTTTTGTTAACATTCAATATCACATTTTCTACTCTTTCTGCAATATTGTTTCAATTACTGTTAGTTTAATTTTTCATAGATGATACACACTTTTTTTTTATCTTTATTTTCTATGTTTTAATAATTTGTGTATATGTAGTGTATACATATACATAAATATATCTAAAACCAAATGTGTGGGTTTTTTTTTAAATTAACTAGTTAGATTCTTTAATAACAATGTGATAGACCGAACACAGTATTTGATTCATATTGCTTCAGTTTTACAATTTAAATGCATGGGTTTATTCACTTGTTTTGTTTACCTTTAAAAAAATATATGTGTCTACACACACTACTACATGTATTTAAAATGTATTACTTACAATTAATTATATTTTTTTATTTCACTTTATTTTCAAGTATGATACAACTATCTTAGCCTCCTTTTTCAATTGCCATATTAGTAAAATTAATACAGTATTGATACCTATAATTTATTGGCCAAAGTTGTCTAATATATAACTATTGTATTTAGAAATCATGCGCATTATTAAAAAATTTTGCAATTATTATTATAATTTGTCGACCAACAAGAAATATTTGTATTATTAATGCAATAATATGTATATGTCATTTTTGGCCCTTTATGGCTAATCTTGTGTTTACGTGAATAGTACACTGTAAACATTCACATGTTCAGAATAATATGATTTATCAACGACAATACTGTTACATAATCCATCCATGTATTATGCAATGACATCCAATGAATGAGCACAATATGCTCTATAAAGGAATAACGTGTACTGTTTACGTGTACGGCACATGTTTGAGTTTAGAGTGCTAAATAGTGTTAGCTCATGAGGCTAAAGGGCTCCGTCATGGGAGGAAAGCACACGGGAGTAAATAGGAGTGTGCAACAAGGCCTGGCAAGAGTCAACTGCAGCCTGGCGTCATGCGTTCTCTCTCTCTCTCTCTCTCTCTCTCTCTCTCTCTCTGGCTTACATACAAACAGTACGGAAGGATGGTTGGATTGCTGGATGGAGGTGTGCACGCTTACAGAAAGAAGACAATCTCAGGTGGTGGAAATGTGTTGCGTGTGTGGATCCCTTCCAGTGAAACAGCCTGGCCTGTGCACACACATACACACACGCACACAGGCTGAAACACAATCGCTGCAATCAGGAGCCAAAATGGTTCCCATGTCACTTTTTATTGGGTTATTGTTCACAAAGCAGACATACAATGGCTTTTTGGGGGATAATAAATTCCTGTTGTTTATCATTTATGTACAGTATGAGTGGATATTTGTTTTAGAGTATTTTATAGTTGTACTTTGGCAAGCGCGAGTGTATAGTGGATCGCACGTATATAGCAAAATGCTTAGTGTGAAAAGTGGCTACCATCAAGAAGCCTTCCCACCTCCTACGACCCAACCTTGATTGGATGCAAACCGTGGCCTGGGGGTCCGGACTCCCCACAGATCTTTCTGGACGAGAGGCGGGACATCAAAGCCCGCTTCACTTTTCTTGTCCGGATGTGCCGTCAATCACGCGCAGGTGAAGTACTGGCCTCACGGGGGGTCTTAAACTTCGGAGTCTCAAGCAGACCTCCGACACTGTCAATTGCGAGGCCGCCTCAGGCGTGTGCCCAGTGGTCCGCAGACACTTCTTTGCTGTCGTTCGCCCTCACGGGGAGGCTTTCTTTTTTGACGCCGCCACAGTCTGGAGAGCATACAGCTGAGGTCATGTATCTGGCGCTCTTCAGTCTTATTGTAAGTTCAGTCCAAGAGAGAGCTCATGTTGCCGTTCGCTATTATGTCTGGCAAACAGGTGGGAGCGCAAATGTCAACTCTTTTCTGCCCACTCGAGTGGGTCCTATTGTTTGCTTCAAGAGTGGCGCTGGTTGATTTCCAAGTTGGTCATGGCTCAAAATCCTGCTGCTTAAAAGTGGAGGGCACAGTATGAACCTGGATTTTTTTTTTTTTTTTTTAAAGCAGGATGTTTTTTTTTGTCCAATTGCTACTAAATTTGAAGCATGTATGCTAGGTGCTGTTTTATTGACAATATGTTCTATGCAGCCCAACTCGTCTAAATATGGTATTCTGTTTAACACTGTATTGTGTTAGCGGAATATGAGTTAAGCAGCAAAATCCAGCCGTTTTTATCCATCTCACAGGGTGGCCAATTTGTCACTTGCTGTTGACTGAAGATGTCATCAATGTTACTCAGGTCTCAGGAAACAACCAATCACAGCTCAGCTTCAGAAAACAAGTGAGCTCTGATTGGTCGATGCCTCACTGAGCAACATTGATGTCATCTTCAATCGACAGCAAGTGACAAAATGGCCGCCCGCTGAGATGGATAAAAACAGCTGGATTTTGCTTCATAACTCATATTTAACAAATGTAATATTAATCAGAATGTTATGTTTAGACTAGTGAGGTCACATATAACATTATTATCTTCCACTTTAATAAGAAGTCCTGTCCTAGCAAAATCTGATGGGAATGTTCGGAGATGTTAATGAAGACACAGTTGGCGTTTACTTGTCTGGCACACAGTCGGCTCGCTATGTTCGGTATATCATCTGCCGCTGCTGAAATTACAGGAGATTCCATGACAAGCTGTTGTGATGCTAATCCTTGAAAGATCACCGTTTGTTCTGTGTCTTTTTACGGGAAGTCTTTTTTTTTTGGTGGTCATCTCAGGAGATGAAAACCTGCCCGTGTCACGAGTTGAGTCCTCGCAAAATTGAATTTAACGTGCGTTACCCTTTTAGGAAGAATCACATGCTTCTTCGTTGTGTACGAGCAGAAAGAAGGCAGATCGTCTTTCTCGGGGCAGTTTTAAGAGAACGGCTCGAAGATTACGACGGGGCTCTTTTCAGTGTCCGAATGAAGGCTGGAAACCAGAAACCCAGTCTGCTTTTGTGGCGCTTAAAACACTCAAGTTGGGGGGGACACTCTCTGTTAATGTCATCTCACAGATCCAATTTCCTGCCGTCCCACAACCTCTGACACATATTCTCTGTGGCGCGGTGGCAACATATTCGAAGCCCGAGGAGGACGGAGATTTTGATACCCTTCAGCTGCCTTGTCAGGTGCGTTTGATTCCATAAGGTGACGTGGAGACACGTCTTGACTTTATTGAATTTGTCATTTTCGTGCCCCCCGGGGAGCCAGAGGGGCACCTGTGAAGCCCACCACACCAGCCACAGCCCCCCAGTTCGTTCTTGAGCCGCCACCCGCATGACACAATGACAGATGATGTGCGGGGACAACCCTCAAGCACTTTTCAAATATTTATTTCTTGACTTTTCAATGCAGTCCATCAACCATCAAAAGTTTCTCTTGCAAAAGCTTCCCCGGGCACATAACAAGTCACCCAGGCATGAAAAGAAGAACTTTCTTCCGGATGTACCAACGTTTGAAACAGCTGGAAAACAAAACAATCACAGGGACTTGCAATGAGCATTCCAGGCGTTGAGTTGGCGATGTCACAGTATGAAGTCTTGATTTTACCTGGGGGGGAAAAAATAATAATTTTAACATTATTCATAGTCAGAAGTTACTTTCAGAATTTTATGGGAAAAGTCATCATCTTAAATGAAATATTTTGATTAGGTTAAGATTGTATGAAATTTAAATATTTTCAAAAAAATATTTTTGAAATATCCATTGCTTTAATTTTGAAAGCAGTCTAGGGAAATAATGCAGCAGATTACCTTTCAAAAAGTTATTCAAGCCCTTAAAAAGTCAACTAGGTATGAAGTACGAGAAACTTTCATTTGAATTATGGTATGCTTACATTAACAAGCCTAAAAATCATCAGATGGATCTGCAAAAGCAACTGAAAACACTAATGTGCATGCTAAGCCAGTAGTTGGCCATGTCATTTTATTTAAAAAAAAAAAAATAACTTCACAGCAATAAAATTGTGCTCTTACAAGACAAATGTAATTTTCCAGGAATACAATCATGAAATATCGTGAACAAAACATCTAGGTTTAAATATAGAAAAAGAGAAAAAGTCATTCAGTAAAATGCTGTGATGGAATTTTATTAAAAGAAAGTTGTGGTATTCAATGGGAAAAAAAAAGGTTGTTTTAAAAGGAAAAAATAAATGAAGATTTGCTATCATGAAAAGTTGTACGTGGGGGGAACAATTTAAAAAAAAACAATTTTGCAGGGATAAACTCATATTACATGAAAAAAAAATCAAGAATTGTATAGCAAATGTGTATTTTTTATGAGAAAAATGACCATTTTTGTCAACAAGGAAAACAATTCTCAATATCATCAAAAAAGTCATAATGATTGTACAGTATTCAAATCAAGGTATTACATGAAAGAAAATGTGTAATTGTGTGGTAATTTAAATTGCAATACTACACATAAAAATTATCTCACGACATTTTTTTTTTTTTTAGATTAAATTTGTATTACGACATTTTAAAACTAATCATGGGTGAAAAAGGCTTCATTTCATGAGCAGAAACTTTTATTATTTAGGCAAGGAGGACAAAGTACAACAAAGCAGTAAACCATACAGTTTTAATGAAAGAAAAAAGTTGGAATATTACAAGAATGAAGTCACAATTTCCTCAGACAAAATATCAAATTTTGCCATTTACTGGCCAACCATGCATACACAAATGTGACGACTTTGTATATTTGGCCATGTGGGAACATGAATGAAGACCTGATATGTCTGCTGTCTTTTATTGGCGGCCTGACTACTGTGTCGTATCTGATGACTCGCCATCACAGACGAAAAGAGGAAAAACAATCCCAAAACGGTTTGCTCCTTTTAGTCAAGGTTAGTTCTCTCACTTGGTTTCCTGTGTGAAATGTCTAATCTAATGCGTGATAAGAAATGCATTAGGTCATGGCAATTCCCACACTTTGCTGCTTGGAGAACAACGTATGTGTGTGTGTGTGTGTAGTGCAACATACAGTACATGCCTTCCTCACGTTTGTTAAATTGCTGCCACCTGAGATTCATGAGAAATATCCCACATCCAGCGTGTTAAAAATGTTGATTCAATCAAGGCATGCTGAAAATTCTTTAACCCCTTCAGACCCATAGATGGTTGCAGTGGACATAACATATTTGCGTGTCCAAACCAATAAAACGCATAATTTGGATGATGTCAACACTTCATGATCTTCATGTTAAAAATCTTGCTCATAAGCTTATAAGTTTACAACACGTTACAGCCATATTATCCTGGTGTCCACTATAACAACTACAAACATGGTAACGCCCCCGCCACCCCAACCCCCGAAAAATTTCCATGTTGTTCTAATGTGGCAAAATTAGTCAAAAAAAAAAAAAAAAAAATGCCCATGGGGTTACATGGCCATGACATTATACATTTATTTGACCCTGGCACTGTAAACTATTTGACTATTAAACAATGAGGGTCATTCATCACAGGAGTTACTGTACATTACATAGCCACCCCATAGTTGAAAATCTGCAATATTTTTTGATTTTAAACTTTCATTAAATTGGTTTCATCAATGATTCCTAGGGTTCGATGAATGCTGATGTCATATTTATAGATAAACTATACATGGTCGTCTTAAAAAAAAATAAAAAATATGCACACACAAAAAAACGCCTTACTATATATGGTCGTTTACTCAACTCACAACACTTTTAAACAAGCAGTACACGGAACAGAAATCGGTCATGCCGTAAAGAATAAGATCAGTAAAACAAGAAAAAAAAAAAACATTGTAAGTATACAAGTGAATAAAATGTCCATCAATAATTTCTGTTGTTAAAGAAACAACACACACCTCACTATACATGGTTGCTTAAAAAAAAACAAAAAAAAACGCCTGACTGTACATGGTTGTTTAAAAAAACACACACACACACACCTTTATAAATGGTTGCTTAAAAAAAACAAACATGCCTTATAAACATGGCCGCTTAAAAAAAAAATGCCTTACCATACATGGTTGTTGTTTTTTTTAAACGCCTTCTACACATGGTTGTTAAAAAAAAAAAAAAAAAAACGTCCTCTGGTCTTTTTCTGAACACCTTACTCATACATGGTTTAAAAAACAAAACAAAACAAAACAAAAACAAAACACACCTTTATACATGGTCGCTTAAAAACAAAAACAAAAAAAACGCCTCACTAAACATGGTCATTTAAAAAATGCCTTACTATACATGGTTGTTGTTTGTTTGTTTTTTAAGCGTCTTCTTTTTGTTAAAGAAAATCTTTACTACTATTCATTAGAGGTGTGCAAAATTTCCGATTCTTAGATTATTCACGATTCGGCCGTGGAACAATCGAGAACGATTCACAAAAGTCCAAATTCCGATTATATAAATATGCCAAGGGAACCGAAACTAAAAGTGGACCGGAGCGGAAAGTACGCGGAACTGAAACGCAGTAGCGCGCGCGGTCTTCGGGACGCTTAATGGGACGGACCGAGAGTACACATCCACAACTCACGCCTCGACATTCAAAACAACAACAAGCATGGCTGAGCTGACCAACCCACCTCTTCGTCAGATCAGACCTGCTCCGAAAAGGCAAACAACTTCAGGCGGAAGTATCAGCTAGCTGGCTGCAGTGCGTCGGTTAGCGTTCTACAGGGCGCCGCGCAGTGATACGAACGAACGAACAGAAAAGTAGTGGCTGGCGGTAATGGCGTCTGACTTTATTCAGAAAAGAGTATTGTGGTGGAAATGTATCACGCTTTTGAAAACAAATAGTTTTTAGAAGAAAAAGGCTTTATTTCCGAGACCCCAGCCAGCTTGCTGGACTATTTTCCTCTCGTCCAACGTCGAACATGAACGCGTGTCACCGAACGCTGTCAGAAAGAAGTCAGTGCTGATCGCACACACGGGAGGTGAGGATCAAATTGAGATTCATGTTAAAAAAGCCGAACGATCCCTTTAATGTTTACACGTTCATGTTTACACAAGTTAAAAAGCAGAAAAGCACTTGAGGTTTTTTTTTTTGTACCTCTGAGAAACTTTAATGTTTACATGTTCATCTTTACACAACTTGAAAAGCAGGAAAGCACTTTTTTTTTTTTTAGGCATTTGTATTGAAGTAGTAGTTCACATTGTCTTTCATTTATACCTCAGTGCACTTTTGAGTGGATAAAAATAATATATTTTTGCTCAATGCTATGTTTTATTCTGTTGAAGACTGAATATACTTAAAAGCTGTTGTTACAGAATGAGGACTTGAGTATTTTATTTACTGTTTTGAACTGTTAACTTGATACTGAAATAGTAGTTTATGTAGGCCTGAGAGGACTTTTGTACTATTTTTGGTAACTAATGTACGAAACATTAAAAGCACCAAAATACATTGTTTTTTTTCTGCTGCCTGGGGGGAAATCAATAATCGTTTTATAATCGAATCGTAGCCTCTGAATCGTAATCGCAATCGAATCGTGAGGTGCCCCAAGATTCCCACCTCTACTATTCATGATCATTTTCAAAAATAAAAATAAAAATTATCAGCCTTACTTCATTTTTATTTGTTTTATTTTTAAAACAAAACAAAAAACCCCACCTGACTCAGGGAATTTGAGACGGTCAATTGTCATTGCTGCACTGCTCATGTGAAGGATCTGCGGTTTGTGTCAAATCTGTTGGCCCTCTGGGACCCCGGGCTAGCTAAAGGGCCCCAAGCAATTGCCTGCCTTGCCTAATGGCAAACTACGTCTCTAAACAAGACTCATTCCAACCAATGTGTGTGTTCATATTTCATCTCAGGAAGTTTTTCACAAGAACAAAAGTGATCTTTAAGAAGAAATTTGATGCCACTGATGCATTTTGAAAAGCTTTTAACACCTCTGCATGCCTGGCGTCAACACTCCATCCCACCAATAATGCTCCCCGATGCCTGTTTTTTTTGTTTTGTTTTTTTTTAACGAAAGAATCGATCCAAATAAAAGCAGCAGATAAAATTGACTGACCCTCATATACTTAATTATTGCGGCTATTTGACCGTACGGCATCTTTCGGAGCGCCGCGTGTCACAGGCCATCAATAAGACCTTAATCGCTGTTAGTTATTGCCCTACTTTGTTACTGGCTGCCGGACGGCCGGTCTCCAGTGGTCACTTTGGCCCGGGGCGAGCCAGCCAATCAGATGCTAAATGGTTGCGCAAACAATTTGATTATGCCGTTTAATTTCCGTCATATATATAGATCGGCGGGGGTCTGCTGATGCACTTGCTTCTTGAGGAAGGGGGGCAGGGGAGGATAGTGCAGCATCACCAGCCCTGAAAGTGCTTGTTTCTCCTTCTGTGGATCAATAAGTGGGTGTGGAGTTGTGTCTTACAGAATTCACCTCCTACCACCAACCTTTCGCTTCTTGTTGACACAGGGTGGGAGATGTCTTCGAAAGCCGTGTTGTCATTGCAGACGGGATGACGGGCGACGGTGGGACAACAGAAATCCAGCCGATGATTCTTCCGGATGATCCAGATGAGAATGCTCGAAAGTGCACCGTGAAAATCACATGGTTAGATGTTCAATCTAAGTTATTTACAAACTGGACGATCCGTGGATTGCCGAAAAAGCTAAAAACCCTTATTTGCAACCCTAACCCTGGCTTGACACCCTACTTTGAAAACCTAACTCATTAAAAATAAACAACCAAAGTTTGAAACTAATTGCAACCCTTCTGTAAAACACCGACCCTAATTTGATAGTCTAATTTGAAACCCTCACCCAGACTTGAAATCCCAACAAGAAACCCTTACTTTGGGTTAAAACCCTACTTTGAAACCTTTATTCAAAACCCAGGATCAAAACATTAGTTTTAAAAACCTAGTTTGACATCCTAACAGTGGCTTGAAGCCCCACTTTGAAATCTTCACCATGGTTTAACATTAACCCAGGCTTTAAACCCCACTTAATTTGAAACCCCTATTTAAAACATTAACGCATTTAAAACCATACTTGGAAACCCGAATCCTTGTTTAAAAAAATGGTTTGAAAGCCTAATCCAAGCTTAAAACCCTAACTTGAAACCTCACTTTCAAACTTATTTGAAACCTTGCTTAACGTCAAACCAAGCTTGAAACCATAACTTGATTCTTTAATTTTAAACTCTAATTTAAAGCTGAAAGTTCAAACAACAACTTCAAAGCCTATTTTAGAAACCCAGTTTGAACCACTAATCCAGGCTTGAAACCCGAATTCAAACCATAACTTGAAAAGTTAACCCTTAAACTCTTCTTTGAATCACCAGCCCTGATTTGAAACCTCCATATTAAACCCTAACCACTGAAACCCTAATTGTAAACCATAACTTCAAATCCTCTCTGGAGAAACTTTGCTTGACTTGAAGCTAACTATTGAGTTAGTTAGTTAGTTAGTTAGTTAGTTAGTTAGTTAGTTAGTTAGTTAGTTAGTTAGTTAGTTAGTTAGAGCAACTGCTTGTTGACACCCTGTTTACAAGTAAAGCCAATAGAAAGGCTTGCCATTGCGTTACAACAGAAACATAAACATACTGTTTGTTGGAGATAAGAGCCTCAGTCTGTACCTGGGCCTGACTCAAAAGGGTTAACCCATCAGCAAAGTGAAAAAGGAGAAATGCGCCGAGAAAGCGCCCAGGCGCAGTTGCCCAGTTCCCCAAAATTAACATTTCAATTCAAAACCGATAATAACGCATTGTGTATGGCAATGAATGAGTAAAAGGGGGAAGGCGATACCTCCCGTTCCCCGCCTCAATGAAAAAGCTCCTTCATGTGCTGCTAAAGAGCCCACACAGTCTGAGGTCAGACAGTCAGCCTCGGTTACACTGTGCAGACATGCCTGGCTGGACGGAGACAGTTTCCCGAGACCTTTTTTTTTTTTTTCTCTACAAAAACAGGGTTGTGCAAACTCGCGCACAGAAACACTAGTTGATGGCGCTCAAGCATTGGCAGCAACCACTTAGCTTTGGACCCACTAGCAGCTACTAATTGCAATATCATGTGTCCATTTTAAACTCAGAAGCATATTCTGATTTGAAACCCAATCGAAATGAATCATACCTACATGGGAGTTCCTGTGAATCGTAACTGTGATATTCAGGAGCGAAATTAAAACAGAAAATGCCAGATAAAAATGAAAATGCAAACATAAAAAAAAAAAAGGCCTCCAAGTGCTGGAATGACATTATTAAAACGCTGCAAACGCTCAGAAAAAAAAAATGACTTAAAAAAAAAGTGCAATAAATAAAATATATTTTAAAAATAAATAATGAATGCAAACATACAAATTAATATGTGTTACAACACTAGGAAAGTTCAACATCAATAACAAAATATATACACATCATTAATAAAGAGTCATGGAGACACTCAGGAAGTTCATGCAGGGCCACGAATTAGCTTTGCGAGCACATGATTCGGTGGGTGTCAAGTAGTTGTCAGCCCCGACCTCGGCAACACAGCCCGTCGTCCGAGAGCAGATTACAAGTCGCCGGTGCAATTTTCCGGCAAACACCGCAGCTATTTGTACAGACAATGAGCGGCTGTGAGGTGTTATCTGAATGGTTACCCACAAGAGGCTTGTCAATGTCACTTGTCTATCGTTGTTGTTTGACTCTTCCACGCTGGCCTCTAGTGCATATTGATTCGGACCGGAGCAGCAAATACGATGGCAAACTTTGTGAATTTTCCTTCCTTGGTGGATGAAAGGCTACATTTTTAAAAGCTTGTACGGCAGCTTGTGTTAATGTTTGTAAGTATTATATTGTATTAATTATACATTTGATTGTGAGTTTTGTGCTTGGAGGCTTCCATAGTGAGTCATTGCAAGTGGTGGAGTTTGGAATGAAACATTCATTTGATTATTGCTTCACAAAACGCAGAGAATAAATGTCTTACAGTTATACTGTAATACACTGTACTGTTTAAAATGTTCGCAATTTGATGCTAGCTTTTGTTAGACCGTTAATGTGAGTCTCACTCTCCAATGTTTATTAGCATTGAGCTAAAGACCCCAAATTGCCAACATATTTGTAACTGGTCCTTGCTGTGATTTACAGAGCTCATGCTCTTATCACAGATACTGGATAATAATATTCTAAATGATTTTTCTTTTCTAGTGCTCTCATTTGGAAAGTACACAAACATTTTAGTATTGCTAAGCTAGTGACCGTTAGCTGCCAAATAAGCACAGCAAATATTGTCACTGATGTTTTAATGTGCTAAATTAGGATATATGGATACACAAAAAGTAAATTTGTTTATATTTTCATACTGTGTTTAAAATGTCCGCAATCGTGATGCCAACTTTTGTTAGCTCGTTAACGATGACTCTCCGTTGTGTATTTGTATCGAGATAAAGTCCCAAAATTCCCAACATATTTGCAATTTGTCGTTGTGATTCACAGTAGGCTATATTATAATGCTCTTTTCACATAGATTTTTAAATGATAGTTGTTTTTATTTGAGTTTTATAGTGCCTTCATTTGGAAAGTACACACACATTTTTAGTACTGCTAAGCTAGCAAGCTGCTAGTTGCCACATAAGCTCAAACAAGTATTGCCACTGATGCTCTAATATGCTATAGTAGTTTGGGTACACCAAAAAATGAATTTGTTTAGTTTTACAGTACTTTTATTTGTAAAGTAAAGTTTCAAGAATTGTTAAGATAGCTTAAACTGTCAAATTAGCCTATATCATCATGTTTAAATACAGTCACCTGCACAACTTTACATGAGACCGTGAGAGCGTTGTAGGGCTTTTCTTTTTTTCTTTTTTTCCTTTTTTTGGGGGGCGGGGGGGGGGGGGGGGGGTAAGCTTATCTCTTTTTTTCACTGTTCTTTTGTTCAGGCCAAAGAAATAAAAGTGTTGCTTTGACGCATGCAGGTTCAGAGAAACATGTCGATGTGAGTTGAGGTACTTCATTTATTGAAAAGGAGTTTGTTGGACACCCCCTTGTGGCAGCTATAAACTTTTTTTAATGGGGGCCTCAATTACTTTCTGATTGTCACTTCCAGTGAACTCCAAAAAAAAAACACAAATTGTAAATGATACAAAATGGTGAAATATTTTGTGTTTTTGTGCAATGTAGCATTGACTATGACCAGGTTTGATTTTTTTTTTTTTTTTTTTTTTTTTTTTTTTTTTTTGTGCGACAACATCAGCGACCCGCTCTGCTAATAAGGCGCTGGCGGGACGTCTGCCCGCTCTGTTTGTCAATGAGCACGTCTTGATGTGAGGATTAGGCCGCTCCTTCCAATTACAGCCCGGTGCCTGGAGCTTTGTTAGCCATTGACGCAGACGCCTGTCGATGGCCGCCGCACAGCGCAGCCTCGAACCCCCGTTGAGTGACAGGCGCCAGCATGCCGAGATAATGACGCACTTTGATTGTGTGAGTGTGTGTCTGATATTTGTGATCCTGCTATGCTATATGGTCGCGTCACACCTACTGTACACAAAGTGAAAGTAAGAGTAGATGCTCTGATGTACAATTTAGAATGACAAAAGTTTGAAGTGTGTGCATGAAATTTATTATAAGCATGTGCTTTGTCTTTGTTTTTTGTGTATTTTATATATTTGTATTTAGCCTCATCAAAGGTTGCTTTGTAGTAGTTGGATAAAATATCGACATTGTGGAAAAAATAAGTAATTGAATTCACAAATGGAAATTACAAATGGATACTGTATTTAAAATTCAGGGGGAAAATAATGTCAAATAATTAAGCATTTAAATTAAAAATATAAATGTAAAATGAAAAAATAAAAGTATAAATCTAAAATTAGGAAAACAAATATCAAAAAAGAACATTACAACATAAATTTGAGAAAGTAAAATACTCTATAACACAATGCCAATGCATCGAAAATGTACAATTTGTGTTTGGTAAATGCTCTGCAGTTAGGTACAGTAGATGACAATGCTTGCCCTAAAAAAGTGATTCGTCAGAGTCTAAGTCCAGAATTTGGAAAAATAGAGGATTTAATAGCCTGCCAGCAGTCCTGTCCTCAACCCCACTGAACACATGTGGGATCAGCATGGGTGCGCTGTTCGTGCCAGAATGACCATCACAACCACGTTGGCGACAAATACTGGTTGAAGAATGGGATGCCACTCCACAGCATTGTGTGACCAGGCTAGTGACCAGGAGGAGGATGAGATGCCAGACTGCACTGCTGTGGCTGTTTATGCTACTTCAACACACTGCTGAGGCATCTGATTGTTAAATTAAAACATGTTAAATTGGCAATATGTCTTGTTTCTTCACATTTCAATTATCCAGACACAAAACAAGAGGTGTTGGCAACAGCAAATTGAGCTGTTTGGCATTGGCAGAGAAGATTTGGCAAATTTGTCCACATGTGCAACCCATGCTGCTGCTCATCTCACACAATCATGTTCCTTACAAATGTAGCATTTGAAAGGGTCTTTCCAATGGTATCAGATTACGGTAATTGCTAAGGAGCTTCTTTCTTTTTGCTTGCTAAAAACTGTACCAAAATATGAAATTGTCACATGTAATAAATAGTTTTAATAGGTGCACCAATATACTGTGATAAAAATGAATTTGACACCCCTGACTCAAAGCAAAAAACAAAACAAAACCAAAAAAAATGCTAAATTTGGGACATTTTGAAGACTATTATTGTGGAAATAGAAACATAATATAACATATGTATAACAAACTTAATTTGCCATATTAAAATATTGTGTTCTTTACTGTTTACAGGCATTTTGTGAATTGTGAAGGAAACAGACTCACACGCAAAGCTGTAAGACTCCAGCCAACACCACCTTGTTATCAGAGTTTGCGTGTTTTTACTTTTCAAAAGTGGTTAACATCTTTACACTTGGGGAAAAAGAAAACAGGGAAATAGAATCAAGTTAAAAGTAATTGAATGCTCAGTCGATGGCGAATCACGTCACGTGACTTGCTTAATATGTATGGACCTGGCCACCTTTCATCCCGATTAACCCTGGACCCCTCACCACACACACACACACGCACACACACATAGAAAACAGCTTTACACTTAATATTCACCACCTGGTGTTATTTACATGCTATTAAGTAAAAGATGGCTGCTGCGTATTTGCTGACTTGTGCACCCCGACAATAAAACATTAACAGTAGGGGGAAAAAATGTAATGGTTATATTTCTTTAAATACAAATGGGTCGCCCGGACAGTTTGATTGGTTTAGTTGGTTGGTGTCATTGGGAAAGTGGGAATCTCGGTGGTCTCGTTTAAAAAACAAAAAAACAAAAAAACAAAAAAAACAAAAACAAAAAACAGAGGGAGCCTGGGAATCACCTGTGTCTAGAGTTAATGGATTCCAAAGAACTTTAATGAATGCTGGTTTGATGAATAAGAGCCCCTCCCCTCCCCCTGCCCTTTTCCCTGCGTTTCATGAACATGTTCAACTGGCTGGCACAGATCATTCACTTATTCTGTGTAATTGGATGCTGACCAGGGTTAATATGTAGGGTGTCATTAAATGGAAATGTAGAGTTGTATGATGGGGCGGGGGGGCTGTTTTCTATAGAGACGGCCAGATTGGGTGCTCCTTCTTGTTTGGGAGACTCTTTATGCGGGCCAAGTCGAGCATGAATGCGCAGAGGGAACGATCGGGGGACAGTTATATTCACCCGTTTGAATGAAACGACCTGCGAGAGAAAGCCAATCTCTTGAGCGAAGCAGTGGGAGAAAAGGCTGCACACATGAGGGGCAGATGTGGTCAAAGGCCTTTTTTTAAAAAAACAAAAAAACAAAACGGGTACAGTAGAGGCGGGCTGCGGGTACAATGCCACATGGGGAGGGGGCCACAGCTTGTTTGGATTCAAACAAGATTGAATATCAGGCAGTGGCTCTCTCTGTTTGATATTTTCCACAGAAAATCATTTTCATTCTTTGGGAACGGGAGGCTAATAATGTGGCCGTGAACCCAGCGAGTTAATTAACCAACCGGCACTGACGACAAAGGCCTGTAATTAGTCGTCCCAAAGCAAAGGCATTCTCGGCTTTGCAAGTCCTCCCAACTGTCTTGATGCAAAGCTTCAGGACCGGCCCGTAACTTGCATTCCCATTCTGGATGACACGGTAAAACCAAACAGTTGAACGCTTCCTCGAAAAGAACTGAAGCTAAAGAATGCGGAAGTGCAATTAATGATAATCAACAAAACAAACCCTTTCAGTCAAGAATTGTTGGGATTTCGATACAAATCTACACATATAAAATTATAGGAATTTAAATAAACCATATATACTGTGAAATCTTGTGAATATGATACACAAAGGCACAGCCCGCTACAAAATCATCCTTAAAAAGCCGTTTTATCTCTGTAAAATATGGTGAGTGAGTACAATGAATGAATAAAGATTTAAAACAAAGTTCAAATGCTTTTAAATCCGGGTTACTTAATGTTTGTACAAGTTAAGAAGCTAACCACTATACCGTATATAAATATATATACCTGCTGGTCATCAAGCAGACGGTGATTACTGAAGACTTTTGAGGCAAATTTCAAAATAATACAACTTTAAAGGTGTTTCATGTTAGTTTCGCTTCACTAGACTAGCTTTTTCCACCTTCAAAGGCTCAAGGGGAGGGAGAGAAGTTAATCATACGCCTCGCCGTATAGCGACACACAAGAAAAGTGTGGAAAAGCCACCCCCACGGCTCTGTCCATAATTGGCTGTACAAGTGACTGCCTAGGCTTCCTGTCACCATTATATCTGTGTTCACACCGAGCCGAGCCGGGAGGACGGCGCTTCCCTGGAAACATGGCCGCTGCCGTTTTGATCTCTGGACTGTGAAAGCTAAAGTCGCTCTCACAATGCTCTCTCATGTCGGCAGGATTTTCCGGGCCGTTGGCGGCTAAAAAATGTCCGGCCGGGCCACCGACGCCCCTCGTTGAATGCAAGAAGAGCACTTTGCGGGATGTCGTTGGTTACGCTTTACGCCTGCTCTAACATCTGTTTGATTACATGACAAAAAGAAGCTCAAAGTGCAACATGTTAAATGCACTTTGGTCTCTTACTAAAATGTAACCTTCATATTTTTTGGGGGGGCATTTTTGATGACATTTTTACCATTTTTTTTTAAAATGAAATCTTATATGTATATGTATACTGTTTAGTATACTTCATCAGTGCTACTCGGGGGGCTGCATAGGCACACACACTTCTTAACAGGATGTATGACAAAAATGCTGTTTTAATTGCAAAGTGCAAAATATGTGCTCTTAATATATTTGATTTTTGAAAACTATCCTCACCCAGCAACAAAGGGTTGGAAGCAAACAGACTGTTTATTTGTGTGTGCAAGGGGACTCTTGCATAAAAATGACCAATTACCAAAAAGATACCAACATTAAGTGCAGGAAGAACTCATTTTTTACATTTTTCCCACACAAAAAAATTAATATTATTGAGCTACTATGTTTATCCTACATATCGTTCTAAATTCACAAAAAAACTATTAGGCCTACCCACGTTGTAGTATAGGGCAGTATAAGACCCAATGTAACCACTATTAAGAATATTGAGTGGTGAATGATATTACAACTTAAAGCTATGTTGACCCCTGCATATAAACGAAGTACGCATCTCGAATTATGGGTAGCGGCGTGGTGCATTGTGAGTAGGCGAAACTACCAAACGGTCATTGAAAATGAATTGGATCCAACGGAATCGGCTCAGATAGAAACGTTTCAACCGCTGGAAACTTGCTGTTTTTTATTAACATGCTGAGCAAACATGAGTTTGACACCCCTGTGTATTGGATGCCTATGAGATTTTTTTGGGGTTAGCAAAAATAAAAAATAAAAAATAAATAAAAATTGAAAAGAAAAAAATGTGTATGTACGTAGGGCCTATATAAGATGTAATAGTTACAAGCTTTAAAAACCACAAAATATGAAGGAAAAAACAGCATCAAAGGGAATAGCGCTTATACCCACGGTTACAAAAGCTAAGCTATGCTAGCTTTCTGTTTGTAGATATTAGAGATGTAACGATATCCAAACATCACGATACGATATTATTACAATTTGAAGGTCACGATACGATAATTATCACAATATTGTGGGGGCGTTGGCGATATTTAAAAAAAGATCCCAATATTGTAAAAAAGAGAGCTCATATTGATAAAAAAGCACAATATTGTGCTTTTGTACATAACAGCAATGCATATAAACCACCTTCAATCTCTAATAACAATATTGAGGCACTTACTTGGTAATGCAAGAACACATTGATCACTTCACAAGCAAATTAGGTTCCCCTTCATCTTACAATTAGCATAGATTTTAAACATAGAAGGCCAAAACATCCCTAATTAAAATTAAATTGCACTAATAAACTAGCCACTAGAGGGTGCTAGAACTGCACAAATGGAAATCAACCTGACTTTTTTAACAGATGTGTTCCCTTTAAATATTGTGAACATGACGACGATATCGTGGCAGTTTTAATATCGCGATATCACGATATTGCCCTTATCGTGACATCCCTAGTAGATATTGATAGAGCTGACCTATTGGGAGCTGCACACACCACTCAACGCAATATCTCAATAGTGACAAACAAGTTGTCACGTAGCGGTATATGACTCCAATTATATAATCAACTATTCTTACTACAGTCTTACTACAGCTAATCCGTGGAATTTTGCGAAATTGAACTCAACAGAATTCTTTTCCCCCCTAAATTACTCCCCAGTGGTATCCTTCGATGCTCACTCAGCTGAAGTTTTGGGATGTACGCGAACGCTGAGCTCTCACTTTTGTATCATATTTCCTGATACAGTTTTCCACTAGTAGCCGATAAGTCTCATGAGAACACATTGCGCTGTTATATGCTTGTTTGAACAAAACCGTCTGCTGCACAGGTCTTGTTGGCATGTGGTGGCATTAAACAGTTATCAGGATGCCGGAGCGCCACTTGAAGGTGGCGCATGATGATTAAAAGTAAAAAAATAAATAAATAAAAAGTCTGGTGACACCTTGTCGTGCGTGTGGTTGGTAGAGTTGGTGGGTGGGGGGGATGCAACTTCCTGCGCAGCTGTCAACAAAACACCTCCCAAGATGCTGCTTGCTGCATATAGGCCGACGGTATGCTAATACGGCCAGCATCTGCTATACTGCTCGCGTTTGTTCTTGATTTTCCATGATGAGCTACTAATGTGACAAGCGAATGTATTCCTTCTGATTGTTGATTAATGTGTTGTGTTTGATCTTTTTGATTGCTGCATCATGAGTTTATTTTTGCTTCCAAGTGCTGCATGAGACGGAGACGTATATCTTGGGCAGGTAGCGGATCGGGTTGCGGCAACTGCGGCGGCAACCTTCCCGTATTGTGCGTCCTCTCTGCCATATGCATTTATATGCCCAAATATGACTTTCTCCATCTGCTTCTCCCATTTATAGTGCAAGAAGGCTAGATTTGTTTGTTTTGTATGGAAGTTTTTTGGGGGAAACCACACTCTGATGAGCATCCTGCCTGAAACGTTTAATTGTGGTGCATGCTGCATTTTGTGCAAAAAAGGCTTTGCCCTCCCCAACAAAACGTGTTTATTCCAAAAGCCTCCACATGTTGACTAGAGCTTTCTTCCACGCAAACTTTTTGTAGCATAAGGATGGCAATTTGAGTATTTATAATTTGAAACTGTGATACTATTTATACTTTTAAAGGCAGGCAGGGGAAGGCATGTGACTGTTTAATCTCATGTACTGTATACAGAAGTCAAATTAATGACATCAATCAAGTGAATGAAAGGAAGAAGCACTTACAACAATAAACACGTGGAAATCACACCAAAAACCAACTAAGTGAGAGAGTTAACACATGGGAGGATATATATAGGAGATAAAAAAATAATAATAAAAAAAATAAAATAAAAAAAGAACAAAAGAAAATTCTAAAATACTAAGGATGTACATTCTGAATCTCTTTACATGATGCAAGTTGCTAACCAATATACCAACCAACAAATGGTAGGTTATATACTAAATGTACGCATTAAAACAAGGGGGCGTTATCCAATCTGTGATATTATCTGTGATCATGAATAAGATCAGGAGAGTTTTTTTGTATGAACTATTTCTACAGCAGTAAACTCACTAATCTAAGCAAAGTCATACAAACTGTAAATATTAGGGATGTTCGATACCACTTTTTTTTCAGACCGATACCGATACCGATACTCAGACCCTCAGTACTCACCGATACCGATACCAACTGCCAATACCAGTAGTACATTTTGACAAATAAAAAAAATCACTAAAAGATATTTTTAAACAAATATATTTCCTTTAATTTTGACCAAAATAAAAAAACAGCACAGTCACTCTTCAATAGTCTTAACGCTCAAAATAAAACAGAAAAATTCTCTTTTAGTTTAAGATTCACAATTTTGAAGTATTTCCAAACCGGTGAAGTTTTAGTGAAAAACTGCTGCAAGCTAGCGCCAGTTACAGGCAAGGAGGACTCACTTAACGTCTTCCCCCTCTGCCATCGGTCGCTTGTACTCGTCTGCGTCACGAGTACTCGAGTACTTGAAAGAAGGCTGGTATCGGCCCGATACCGATACCTGGTATCGGTACACGCCCATCCCTAGTAAATATTTTATATGAAAAACACTTCTAGGCTAGAAATATAAAACAATCAAAATAAAAACAGTAAGTACAGCCTCAACTTCTTGTGCTGTGTGATAATGTATTCTTACACTGCAACCTCAAACTGTTGTATATCTGTGTTGTAAAGTGAGGACCCCCTGTACTTTGTGTGTTGTACATTACGGACGTTAACTAAACCACAACTGTCAGCTCACCCTGTGATGAATGCCTACTGTGCTCGTTACATCATTTTAATGTCAGTCGTGACTAGTTTGGGAAACATTAGAGAGAAAATATATGTTTTTATGATCTTTTAAACATACAATTACAATATCGTGCTCAGATAGGTCCAACGCAGTGATTGGGAGCTGGCAAGTCACGCCACGCCACGGCTGCTTTTACTAGTTTGTTGTCGTGTAAATGTGCCCTAAAACAGCAAACGCCAACTCCAAGGAATCCAAACTAAACAACATGACTCAAAAGTCTAAAAGTGAAAGCAAAGCAGCGCATGAACATGAGAGCCATAATTCAAAGTCCAAATAAAAAGAAGAACACTATCGCGACTTTGGCACAAAAGCGCAGCAACAGGTTTAACGACTGCGCCGTTAACCTCACCTGAACTTTAATAGCTCATTGTGGTCCCCCTTTTTTCCTCTTTGCGTCGCTTTTGCTTAAGACAGACAATAGTTTGAATGCGCAGGGAGATGCTTCAGCCATAAATCGCAATGAGGGAGGCTAAATATTGACTGCCTGATCCCACACTGGCGTCTCTTGTGACCAGGAGGGACCTTTGTCTTATTCTCTGCCGGCATGCGATTGCAATTGAATTGTAAACAACACCCACCATGTTATTATTTACTGCCTCGGTTTGACGTGTTAGCCAAACAATACGCCGCTCATCTATAAGTCATGACGCTTGGGAAGAAAAAAAGAGGGTTACAAAAAAAGTAAAAAGTGGTGTGCTTTATGAATGGCCACGAAATGTGTGAATGATAACGACCATTAATATGTCCATTGAGCGCGGCCCGCATTCATGCCACATATCAAATCCCCTTTGAATGAGATCAGTTCCCTCCTGTCAGAGCCCATTAGATCCGTCCCACAGTCCCAGTGGCCAGCTGACAGGGGAGAAACCCGAGCTGTGGCCTTAAGCAGCATTAGCATTAGAAAATGAGCAATCAGCTGGAATGAAGCGCAAGAAGCGGGTGGGAGGGAGCGGGATGGGAGGGGAGCGGCCTCTGCAAAATGGATCTTGAAATTATAAGTTATGAACTATATCACCAGATGAGAGCAATTGGTCATATTAAAAAGTATACAAATTGGTGGTATCACCCATACTAGTATTCAAGTTAAATGCCATACTTCTCATTCTTTCGTTGTTTTGGTGAAAGCAAATCAAAAGTTATTCTTTACAATTTAAGAGTGACATTTTTATTGCTTGTACATATAACCACTCAAATTAAATATTTGACGAATACTACCACATCTCAATCAGGTACCATGTGTTACATTCACTTGGTTAAATTAGCTATTAGGCTATCAATGATATGATGCAGAACTACACTGTACGATAGTTTTGTTTTGTACCATTCCAAATTCCAACCGCAATAATACTCGTTTTGTTAAATTACAACCTCTCTGACGGCGTCAATCAAAAATTTGAATTACGTGATTTCCACACACAGTGACTCATCTCAAAAGCCAACCAATGAGGAGGCTGTTTCATAAACAGAAACCAAAGTCACAGAGATGGGAGTAATCACTGTCGACGGATTGAATGGAGTCACAGATGATTTTAAAATGTAAGCGTTGGAAGATGGGAAACCAAGATCACAAAGAGAGGAATAACATGGACTTGCAGAAGATTTTGTGGCACGGCCAAAGGCGGTCGAGTTGAAGAGAAGGCTAAGCCACAGAAAAGGAGCAATAAATGCCGACTGAGCAAATGGAATTGAGGGTGATTTTAAAATGCTAGCAGGATGCTTCTTACAAGTCCAAACAATGAATATGATGCATTAAATTGCATTGTAAGGTGTTTTACTGATCAGGAATAATATTAACAACACGATTCATATAATGCCCGCAATTTAGTGCTAAAAATAAAATGTGATCGTAAAATAATTCTCTTACTGTAAACACAGTGAACCCATGAGTACTTTGTCCCTAACTAAATGTTGTATATGTACATCGCATATACAAATAGGGTAACACCGATGGAATTGAGAGTCCTTGACAGAAGTTAGAATGCATCCTTCCGAATCAAAATGTCCGCAGCCCTCGGCTCCGGCCTCTTTTCCGACTACACACGGAAAATTGCGTGGAACCTCTTTGACTTTGCGAAATAATTGAGTTAAAACACTCAATAAAACATTAATTAGCTTAGCGGTCTGGAGCAGATAACATAGATAAACCCCTATGTAATTCATATCGATTAGAATATGCACATTGAGCGCGGGCTCTTAAGACAAGTTTTCCTTATTAAATGGACACAAAGCCCAGGTCATTATTCCTGCAAAGAGAGATCGCTTTAGATTTTATCTATTCACATAAAAAGCTTTGATTGGATTTCTTTCTTAGGAAGCCGTGCAATCTATTTTATTCAAGTTTGATTGTATTACCTCTTAATTAGTTTGTATATTGAGTAGAACAGGGTGTATTGATTCCGAGGTGCATTCATTTGCATTGCAAAAATCCCCCTTTAATCCAATATAATCTCATCCTTACTCAAACACAGAGGAGTGCATCAAAGAGTTACTCTTTTCCCGATTCTTTTCCTGTTGCTATACTTCCGCGGGTTCCTATAACCTTGCAAAAGAACGCTTACATTTGTCTGCTTATTGAGAATGGCTGTAGGCCCAAATCTGAATCTGATATGGGCGATGCCGTTTACATGGCGGAAAGACCCTCCATGAGATCAGCATGCGCAAAGTACATTTAACTCTTTGACCGCCAAAAACGTTTAATAACGATTAGTAAAATCACAATGTATGCTGCCATAAACGTTAAATGACGTCATCTGTGGGGGTTTTTTTAATCAATGAGTAGTACAATGTCTAAATACAGCGCTACCTGGTTAATGGGTTGTGGAATCAAAAACACCCACTATCTATGGACAGCAGATGGGAGCATTGTGTCTCTTTGAAAAGGGCTGTCGGTGTATGGAATTACAATGAAATGTGACGGAATCTGAAGAATGCTTGTGGTGAAATCGGCTGGCACTGTGGAGGTTATTTGGGTTTTTTTTTTATAACATGTGGCAGTAAAAGTTAAAAGGAACTGCAAGAAGATCGCCACTTTTGGCAAAGTGGCCATTGTGGAGACCGACTTCTTACCCTGATCGGATGTCTATGTGTGAAAAGCGTCTACCCTTCACCCATAGTTGTGTCTCGGCCAGGGGTGTGCTATTAAAAATATATTTAAGATGATAACAATAATAATTTGGTAAATTAACTGCTATCTAAATTGGTTCGTATTTATGAATGAACTACAATAACATCCAACAGAAATGTCCGCAGAACTCATCATTTGCCTGCACCACAACTGAGACCTGCTTTTATCTGGTCTAAATTCTACTTGAATAGAAATCGCACTTGGCCCGCCAGAATAATCAGAGCGGTCTGCTAAATTTCTAAACACAGTAAACTAGACTTGATGTCAACAAACAAACAAACAAACAAACAAACAAACAAACAAAAAAGATGCACCATCTGTATTTACACACATGCACATGTCTACGAAAATAGGGCCTTAAATCTCAGGACCCAGTCCTGAAATTGAACAGAAAATTGGTCATTTTGACCAAATTCCAGAGCTTTTAATGTGACAAAATCCTACTTAGGAATTTAACCAAATGAACCCTGTTATCCTAGACAGATGAGCGACACTAAGCTTTGTGCAATGACAGTGGAAGATGGTGTCAAAGCTTAATAATCATTTTGAGGCTTTGCCATGCCCATGAAACATAACTACACTAATTCCAATTAGCATCACAGCTCAGAGGTTGGGGATCGAATACGAGTGGACTTTGTTTGAGTACTAAGGCTTCATAGTCCAAAAATATCGCTTAGGTTCACTGAAGACTGTGTGAGCATGAATGTGAATTGTTTGCCTATACGTGGCCTGTGATTGGCTGGGGACCAGTTCAGGGTGGATCCTTGGCCAAAGTCAGCTGGGATAGATTCCAGCTAACCTAGCATTCATCCATATCGTATGGATGGATACTTGAAAGTGGTGGTTTGGCGAGTGTCACAGAACAGATTGTGGTGGGACTTTGAGTGACCGCTGTGTATGTCATGCGGCGAATCACATGCTGTGTGCAGTGAATGTGCAGTATTTTACCGCGGACTTCCACTTGGAGGCATTTCTGTGAATGATTGGCATCAGTAGGCGTTTCGCTGAGTAAATCCGCTGTTGAACCCCCCGCCATGCTAGCTAGCGGGGGTCGCGTCATGTTCGAATCGTCAATCGGAGGTGTCAACAAACCACCCGCCACCCTGGCGTGCAGCAGCAGGCCTCACAATGCTCTGTAATTAACCTCACCTGAACTTTAATGGCCCACCTCCGGGACCGCCCGGCCGCCTGGCTGCGTTAAAATGACTGTCACTGTCACAGCGCTGAGAGGGGGCGTCGGCACAGTGGGTGGGTTCCGCCTTGACAAGTGAGAGACGTGCAATACACAACCACAACATGATGCCTGACTTTTAGAGGGTGAAGTTTGGTGGGGCCAGATGGTTACGGCATAGAATATCACCTGCAAAAAAAATTTTTAATTTTGTTTTATTTGTCAAAACATGTTTTGTCATTCTGTTTAAACTTGGGGTGTCAAAATTAGCGTTAATTTTTAATTTAAAGTTCCTTTAACGCCACTAATTTAAACGTGTGATTAATGACCGCCCCGCTAGGGGAATTCCAGTTACAATGCAACAAACACGTCCACGTCAAAATTTAGCAGTAATAAATTTAATAATAATGCATAGATTTGTGGAGACTGGGGTCAAGTTGTATTTTACAATTTTAAAAATATGCAGAATTTCACAAGTTACTTCATGTTAGAGATTAGATAGTTCTTTATATCAAAAGAAAAATGCATTGAGCTGTCACAACCTCTTAAAAATGCAATTATGCCATCTAGTGGCAGAAAAATGACCAACATAAATCAATACCACTCGTTTTTTGTTTTTTGTTTTTTTACAGTACAGTACATCTTTTTAATTTTAATCAATTTTATGAATTATTATGAAATTACTGAATCAGTGACTAAAAGATGCAGCCATATTTCTATTAGTTTAACTTTTTTTTCACTTTTATGTTAACAAGAGTATGAAAACTTAGAAAAAATATTTTATTGTATGTTTGATTGTACATTTACAACAGATATAAAATTTGCGATTAATCACGAGTTAACTATTGAAGTCATGCGATTAATTGCGATTAAAAATGTTAATCGCCTGACACCCCTAGATTAAAATCATATTGTAGAATATAGGTGGAACAAATTAATTATACCAACATCATGTTGGATTTAGATGTGTATATTCATCAAAACGAATGAATACAAAGTACTCTCTTACTGCCACCTAGAGGACTGGAGTGGCATGTCAATGCTTATAGTCACTTCATTGTGAGGACGTAAATCATTAGCTTTGGCTTTCTGGATTAACCGACAACATTGTTGTGTATGCAGAGTTTAACAAAGACTAAATCCATGGTCACATGTAAACCACGTATCAGATCATATTCATTAAGTGACGCCGAGTCCAATGTCTGTTTAAAGGCCAGCTGCACTCTCTGACAGTGTGTGTGCCACCTCGCTAGCCGTGAAACAACAGCTGCGCGCTGCCCATCCGACATGTTTGCCACTTTGTACGTGTGTATTTCAACTGTGATCTCAAGCCCGTCTGATCCCGGAGCTTTGCTGGCTGGATTTTTGGATGCGTCCGCAGAGTCTGAAGTCATCCTGGCTAATGCGCCCAGGCAGGTTTTTCGGCCGGGGATGTTCTCACCATGTGTTGGGAGTGAGTGCATGTGTGTGTGCATGCGCGTGCGTTCATGTGGTGAGTCACACCCGCCCAATGTGGGATCAAACACTTGTATCAAGCTCTGGCTTTATAATCAAGTCTGATGTTTTATCATCGCCATGCTGCTTGGTCTGAATGTTGATATGGACCGTCTGTGCACTGGTAGCCGGTTTCCTTTACTTAGAAACAAAAGATAATTGTTAAGTGCAAAGTTATGTAAAGTGAACATAAAATAAAGTGACCAAACATCTGCCTTTTACCCTGACGTGTCTATTTTTTTTACATCGTCTGGTCCGTTTTGATAAATTCATGAAAATGTTCACTTTTTATTACGTGACCAACGGGAGGTGGAGTGCACCATGTTGTCACCGCGAATGCCGACTGCTCGATCATGAGGTGTGTAGGCGGGGAAAAAAAGATTTGTGTACATATTATTATTATTATTATTATTATTATTATTATTATTATTATTATTATTATTATTATAATACAGACAAACAAAAGAAAGTCAGCTTTTTACGTACCTCATTTCTTGAGCGTTCCAATAAGATTCTGAATAAGTTTAACTCACTTGTAATGCTCTGCGCTGCCAAACCAGAACTCTGGTTGTGGTGCGGGTTCAGCCCCCAACACTGTTTTAGGACTGGGTACCGATTCTAATTTCCTTGATTAATTCGATTTCGATTCACAACAGTTCAGATTGATTCGATTTAGATTTTTTTGCGATTCGATTTGATTCACTTCAATTCAATCTGGTATTGATTAATAATGAAATATCAATTCTTCTTAAATATAAAAAAGGACAGATTGCAAATTAATTTTTTCAGAGGCAGTAACTGGTTAAATGATTTAGTTTATTAATGAAAGTAACCAATTTCAGCAAGGGATAGATGGAATTTTTTTTAAAATAATTCTAATTCAATAATTGCAAATATAAATTCGAAACATTTTAAATGATCTTAAAGTGCAATATGTCAGGTCTTTCATAAATGTATGAAAATACTTTTAAATTCATGAGAACAGTAAATTTCAGGAAAACAGTAAGATACAAAAAATCCTTATGGATTTATAGAAAAAAGATATTAAAATAACTAATTCATGGTTTTATGAATCAATATCAGGCTCGAAAAGGAGTATTGGTTCAATATCGGTTACTAGACTTTTTAAACCCAACCCTAAGTTTGACTGTCACAAATTTTGGTGGATATGCGTGTCATAACAGGACACATGAAAAGTCTTGCGGTCTCATGCTCAAAACTGAACAGGAAGTCAGTCATTTTGGGCAAATTTCAGGGACTGCACTTTGACAAGCACCTACTAGGAAATTACAGATAAATGATGCTAAACTGTCAAGTTGATTTCTTTTCCCACTAACTGTGATATTAAAATGTTTTAATTTTGTGGGGTTTGTTAAAATGTAATAATTACTTCAAATAAATGAAGCCAGCGGTATGTGACCAAGGCTGTAGTAGTGTATGCACACTTATACACATACACTGGTGGGCTGCCACAATATCCTAAGAGCTGCTATCTGTCTGCCGCTTGCATGAAGGATAAAGAGACAGGATGTGGGGCAGGGTGGGTGTCGGTGGGGGTTTGGCCCTTCGACTGAATGCGCCTCAATGGGGCTTATTTTCATTAGAGCCAAACAAATGTGTCACCCCAATCATCACATGGCTGATTTTATCCTTCTGTTACTGTAGCTCCACAAGCATTTCCTTTTGTGAGCGCCCGCTCCTGATAATCCCGGCCGGACAAAAGCGGCCATGTGCCTCCGCACAGCTCCATGACCAAAAGTCGTTTCCATTACATACTTTGCCCGTGATATCATACATAATGGAAGAGCGCTCGTAAGCATTTTTGTTTGTGAAGTCATTCCCGGTCGTGTTGACATAACGCGTGGCCAAATGCTGAGGTTAACTCCAACGGATTGTATTGCACGTGTGTCGAGTTCCACTTTAAATCAAGAAGTATATATATGAAAGTGTACTTTTAATTGATTTATTTGAGGAGTGTAAGTGAATACGCTTGCGGTGCTCTGTGTGGGGGATGATGCTTATTCTTTCCAAACAGGACAAATAGCTCTATAGGAGGCCGATTGCAGCTTCACTGAACCGGACCGCAATAAAAATGACTTTTTTTTTTCTTTTTTGGTATTTTATCAAGACTTGGCTCTTTAAAAGGCACACCAAAAAATATATTTTTCCCACCAAATAATAACAAAAAGATATAAATAGTATCGATAATAATTAATCTACAGGGTCAAACTGTGGCAAACATAAAACTTTTATTAGCTATAACATTAAGTAACATTTTTGGAAATCAAAATATCGTCCAGGGTCAAACATTATAAATACATTATTATCTGTACTGGCGACGAGTTAAGTAGATCACAATAGATGACAACTACAATAGCTTGATAAAAGGGCACGTCATTGGTCCAAACAAAGACACATTTATGAGCTTTACATGCTATTTATATGGAGAGACATCCCCCATTCATACTCAGCAATCAATGGCATCTCTATGTAAACAAATGGATGATTATTATCCAGTTTATGATGAGTCACATCAGCAGCAGAGTGGAAGTTTTTCACCATCGCTGTATGCTTTTTTTTTTTTTTTTGAGTCATTGTTTAATAGCTATACTCATTCATCTGAAACGTCTTAACTTTGTGGACGGTCTTAATGTTTCAAACCCTAAAATACAGTTTGAAATGTTTTGCCCCCCTATGCATTCATCTGGATAACAATAACTAGCAATGTTATCTTAATAACATTAATTGCAACTGTTTTGATTGAAAGCCTCTTCACAATGGTCAGCATTGGCCACATCATGTGACGCATTTGAAGAGGCCATCAAGTGGACACTTCGTTGCAGCCATAAGGAATGTTGCACCGCCGTGAACGCGAGATATCAAAGCGCCAAAGTGTCATCTGGGAAACATCTTAAAAGTCTTTTCGGTAGCGTGTGAAACTCAAATGGTCACGACTTCCTGCAAAATGTCATCGATAGGGTGAGCTATAAGAAATATTGTTGTCTGGCATGCTTTGTTTTGCTCCAAAAGTTATAAAGTTATGTGAATAGGGTCAAGTGATAGAAACTTTTTCGTTTTTCGATTTTAAGTAGGTTTTATGTTTGTTTGTTTGTTTGTTTTTTCTTTTAAAAAAAGGTGGGTATTGTGGAAACATTTTTTGGTCACTTCTTTCTCAAATGTTTGGCAGTATTTGAGGCATAACGGGGTAGCTGTGCATCCATCAGGAGTCACCAGAAATGTAGAAACTCCCATCATCAAAACTGTCACATGAAGCCACACGCATGTAGTGCACAAAGCAAGCGCAGTATTTGTCACTGCAGTGTGCATGCGTGTGTCAAAACGCCTAATGTGAAACAGAGGCTGCTATTGGCTAATGATTGACCAGAAAAGTGTTTTTTCCATGCGCAAACACAGTCCAGTGGATGCTAACAGTTTACACTTGGTGTGCCTCTCAGTCTCCATTTGACTACAGTGTTCCTGCTTCTCCCTGCCCTGAATCTCTTGTTGGATAATTGCAGTCACAATGGAACATTTGACATAAACACAAAAACTCAGGTTAGCTTCCCACAAATTGCTGCGACTCAGCAGCATTATGCTCCATAGTCTCTGCTTGGCTCTAGTGCTCCATTTTCTCGCTGTCCTTAATCTCCTGGTGAATAAATCCACAGCCTAGCTGTAACATTTGAGGATATGTGGTTTGAAATGACAACAAATTTAAAACACTACAGGGTTAGCTTGCTATTCTTTAGCTCTGAATGCTACAATAATATAGCCCACAGTCTCCACTTGGCTATTGAACTCACATTTTCTCGCTTCTCTTAATCACCTGTTGAATGTCAAACATAAACACATATGGTAACATTACAAGGTGAGACAGTGTAATGGTGGTTTGCATGTGTTCCTCAGGTCTGCGGTTAGGGGTTCAAATCTGGTTTTAAATAGTCCAAAAAAACAAAAATCTGTTATTATAGAAATATCATGATGCTGCATAAATGTGATTCGGTTTAATTTCACACACGCAAAAGAAGCTGCTGTTTTAAAATGACATTTGTATATTTTGTGCGCGTGTTTGTGTGTGTACCCAGGCCACCAATAAAGACTCCCACAGACCCCCTCAAAGACACACATAGTTATTCGGGTCGTTGGCATTCCTCCTGGTGCCTGAGAAAGTGGAAACAGCGTGCCGCTTAGCGCCAGTCCTCGCCACCTATATGCGACGCGCCCAATGGCTCCACATATTTAAACACAGCTATTGTAAAAATGGCCCTCTTCCTGTTGTTGTTGTTTTGCCCGAGACTTGATTTTATTCAAGCCCCGGGAAGTGGAATCATTTCAATGCAGATGTTTTTGCAGTGTAAACAGCCTTGGCAATCTGGGGGGAAGTCTGAAAGGAAGGCATCAGCGACGTGTGGAGATGGCGTTCCAGAAGTGGAAAATCTTCCCGGGTGGCAATGCTTGGGCGTCATTGCCATTTTAATTACCACTCTTAAAAAAAAGGAGGGGGAAAAAAGAACTCTGGCTCTAGCTTGACATTATCCAAAAACCTGCAGATTAAATTAAATGTAGCAAATAAAAGAATCAAAAGCGGGGGAGGGGGTTGAGTCTAGTCTGTGTGGTCACTGCAAGAATTCACCAAGCATTTATATCGCAAGGAGCCAAATTTGGTAACTTAAACTCAAATCATACAATAAAGAGGAGTCAAAATGGATGCCACTCACCTCACTAAGGCAGGACGACCACAGTGTGACAGATTATGATATAGATCAGTGATTCTTAACTATGGTTGGCCTGCGAGCGCCAGCTAGTGGGCCACAAAAGGACAGCGTATGTTATCAATTAAATACCAATGAGCTGTTGCTGTTTAGCTTCCTGCCACTAGGTGACGATGAGGCGTCACACTGGACATACAGGTACAGTAGAAGAAGAAACCTAACAGTGAGCATCAAGGCTAAGTATTAGAACTCAATTAGAAATCTATAAATGCACAAAATGCCTCTAGTTATGTACGTTTCTTTATGCTAACCGTCTCAGCTTGAATGAATGGACGGATCAGTACTGTGCTACTCTCATGATTAAATAAATAATGTGATTAAATCATTAAAAAGTGAACATTGTATATTTTTATTAATAGAAATTATATGTAGTGTATATTATTTAAATGGTGATCAATTTCATCTTAACTAATTTCTATTATGATTTTTGAAGTGTGAAAAAATTAACAAAATATTGTGATTAAAAAAAAAAGACATAATGGACTTTGCAGAAAACTTGTGTGCAACTTATTTTTTTCTTTTCTTTTCTTTTTTTTTAAGTCAAGGTGTTTTGCTAAAGTTTAAACTGGGATCCAAGGCCATTTTAATGTGTGGAGGTGTTATGGTTAAATCAACAAGCACACCAGCAGTGGCCCAGTGCAAACAGAGCGGCGGGCGCATTTGATTAATGAGCTGACGTGATGCAACCACGGGGGAAGCGAAATAGCCTCGTGCACCTGGTCGTTTACACTGTTTGTCATTCATTTGGGAAAAGAAAAAAAAACACAAAAACGCAGGGCGAATTGACAAAGAGAACGTTTCAAATAAATTCTCAAAATGAGCCCAATCATTGAGTTCCTGCTAATCTCCCAATAAATAAAAATGCAGGGTACAGGTCATTGCTTCATGGTTCCCACATGGGTCCCCTGAGGCGTCGCCCCTGTCATGTGGTCAAGCGGACGCTAATATAGCTGCATCATATGTCGCTGTCATACACAGTGTGCTTTGCTGCTGGTGGTGAAAAGGTCACAAAGCTAGTTGTAAAATGGCGTGAGCGAATGGGGGTGGTCTGACCTATGGTTGCCCGAGCGCTACTAATGCAATAGCCAGGCCCCGGGGTCCGAGTACTGCCAATACCGGGCTGATTATAACGAATCAGGTGCCTCTTAACGCAATCATGTGATCAATTTCTCATTGGACTGAATAAATAACACGGCAAAAGAGGGGAGCTGGGCGTGACCCGCAGCTAACCCTTTGGCCCTCATTATTTATAGCGGGGAGAAATGAGCGTGGCAGGAGTGAAGGACTCAGGTCCATTTTGGCTAATCATTAGCGAGGATGCTAAATGTTCGTGATTGAATGAACGTCCTGGGACATATATAACATCTGCTATGGTATGACAAAAACAACAGGGGCATTCCAATCAGTTGGAAGGGTTTATACAGCTGCATTCCATGCCAGGATATCATTTTTGTGTTTGTACGTTGGTTACTTGGTTAAAATAAAAATGGTGACAAAACATACAAGTACAAATGAAGTAAAGTGCTCACTGGAGGTTACAGTGTGTGATTGGGAGTGAATGGCTTTAATGCTACAGACCAAACATGAAATATCACGTCACCCTGTATGATATTACCCTGATGACGTGCAACAATGGCTCACATTTTCTATGCTAATTTCATATAATGCATCAACTACAAGTGTGTAACTGTGATATTAGTTAGTTAGTTAGTTAGTTAGTTAGTTAGTTAGTTAGTTAGTTAGTTAGTTAGTCAGTCACTTTGAGAGATAAATATTGTTTGAGGTGGTACGTGACAATTAAAAAAAAAAAGTTTGGGAACCGGTGGTTTTATAATTTATTGCAAATCATTAGAGCTACAGCTTGCATGGATGTCTGAGAATCACAACCACTGCCTTAAAACCAAGCTTTTTAGTTATGCGCAGTTAAGACAAGGACATGTGGTTCCATCCTTGGTTCTTAGGGTTCAAAAGTATGTTGTCACGCATACATAACCACCCACAGTACAGTTGTACATCCATGTATGCATTAAGGCATCCGTAACAGAGCTGTGCGGGGCTGGATTTCCCTGCATTGTAATAAGAGGCCCAGTGTCTCATAAGTCAGCACACAATACTGTGGAGGCTCTACACGATACCCGGCTGAGGCGACACGGTCATCGCTCTTCATTTATTTACTTGTGGCTTCGTGTGTTTTTTTTTCTTCTTTTTGTCAGAGTCCCACTTTGTGCTCCAGCTGACACCCAATATCCAGATCTATTGCTCTTCACTCGCTGCCCTCTCATCATCTAACTTTAATTAAGTAAATGGATGCTCTTAAATGCTGCTAATTTCACTTTGCTAATTGCCAGAGTTTAATTTAGGTTTGATCAAAAGGAACGGTTTAGGTCGTTTGAGGTTGCAGAGGCTGGACTTTACTTAAGGGACAAAAAGAAGGAGCAAGTTGGACACAAGTTTGATCTCCAGATGCAGCGGTCACCTTTAGAGTTTCTCCACTATAAGACGGGATAGTCAAAATTAATGAAGTTATTTTCAGACATTCTAACAAAGAAACAAACATGAATGAAGATCTCCTGTATTTACTTCTCATGTTGATAAGGATAAACATTTTATCCAAGAGGAGACTGACAGTGGCCTATAATGAGATTGTTAGGCCACAGGCATAACAAAACGGTAAGCTAATGTTAGCGTGTTTTTCCAGAGGGATGGGGGACATTTCTAGCCAATTGTCCACACATAAGTTTATTTAAGAGAAGCCAATGGATCATAATACTCCAGCATCTACAGCTCAGGCTCAGCCACATGCTAACATTAGCATTAGCCTGTGTTTACTTTTGCCATTTCTTGCCATGTAGCCTCAATCTTTTAGTCGAGAGGAAACTGTGGGGAACAAGAAAACAGGCATCCTCTTCAATTTAATATGTCATTACACTTCCTGGGAGCTTTCCGAGTGGGGGACAAAAAGGGGGTGGGGTTTTAGCACTATTTCCACATGAGAGGATTTCGCCCCACACCAGTTAGCATTTAAAGACGAGCAACAGGTGGCTGTCGGCCGAGGGGACCTGAGGCGAAGTGGATGCGGAGGTGGAAATGCGTCTATTTGTTTGAGCCTCCTCGCATCTGCGCACCTCCCCTCCGAGACGGAAGCGACAGCAGGAGATTGTTGGGTTGGTGGTGGGGTGGGGGTGCCTGGGGGGGGCTCGTGTTTGGAAGAGTGCTGGAAATAGTGCATGGTACTAATTACAGCTGCGTGTTTGCATGGCCGCGGCCGCCCCGTGTTTATGTACGGAAGTAACATCATGCGAGGGTCACTTGGAGGGACGTGTTTATCCACGTGGTCCGTCCCATAATTCACTCACTGACCACCTGTGAGATGAATCCATTATGTCTGTGTTCCTGCAAGGTGGCCTCGGATTATTAATTACATTTGAATTAAGCACAAAAATAATGTGCTGCACCGGGATAACATTCAGATGTCATCCCACGTTAATGACAACAGTGCGGATTATGGCAGCAATGTTGAGCGAAAACAATGCTTAAAAACGTGTTGAATCTCAACATATAAATCATGTGTTATGTGTATTGGCAAAATGTATTCCTAGAGTTCATTTCCATGGCCACAAAAGCGGCACGGAGTTGCATCGCAGTTGTTTATTGTTAGAGAATTGTTCATTGGCACAACTACTCTGGAGGAATTAAAAGTGCATCCCAATTTTCAATACAGATTACTTTATCATTGTATGTTCATGAAGGTTACATGAAGATTCAAGATAAGCATGAGTCATTTCAGCAATAATGGACATATTAAATAGTATTACGGCCACAGTGAAAAATATAGGTAGTAAAAATATATCAAATACAGAGAAAATGTACAAAAAAAAAATAAAATGCAATACAATGTAATGACAAAGAAAATCAGAATGTTACTAATTGTATTTTATTTATTTATTTATTTATTTATTTATTTTTTAGGAAAAAGTGTTACGAGAAGATGTATTTTTCAAGAAAAAGTAATGTTGCAAGTTAACACAATTACATTTTTTGGGGAAAAAAATGGCACAATAACGACTAGGGGTGTTATGTTTGTTTAATATTTCCATCAAAAGTTTCAATATCGATTCATGAATTGCACGTTTAAATCCCGATATATTGCCAAATCGATTTTTCTTAACACCCCTAATAATGACATGTATGAGAAAAAAAAAGTTGATATGTATATCATGAAAAATAGTGGTATTGTATTTGTAAAGTTGGATTTTTCAAGAAAAGGTCATAAGCTCCTGATAATGTAGTTGTAATTTTAATTACTAATGGACTCATTACAACACAGGAAAAATAAAGAAAACATTTTATTTCTGATGACATTGCTGCAAAGTACAATTTTATTCTTATAACATTTAGACTACATTTTATAACTGTATTTTCACATTTCAAATTTATTCCCATAATTCTAGAATTATTCTCGTGATTATATGATGTTCATCTTGCAATATGTTGACTATTGTCATACTTTGACTGTGTATTCTTTCATAACACTAAAGGTAAAGTAAAAATATTCTATACATACTGTAATAATGTGTCCCCTTCACAATTTACAAAAACACCATAAAACTATGTAAACATGTACTTAATGCTTTTTTCAATTTTCCATTTTTTATGCTTCATGATAAAAAAGATGTCAAGCACTGACAGTGTATTGATCGCTCTATAAAGACTACCTTTTAATTTATGCAGCATAGATTAAAAGTGTGTCAGTGAATCATGCCATGCGGCTCAGATCCTGTGGGCGGTTGCTCACACTTTTGACTTTATTAAAACTGCAGAAGCCAGGACTGGAATGTAATATATATTCCAATAGAAGACCTTTTTTTTTCCTTCTTTTTTTTGAAGGTATAAAAACACAATGCATTATGCAGACAGTGTTTATTAAATCAACTGAAGAGCCGCAGCTCGAGCACTTTCAGGGTTGGTTCTGTGAGCTGTCTGATGGCTCCCTAAAATGAAACAGCTGCCAAGTGTGACACATAGCGGGCGAGAGGTTGTATGAAGAGGGGATTTTTTTTTTTGATTTTTTATGAATGAACTATATAGTACTATGTAGATGTGCCATTATGATGGTGGTACAATTCAAACATCAGCCAAGTCAGTTCCGTTTAGAATGATCTTATAGACACACAACAGCAGTGTTGTTGACTCACGCAGACTGTTGGCGTGGTTTAGCTCATTCCAGTCACTCCACAGTCATTCCAAGCATCGCGCACAGCCAATAGCGACAAAACAGGGCGCTACTTGGACCTCGATAAAAGATCACTGCGACGATGGCATAATACTTTAAAAAGTTCTCCAAATAACCTCCAAAGCTATCACACATCCCGTCTTTTTTTTTTTTTTTTGTTCATACTCTGAGCCAGAACAATATCTGTACCTTTATTAAGCATATGACCACAAAAAGGCAGAGATTGCTGAGCCATGTGGGTCTATGAAACTCACACGCGCGCACATTGTTTGGACAAATAAATGCAGTGTAAAAGACTTTTTCGCTGAGTTGGTGGAAAATGACAGCGTGATGCTTGTTGTACGTACCTGACCAATCAGAGGAGGCGAGCAGGGTGTGGTGGAGGGGCATCCAGCTGCTTTTTGGAGCCGGATTCACACAGTTGACACATTCTCAGTCTTACAGCCTGCTACAATTGTTTCATCAGAAGATGTTTTTTCAGCATTGAGTCCACCAGTTTTGACCCAAGCAAGAGGACATTTGCCAAATGTTTTGCTTCCTGAAAAGTCACCAGAAACTTGGGTTAGGTATTGTCAACAATCTCACGATACGATACGTATTGCGATATATATCTTCAAGGTGATACATATCTCAATATTATACATTAATTTACTTGCATTTTTTATTATAACAGTCATATGTATACCTAAATGATATGTTTATTATGCTGGATGGCAAAAAAATAAATTTGTTAGCAGCTCTTCTGCACGGTTTACCACCAAGCGGCATGCCTGGTCTAAATGTCAAATCAAAATCAATGTTGATATTCTTTCTCTGTTTTAATTTTTCTTAGCAAGACAACAGTATCCAATCACTGGTTGGCTAGTTTTAAAGCAGAATTCACACGTAAACTTTTTTTAATTTATTTATTTACTTTCAAATAAGTAGGCTACAATGCAAACTAAACACCCAAGGCACTCAGGTCCCTTTCATCTGCTCCCCCACTCCGCTGCGCTCATGTGACACATGGACTATCCATCCATCCATCCATTTTTTTGACTGCTTATTCCTCACAAGGGTCGCTGGAGCCTATCTCAGTTGGCATTGGGCAGTAGGCGGGGTACACCCTGAACCGGTTGCCAGCCAGTACACATGGACTAATTGAAGGCAATTAACTTTAAAGTCGCTGCTTGTTCAGTACAATGCAAGCTGCAAAGGCACCCGTATCTCTTCTGCTCACCCCCGCACTTGCTGCCAAGGCATGAGCGAAACTTCAGAGGCCGCTGTTCCGGCGCAAGCAAGCTTGCTTTAACTGCCTATTTAACTCATTCAATGCCATTGACGGAAAAAGACGTCAAATTATGTATTTTTTTGCTGGGCTGGCAGTGAATGTGTTAAAATTAATGAGCAATATCAATTCTGATGCCTGAGTATCGATACGTATATTTTAATGAGGTACCGGAACGATGTATTGCCGTTAGAGGTGTGCAAAATTTCCGATTCTTAGATTATTCACGATTCGGCCGTGGAACAATCGAGAACGATTCACAAACGTCCAAATTCCGATTATATAAATATGCCAAGGGAAGCGAAACTAAAGTGACCCGAGCGAAAAGTACGCGGAACTGAAACGCAGTAGCGCGTGGTCTTCGGGACGCTTTTTGGGACGGACCGAGATTACACATCCACAACTCACGCCTCGAGATTCAAAACAACAACAAGCATGGCTGAGCTGACCAACCCACCTCTTCATGACATCAGACCTGCTCCGAAAGGCAAACAACTTGAGGCGGAAGTATCAGCTAGCTGGCCGCAGTGCGTCGGTTAGTGTTCTACAGGGCGCCGCGCAGTGATACGAACGAACGAACAGAAAAGTAGTGGCTGGCGGTAATGGCGTCTGACTTTATTCAGAAAAGAGTATTGTGGTGGAAATGTATCACGCTTTTGAAAACAAAAAGTTTTTAGAAGAAAAACGCTTTATTTCCGAGACCCCAGCCAGCTTGCTGGACTATTTTCCTCTCGTCCAACGCCGAAGTCAGTGCTGATCGCACACACGGGAGGTGAGGATCAAATTGAGATTCATGTTAAAAAAGCCGAACGATCCCATTAATGTTTACACGTTCATGTTTACACAAGTTAAAAAGCAGAAAAGCACTTGAGTTTTTTTTGTTTTTGTTTTTTGTACCTCTGAGAAACTTTAATGTTTACATGTTCATCTTTACACAACTTAAAAAGCAGCAGCGCACTTTTTTTTTTTTTAGGCATTTGTATTGAAGTAGTAGTTCACATTGTCTTTCATTTATACCTCAATGCACTTTTGAGTGGATAAAAATAATATATTTTTGCTCAATGCTATGTTTTATTCTGTTGAAGACTGAATATACTTAAAAGCTGTTGTTACAGAATGAGGACTTGAGTATTTTATTTACTGTTTTGAACTGTTAACTTGATACTGAAGTAGTAGTTTATTTAGGCCTGAGAGGACTTTTGTACTATTTTTGTAACTAATGTACGAAACATTAAAAGCACCAAAATACATTGTTTTTTTTCTGCTGCCTGGGGGGGAAATCAATAATCGTTTTATAATCGAATCGTAGCCTCTGGATCGTAATCGCAATCGAATCGTGAGGTGCCCCAAGATTCCCACCTCTAATTGCCGTATCAATTTTTTGAACACACCCCTACCAGAAACTACCAGGAAAAAGGCAGGACTTTGTTGTTGTTGGAAAATCTCTTTTAGTTATTTTAAAGACTCACGTTTGGGGAGAAATCTAAGGCTTTTTGTTTTTTTACATGGCGAAATATCTTTTACCACTAGCATCATTCATTACTATTATTCCAATCATGCATTTTTATAAATCTGATCTGCAACTAAGTAAACATTAAAAAAAAAAAAAAAAAACTCATATAAATGTCATCTCACAAAGCCCTCTACCGGCGCTCTAATGGTCAACATGGCGATCGTGCAGTGGTCATCACTCACTGGCGATTGAGTGAGGCGCACAAGTGCCAACGTGCATGCTCGCTCGCTCGCCACCATCCGTATTGGATGAATGAATTCAACATCCATTTCCAGAGCCATACAATGCCCCCCGTATGAATATTATCATCGGCATACAGTGACAAATAGCAGTTGTGTCGCAGGCTAAGAGGCATCATTGTTCCTCCGGGCTGTAAACGCCACGCAGATGTCGCCGCACTGTACAGCCTGCCCGCACTTTGTTTAGAAAATATAAATGTAACGGGCCGATGTCATGGTTTCCCAAACAAAGCGCACTTCTATTTTGTGAGCAGACAGCAGCTGGTGTACATGATTTATGGGGAAAATAATATGCAGGCTTTGGATGATGGTTTTCCAGAGTACTGTACGGTGATTGTTGGTTTTGCCCTTTGGGGTCAGGACGCAACCAGTTGCATTGGTTTTTAATCACATTTTAGGGATTGTTCAGTTAGGAAGTCTTGGTTATTAATGATGCCCAACAGGAGGTAGCCAAGGAGGTCAAAGGTCTGGAGATTCTTCTTCGTGTCTAACCAATTTAATTTCGCAGTTTCAACTTTTATGATTTTGTGTCCGAAAAAGAAAGAAATTTGAAAGGGATACTTCACCATCCAATACGGTCAAAGCCAAAGCAACATTTATATGGTTTTTAAAGGACATCTAATCTTAACATATTAAATATGTTCTTTTTAGGAATCTAAAACTACTTGTTAAGGAGACACATCATGGCCAGTGGTGGACAAGTGAAGACAGTGTAGCACAATATTGGAGCATCCAAAACTAAGGTTAGCATTTATGTTTATTTTGTTCATCTCGAGTATCCTTTAATGTTGCCATGACAAACGAGGTTGAAACTCTGACTGATCAGGTACTCGAAAGAGTACCGCACGTAACCTGCGTTTCCTGATGGACAAGCATCAATAGCGGCACCGTGGCATGACAACCGATGCTGAATAATGCAACTCTGGAATTATGTGTCACCGAAGACACCCGCTCATCTCTTCGTGACACGCGGTGGAAAGTGTCTCCAGTTTACGTTGGGCCGAGAGGCTCCGTCGTCGTTTCACAATAAGGCCCCAGCGCTTTGCGTGTCTCCCGACCGTCCTCCTAAAGACTCGGAAAATATGCACGGCGCTCCATTTACGGGCAGTAAAAACAGTCACCCGGACGCCATGCTAACAGACTGTGAAGAGCAGCCGTAAAAGCCGTCTGCGTCATATTCGCTTGCCGAGGCGGCGAGGCTCATTGTCATAACATCCATAGTGGGGAGGGGATCTTGTAAGGGAGGGGGAGGGGGGGTGGTCGACTCTGCCCGTCATGAGCAGCCGAACATGAAGTAAAACAGCAGGCGGGCTCTCCCCTGCTCGCAGCGGCTGACATGAACTAGCAGGCCCGCACATGGGAAGTGACACCAACAAGCAGGCCCCAGAGAGGAGGAGGGTGATGAGCGACTCTGCATGCTGCTTGACAAGTGCAGTGGCGCTGCCAAAGCTACCACGGATGACACAAATACTGGAAAACACAAAAATGCTGTATGTTCAACGTAGGTGAAAAATATAAACTCCCACAGCAATAATATTTAAAAAAAAAAATCACAAATTTAGAGATCGTTCTTTTTATTGGACAGTAACCCAAAAAAAAAAAAAAAAGATCTTCCTGAAGTTATTAACATTTCTTTTTTTCTTTTTTTTTTTTTTTCAAATAGCATAATCTTATCTAATTGAAATCATGTACAGTATGTCCATATTTTTTTTATTTTTTTTTTTTGGGTAAATGGGATATATTTTTTTTTATTTTTTTTGTAAACATGACCAACATTTTTGTTGTCATCTAAATAATATAGACACCCAAATTTTGTTAGTGTTATAATTTGAATATTGTAGATATAATATCATCTATTTTTATTTAATAAAAATCCATAAAAATTTCAGCTTTTCATTGGACAATGACAAATAAATGTATTTTACTTCACCTATTACATTGCTTTTTTTTCTCTTAAAATGGCACTATTATTATTGGACAGTTACATGCATTTTTTTAAACAAGCTACTTTTTCAACTGGTAGTAAAACTGTTTTTTTCTTAATCCAATCGTTTTATGTTTTAATAAGCACAAGAAAATTGTGAGATACGCTTTCATTGCATAGCCACCATCATTTATCCTTGTCTCAGCTCCACTATTTGAACCTTTTTTTTTTTTTTTGTACCTGTCACAATCAGTATAAATATCCATGTACCTGATCTGAATCCATTATACACCTGTTTGTGCGAGCGGGATCAGGTTGAGAGTGCTGAGCCATGTTAAACCGCCGCTGCAGCCAAGCATGCATCATGTCCACGCATTAATAGCAGGTGAGGACGCCATCATTATTAGCGCCATACGTGCCCAAGCTGCACTTCTGCGGCTGCTCTAATGGCGAAGCGGTCAGGGGTGATTTATCCGATAAACTGCTTTTTGTGCTGGGCGGGTTTTGGGTTTTGCCTCCTCGGCTGTAATGTGCTTCATAAAGAGGAAAACAAATGGCCGCCTTGGGGGGGGGTGTAGCTTGTATATTTGTGTAGGGGTTGGGCGGGGTGCGCTTGAGGACAAATCGAATACTCTTGTGCAGTGGTTTTTAAATTATATATTACTTCTCTAAAAAATATGAATTTATCCTAACGATGACTTTTTTTCTTGAACATGAGCAACTTTTTAAATTCCTATAGCATTAACTCGTTTGCTCCCAATAACGTATAAATATGTTTTTTAAGTGTTCGAAGTGTCCCAAAGACATATTTGTACGTTGTTGTTTTTTTTTTTTGGGGGGGGGGGGTTCTTTTTTGTGCTAGAGCATACAGAAGGCTTTGATGCAGCCTCTGAAATGGTAGAAATTGTAGTGAGTTATTACACAAACAGCCAGCAGGTGGCAGCAGAGCAAATGAGATCAACCAGGGCCAAGCTCAATTACTCACAATTCTAAATAGATTTGTGAAAATTGATTAAACTTAGCTATATTCTAATGCTAATTGCTGCAAAACAGAAAAAGATAGAAATATACTTTTTTTTCCTGATGAAAGAAGAGACCGTAATCTTTCTTTTAATAGGTTCCATGTTTTTCTAGCAATAAAACACAATATTCTGTGGGCCTTGCAAAATCAGTCAAAATCCAGTAAAACAGCTGGAAGCGAACGGGATTGCTTCTGTGAAAATGGCTAGGAGCAAATGAGTTAATAGGTACACGTAGTAATCATTTAATTGGTGCTAGATGGGGGTCCTTGAATTTTTTTTTTACCCCAACCCAAAAAGTTTGAACCCATGTTGTTGTGCCTTCAGGTGTGTGTACGTTTGGGGGCGGTGGTGTTAAGGACAGGAAGCCGCTGACATTATAACTCTTCCGTCACCTGCCTTCTGCCGCGTAAGGCATTACTCAGGATGCGGCGCAAATTGCAGCCCGCCATCCATTATTCCCTTTCAGGGTTAATATTGATGTAGATATCATTCCTTTCCGCGCTTGTCATTTATTTGAAATACTCCACGCGACGAGTAGTCCGCTGCTGCCGTGAATCAAATCAATTGATGGGGCAGTTAGCCGCGCAGCCCCCCCGCCACGGCCGCCCGGGAACTGCCGAGCGAGCATGAAATATTATGGAGATTGTTCCATAAAGTGATCTCTTCATCATCATTTGTCTGCAGCCTGGGTGATCCGATCCCCCCCCCCCCCCCCCCCACCACCATCACCACCACCGAAAACACACTCCCCTCTCCAACCGCTGTGCTCCTTGCGGGCGCCAGCTGTCATAACTAAATCAGCCGGATAATGCAGTCGTGTGAACACTTACACCGAGACCTCATGCTCCCTATGACACGGGCGGCAAGCTTGAGGCTGGTGGGCCATATCCGACACACTACATCATTTGACATGTGAGTTCCCCCACCCCACTTTGTGTATGTATAGTTTTTTTGTTTTTTTTAATGGCTCTTCTGTCTAATAAAAATCATCCATCCCTTTCCCGACATCGGTGAGGTGGAACCTATCCTGGATGACATCCTGGATTGGTCCCCAGCCAATCACAGGGCACATAGACAACCATGCACATTCACGTTCCTGACTACAGTGTTGTCTGGATTCGCACTACAAGCATGCAATTCTGATTCAAAGTGAAGTCAACCTTAAACATTTCTTGACAATCTGTTGTATGTGACCTCACTACTCTAAATATGACATTCTGATTAATATTACATTTGTGGAATATGAGTTATGAAGCCAAATCCAGCCACTTTTGTCCATGTCAGGGGGCGGCCATTTTGCCACTTGCTGTCGACTAAAGATGACATCAATGTTGCTGAGGGCTCGGGCAACGATCAATCACAGCTCACCTGTTTTCTGAAGCTGAGCTGTGATTGGTTGTTACCCGAGCAACAATGATGTCATCTTCAGTCGACAGCAAGTGGCAAAATGGCCGACCCATGAGATGGATAAAAACAGCAGGATTTTACTGCTTAACTCATATCCCACAAATGTAGCATTAATCAGAATGTCATTCTTTTAATGCTAACAATATTCCAACAAATTGTACAAAGATGTGGATGTGGTTGTCTGTATGCATCTTGTCTTGGCTGACGACCACTCCTGGGGTTGTCCGACACTTTCCCAAAAAACGCCAACTGAGATAAACTCCAACTCTATGACTTGTGTTCTAACAAAAGTAAGGATGAATGCACTTTTCCGAATCCAAGTTCGGACATTTCCGACTTTCTAGAAGGCAGTTATGTGTAGATTTAAAAAACAAACAAACAAAAACACACACACACACATACTGTACAACACGTCTTTGGTTCTGTACTCTCCAGGAGAAGGTGGTCTGACAAGTCCGTAAGAATAGACGCATGCAGGTGACGCAAGTTCATTCATTAACCTGAATAATGTGCTGAGAGTGGCTCCTGATCACCACTATCCTTGATACCTGACCCTTGCCCCAGTTAAGAAGAGGAGACCTGGGACACACGCACACACACACACACACCCACGCACTTACACAACGACAGTTAGTGGCAGGCTTATGTCTTGCCGATAAGGCAATGATTAATGATGAGACAAGAGTGTGCTGGGTGTCTATCGCCGATGCTTAATGAATGTCATAAGAATACTTGCGATTGCTGGGGTCAGCCCTTGAATGGGTGCAGAGCAGGGGGAGGTGGAGACGAGGGTGTCTGAAGGTGGAAGAAGGGGTGTCAGTTAGGAGGAATCCAGTAATGAGTCCACTAGAGACCCGACTGATAGCTTTGATTGCGATGCAGCGCGGGAGAGCTGCTGCAAATCTTTAGCGGGATTAAGTATCTCTTAAGGAGATCTACTTTCAGCCACAGTGTTATCAACCCTTCAGTGTGTTTTAATTAGGCCCCAGTGCACAGGCCCCAGCGTAATATGGCGCGCAGCGGCTAACGTTGTGCGACGTCGCTGTTCATTCCGAGTTAAAGGGGGCCATGTACCACCTTAAAATGAACTCCAAATGGAAACCAGAGTATTCTGCTGCCCCCGGTGGTTGCATGTTAGAGGTCCGTGTAGGACAGGGGTGTGCAAACTTTTTCATTTGAGGGCCACATACAGAAAATCAGAAGGACGCAAGGGCCACATAATGTTATGAAGAGAAATTGTGGTTGGTCCTAAAAATTGTACAAATAATTTCTTTGTGCTTAGCAGGGTTATTATAGTTTTGGAATTTTTCATTTTAGTTTTTATTTCGTTTTGAATTTTGTTTTTTGTTTTTTAATTTAGTTCGTTTTAATTAGTTTTCAGGGTGGTTCTGTTAGTTTTTATTAGTTTTAGTTCTTTAATAAATGCTTAGTTTTAGTTTAGTTATTTTCAGTATTAGTTTTAGGTTTTTTTTTTGGTTTGTTTGTTTTTTTAATGTGTATTACTTGTGCGCAATATTTAAAAAACACCATGGGCGCGACGTCATTATTCCGGTTTATATCAAAATAAATCTACTAAAAATCACATTTAAAATAAACTCCAAAGGCTCATGCATTAAAATAATTACTAAAGGGGGGGGGACTCCCACAATGTTAAATTTGTATGTAAATTGTAACTAAAACCCGAGATGATCTGTCATTCAGCATCCAGCAAAAACTGATAGCAGCATTTCAGTCAAAAACGCAAGACCCCATCTGAGTGGTCTCTAATTAAAGCCTACAAGCCGATGCGTACACCCACAATTAGGTCCTCTATCCATTATTGATGAAAGGTTTGATTAGAAACTGTGCCGGAACAGAACAAGCAGTCCATTGTCATTAAACAGCACTTACAGCAAGTCAAAACACAGCAGTGGGACACGCGTTTTAAACATCCTGGTGATGACGAGGGTCCGGGCGGGAGCACATGCTGAAGGCTTTTGGGCAGGCAGACAATCTTACCTGCGGGCCTTAATGACTTGCAGGGGTAAAGCGAGACGAACAGAGCGGATTCCGCACGCAGGAAACAGATGTAAGAGATAAATAAAGCAAGTGGAGCGCGGCCATGTCGGCCGTGGGTATGATGAGTCAGTGGGGCCTTGTTCCAATTATAACCGGCGCTTTATCAGGAAATATGTACTCACATGAAAGCCACGCTGCTCAGCGAGGGGGCTAAGCGGCATTAGCGGCCCGCAGCCAATCAGCTGTTGCCTAGCGAGAAGATGATGCATCATTTCATATCAAAAGCTCCGCTAATTAGGACCGGATTCCTCATACCGCAATGTGCATACGTACAATATGTGGAGGAGGATGTAATGGCGTGTCAAATTAAAGGAGAAACATGCACAAAGAAGTTGAAAGATTCACTAAGAGGAGAAAGCAAACACCGCCACTTGGCAAGCTCAACTATGCTGACCTCCAGTGGTTTATCTTCTTACCTGGCAGGTGCACTGCAATAAGTCCCAGCCTTAAATCCGCCAAACTTCCTGTCCTATTTTATCCTCGTCTCTAGTATCTACTTGCAACTGTTCATCAAAAGCATTCATCATTTAGATGTTCACTTCGCTGACGTCTTGTGAGATTTGCACAATTGGGGTTTATAATTTTCTTCATTTTTCTCCAGAACTTTTTGTTTGAACTCCAAATTGAAGTGGAACAGCAAATGTTAAGTATATATACTTGAAGGTTGCAATCCTCGATACTGTACTTGGATAGTAAAGTATCAAATTTAGGGGTATGGCCACCGGTGATACTATACTTAGGTTTCATACATACATAAGTGTGAAACACTTCATTAATCAGTCCTATTAGTGTACATTAGTGTAGAGGGGGACAATATTTCATCCGTGCTAATCCCAGGTTAAATAGGGCCACACACTTGCCAACTAGATGTATGACAAAAATGTTATTTTAGAAAACAACAATACATGCATCTATGCAAAATGTGTAGTAGTCGTAGTAGTATTGATTGCTTGACCAGTTAGACAGCCGTTGCGACCAGTCATCTGAAGTTGTCTCCATCCTGGGCTATCTAAAATGTGTGCTGTTTGTTAATATATTTCTTTTTTTTTTTTTATACATTTTCAATGCATGTATAAAAGATCCACCATCCTAATGCAACAACAAACTCAAATTCTAATGGATATTTTTAATTTTTGAAATTTTTTTGAGTTGTAAAAAAAAAAAAAAAAAAAAAAATTATTATTATTACTGTATTATTATTACTGTGGTTGAGGGCTGTTAGTTGCCCATCCCTGATTTACATCATCAAGGTTCCTGTAATATTTGTTGCACTGTTTTAGCCATTTAGAAAACAAATTATTTTCTCATTCAATAATTAATTGTAAAAAAAAAAGAATACAGTAAAATACAGTATTAAGGTAAAATAACTAATTTCATACAAATGTTTTGATTTTTAATTTAATTAAATCACTGATTAATTAATTAGAATTAAATGCCTGTTAAAATCAAACATGTTTAATTTAGTACAAAAATACACTTATTAATATTTTACATTTGAACTTTTTCATTTTTTTTACATTTTTTTTTACCTTCTTTTCAAATGGCCTGCCTCATCTATTTTAAAAATCAAATGTGGCCCTTGAGTGTAAACGTTTGCCCACCCGTGATGTGAGTTGAGTACGTTAGACAGAACAAAACTCTCGCCCTATTTAACTACAGTAAATCCTCTAGTATCCACAATACAACTCCAAAACATCCCATTTTGGATCGTCCCTGCCCGCTAAATAAACCACCACATCTTTTCCAATGCAAAATACATAACACGCTCACAGTGTGTTTAATGTGTGCGTTTCAATCAGCGCAAACCAGCCAGTCTCATCAGGCTTAATGTTCTTTTCAAAGCCACAGAGGAGACATTGTTTTTTGTTTTTGTTTTTTTTATTTTTGTGGAGTTGTGAAGTGGACAGAGATCCATATGTTTAATCAGTAATGTTCCTTTAATTGTGGTCCAGATGCTTGGTGAGGCGCCAACATTCACTTCATATTTGTGTGCATGCAGACTAGTGGTTACTTTGTAGTGGCTCAGACCACAACAGTCCTTACCAAATTGGATTGTAGATTTCCCCATAGGAAATAATGGAAATCTTGTTTCTGTTCCAGAGACAAACTATAACCATCATAAAACCATTTAACATTCTCAAATGTATAAAAGTCCAACTTACACATCCACCCATGCATCCGTCAATAATCTGTTCCTTGGCCAAGGTTTTAAATAAAATATTACCAGTACTAGTGTGAAAACAAGGATTGTTAGTGTTAAAATGTAATTAAAAAAAAAATGAAGTATTGGATCATGTGCAATGAATAATCACTTCCTGTGTTAGTCTGTTCGTATCACCCGTCTCGTTCTTTTATTAACTCATTCACTGCCACTGACGGCTATCCACGTCAAAAATCTTTTTTTTTTTTTTTTTTACTGAACTGGCAGTGAATGAGTTAATGAGGTCGCCATATTGTACTTAGCAGCCAGGGCAGAGATTTTTCATTGCAAATCCATTGATGATACAATTTTTCCTTTTCACCATCGGGTACATTTACCAAAAAAAAATAAAATAAAATAAATAAAAAAAGCCAAAACATTGTAGTGCAACTTTCAATTATAATTTGGAAAAAAGAAGACCCCATCTAAAAGGTGCAACGTACCAACATGTTTCCTCCCCCCCACGTGTCCGTCATGGTCATTAAAGCAATTATCAATAACAGCCAAACAATCCACTTCTGGAGTCTCAGCTTGGTGTTTTGTACAAAATCAATAGGTAGCCACTCTCCGCTGCCTCTTATCATCCAGCCCCAAAAGACAGAACAAATTTGCAGTATGATGGATGACGGCTGCCGTCATGTGGATTATGTAATGGGCCAGATGATAAGGAGTTGCATGGACTTCCAATTAGGACGTGAGCATCGTCTGAAAAGATGAGCGGGCTGTTATTGAACGTGGACATCGGGAGAAGTGAGATGAGTGACAGGCGAAATTAGGAGCAAAATGAGGGTTTGATCCACCGAGCGTCCGATCAATCACCTTCATTGTGTGCTGCGCTGGTCGACAGTTGGCTTCATGTCCGGATCAAGTGTGCAGATTGCCGCGGTGAGGAAACAAGCCATGTTAGTGTAGTGGTTGACAATGCTTGCTGTTATGCAGCTAGTGTTGGACAAATCACGCAATGTTTTTTCACAGTTTTCCTCAGGTTAACTGATAATCAGTCCAGTGTGTTGTCGGTCTTTGTAGTGATTCACATAGCTGACTTTAAATGTAGTTGGCGTGGGATCGATTCTCAATCTATGCACAGTTCATATTAACCCTGTGAATGACTGACAAACAGTCCAGTGGGTTGTTGGTCTTTGTAGTGATTCACAAAGCTGACTTTTAATGTAGTTAGCATGGGATCAATTCTCATTGAATACACTTCATATGAACCCTGTGAATGACTAGCAATCAGTCCAGGAGGGCGTAGTGGTTCACTTAAATTTACTGAATTTGTAGTGAGTCCAAGTGCAATGGTTCACATAACTGACTCACGTTGCTTGTGTGGAATAAATCGTCACTCAATGCACCTTTCACAATCCTCCGATTGACTATCAGTGTTTTGTAGTGGTTTACATAGCGGAATTTCATGCTTCATCGTGAAAACCAGGTAGTGGTCAGTCTTTATTGTCATGACCTGATGTTGATGTGGGATTAATTCCCCCTCGATACAACTTTAATATTTGCAATCCTGCCTTACTTGGCATTGAAACCAGTAGTGGTTCACAAAGCTGACTTTCATGCAGCTGGCGTGGGATCAATTCCCACTCAACTTGCCCTGTGATTGCCCTTTGCCCTGTGAGTCCAGTGTGTAGTCCTTTACGTAGCTAAGCATTCACAACGTCCCGTTTGGGATCAGTTCTCACTAAATCAATCGTACTCAGTCCAGAGCACATTTGGCCCATGTAGTAGTTCACTTAGCTGACTCTTACACAGCGGACTTGGTATCATCAGGGTCTGTTCTGATGGACTCCAGCCTTCTATTCCCAACACAGGATAAGTGGTGTAGAAATTGATGAATGGATGGCAAACAAGCCGCACGTTTGATAATGCAGGGTGTTAAGGCGTCTGAATCCCTCTCACATTTGACCTTGTGTCTTCACACTCGGCAGCGATCCATCTTAATGCTGGCCGCTGGTAAAGAGGTCAAGACGGAGGAGAACATATCATTCAGCGTCTAATCATTCCATCAAGCCGGGGACACGGCTCGTGTTTGCGGGGTGTCGGGGAGGTGGACCCCGGCCAAACATCAGGTGTCACGCTGGGCGCCAATGAACGGACAATGGCCATCCATCAATCTTCCACGCCGGCTTGTCTCCCAACCAACTACAATGTCCATCTCGGGCCAATTTTCGCCCTTGGGCCGACTCATTCATCAGCCCTGAGCTCATTTGCAATCAGGCGGGCGGGCGCGCTGAGGAGAGGAAAACAAGAGCACGGGTGCGAAATATTGAACGTGAAGGCCGCCAATGACGGGAGCTCCCAAATATCGCTGGAAGTGCAGCCGGTTGCTGGGCCGAGCTCTTTATCAGCGCTGCGGCGTCTCGTTTTTCCCGCTGACGGGTTGCGTATCCAAGTGGTTCTCAAAGATAATATATAGAGACGGACCCGTCGGCATGGGCGACCTAGCGTGTGGATTTTAAACATAGAAGGGCCAAAACATCCCTTGTGAAAATTAAACTGCACTAAAAAACTAGCCACCAGAGAGTGCTTGAACTACACAAATGGAAATCAACCCGACTTTTTTAACAGATGTGCTGCTTTTAAAATCGTGACATGACCACGACGATATATTGTGGCAGTTTTAATATTGCAATATCATGAAATTGCCGTTATCATTACATCCTTAGTCACAATGCCACTGGTCAACCTGAAGAACATTAGATTTAGGTTGATGAAGTGTGACCCCCCCCCCCCCCCCCCCCCACCCCCCAAAAAAAGGTAATGCCCCCCCCCTGCACTTTCTTTCTGGTGACGGGTCTGTATAGGGAGACCATGACATTTTTTATTAGGGGTGTCAGGCGATTAAAATTTCTAACTGTAATTAATAGTTAACTCACAATTAATTGCAAATTTTATATCCTTTGTAAAGGTACAATAAAACGTACAATAAATGTTTTTTTCCAAAGTTTTCATACTCATGTTAACATAAAAGTGGGGAAAAATGTTAAACTAATAGAAATATGGCTGCATATTTTAGTCCGTGGTTATTAGTAATTTCATAATATTTCATAAAATTGAGCTAAAATTAAAAAGATGCACAAGTGTGATATTGATGTGTTGTTATAAATTTTCTGCCACTAGATGGCATAGTTGCATTTTTAAGACATTGTGACAGCTCAGTGCATTTTTCTTTTCATATTAAGAGCTATCTAATCATTAACGTGAAGCAGCTTGTTAAATTCTGCACATTTTTCAAATTGCAAAATACAACTTGACCCCAGTCTCCACAAATATATGCATTATTCTTATTATTCTTATTATTGCGACTGGAATTCCCCCAGTACCCAGTACAGGCTCTCCAATAAGGGGCTGTTCATTAATCGTACGTTATTTAAAAAAAAACAAAAAAAAAGTGGCATTAAAGGAACTTTAAATTAACACACTAATTTTGACACCCCTATTTTTTTATTTTATTTTTTTTTATTTTTAAATATCAGTTTGGTTATATTGGCGTGCCAGTCCACATACCTACACCTTTTACAACATACTGTATTGCAAATTATTTTTGCAGACCTCAAAACAACGGCTTGCGGAACCTCGGATATCCGGGGGCCCTAATTTGAGGACCCCTAGCTTATCAGGCACACCAGAACAGGGAAGTTTTTAGGGGTCCCCTTCAGCTGGGTCACGGGGTTTAAGTAAGAGTGAAAGTCTCTTTATACTGAGCAGGGCCAGCAGCTGCCGCCGCCGGGTCCCCGACTATTACTTTCCGTGGGGGCCCCCCGACTTTGATGTTTTAACAATCCATACATATTGATTCAGACTGATAATAAACAATTTGATTAGCCTCTTTCAAAACGGGGGCTGTCATTTCAATCACTGGCGCGGCTCCGACGGAGTGGAAGTGAGTGGCCGAGGTGGGAGGGGGCGGGGGGTTGAGCGGGGGACGGAGATGGGGTGTGGGGGGGGGGGGACAAGAAAAGGGAATCCAGCCCTGATTAGGCCTCCGCCTTTGGTGGATTGGACAAGACAGCTGAGCTGCCAGGTTATTAACTCCCTCAGAAAATTCTCAGCCTTCTCTCAGGCCCGCCTGAATACTGCGATCCGGATCGATAAGCAATCTCCGGTGTGTACCAAATGCCTGCTGGATTCATTTGTCTCCCGGCAGCCTCGCCCTCCAACGGACAATACACCTGCACCCTCCCTCAGCCTCCTTTCCTTACATCGCTCACGTTTCACTCACTGGAGTCTCTGTCACTTTTTAAATAATGACCCCGGGGGGGGCGGGGTGGGGGGGTTCGCGCGTGAACAACTGCCTACCTCTATTTCATCACAGTCAGTCGCCATCCTGGCCGGCCGGGCCTGCAGGTCACCCAGCTGTCTTGGGGGAGGTGGGCGACACTAACTTAAAGTAGGGGGGGGAGCACGGGGGTGCACCGCAGCATCAGGAGGCACAGATGTCCCCATCAGTATGAATGAGCGGCCCCTTGACAGGCTTCTGGTACAAGTGTACACACTACATCAGATGTTCACAAACTTTTTCACCTCAAGAATCAGCACATTGAGTAGAAATCGATCCCCACACTAGATGCATACAAGTCAGCCACGTGAATCACTACAAAGACAGACGACACCCTGGACACCGCGGTCTGACGAGCAGTCAATCTCAGCGCGACTATGAACGCTGCATTGAGTGAGAACTGATCCCACGCCGGCTGCATGAAAGTAAGCAATGCGAACCACTACAAAGACGGACGACACAGTGGACGGAACAACAGACAGTAAGAGACGACGAACAGAATCGATCCCGTATCAGATGCATTAAAGTCAGCTATGTGAATCATGTCAGGTGAGAACTTGGGCTATATTCACACTGAACGTCAATTTCAGATCAATTACAATTTTTTTTTCTGTAACTCGGATAAAACCAGAACATGAAATAAAAAATTCCCATGCTAGCTACATCAAGGTCATCTATGAGAACCATTACATCCTAGACTCATTGCCAGTCTATCGTATAGTGACAATTAGCTGTGCATTGAGTGTGAATTCATTCCACACAAGCTCCCCAAATGTCATTGGCCATGTGAACCACTAGAAAGGTCCATCAGTCAATCACAGTCTCATTGTGTTAGAATGGACCTGAATATGAATCTGAACCACTACAAAATCAGACTTGAGCCTTGGATATATATTCGGTCAATGCAGGCAGACCAAGAAATGGAAGTCATACCAGCTACACCAAACAATCACAGGGTGATGATGAACCGCATGTCAGCTATGTGACCCACTACAGAAGTCCATCACGGGCTTGTCAAGTAAGAATGGACAAGCAATGTGAAACACTACCACTACTGATCCCCATAATCGTGTGAACCACTACACCAAGCAAACACAGGGTGATGATGAACCGCATGTCAGCTATGTGAACCACTACAGAAGACCATCAGTCAATCACAAGCTCGTCAGGTAAGACTGGACAAGCAATGTGAACCACTACAAAGTAAGACTAGACCCTGGATTGACCACCGATCCCCACACTCATGTGAACCACTACACCAAATAATCACAGGATGATGATGATGAACTGCATGTCAGCTATATGAACCACTACAAAAAGTCCATCAGTCAATCACAGGCTTATCAGGTAAGAATGTACAACCAATGTGAACCACTACAAAGTCAGACTACACCCTGGATTGATCATCAGCCAATCAGCCAATCACAGTGACACCAGGAAACAGAATTTATCCCCACACTCGTGAACCACTACACTAAGAAATTACAGGGTGATGGTGAACTGCATGTCAGCTATGTGAACCACTAAACAGTGAGCCCAGAAGATCACCAGTAAATTGAACTGCATGAACTATAAATTTCACACAATCTTCATAAAAGTCAGCTATGTGAACCACTACAAAGGGTGACTGTACTGTATACTTGTATGGCGTGTGCGGCTCGCTTTTAGGTCCACTTTGGCCCCAGTTCAGGGCTGCTGTCTTTGTAAGACAGAGGAGATGGATTTACATAGTGATTGTGTTTGCTGATTTGGCAGGGCTGCAGCTGATAACTTTTAGTGATCCGCAGCATCATTGATCTCCTTGATGGATTTATCGACGAGGTGATGCGCGCGGGGGGTGGTGGGAATCGGCTTCGGACAGCCGGCCCCTGCAATGCTTGGGGGTGCTGCGAGGCTGACACGAAGCAGCTACCTGCACGTCGAAAAGCCTCGTCTCATTTCTCGGCTTTGTCTTGTCGCTTTTCCGACCCCCCCGGTCCTTCCTCCCGGAGGGAATCGTCTGTCAATGAAGGCGAGCAAGCGGCACACTTCTTAATTGTCGGCGAACAATGCATGCAGAGGAGGAACCTGGCGGATGTTTGGACTTTCTTATCACAACCATCTAACTCTCAAAATCACAACGTTGAGAGGGAAATGCAGTTATTAAAAGGAGCTCTGTAAATATTGTTAATGCAGAAACATGCTGCACACAGCAGACGGTTGCTTCTCAGGCAAAATGAGGAGGAGGAGGAGGCGGGACAGACCAAACAGGAAGCGCCTCAAAAATGTATGCCGGGACGTTTTTTTTTGTTTTTTTTAATCAGTCAAAGATGGCCCCACTCATCAGGGGTTGATTGCATTGCTGTTTTTTCCTGTGTAAGATCACAGACTGGGAAGAAAAATTGAATAATACACAACAAAGATGTTTTGAACTGTTTCACCAAAAAACTGAGACCTTTCATAGAAATCGTAACTTTGAGGGTTTTTTTCTTTTTGTTTTGTTTTTTTGGAAAATTTGCAACATTTTGGGAGCGGGAATGACTTTTTGATGTTGGAATGGTTTGAATTAGTCAGGTAATTTGGTAATATATATTTTAATCGTAATTTTGGGTTTTTATTTTTGAAAACATGAAATATTTTTGGAATGGGAATGAGTTCAACAGCTTAAAGTTGGAATGGTTTGAATCGTGTGGAAATGTGTGTTCACAATTGTAAGATGCAATAATGTAATAAAGTTGTAGCTTTTGTTTTGAAAACGTCAAGTCAAGCCAAGTGAGGAATGTTGGAAACAAAACTGGTTTACAAGATGTCTTGAAAAAAGTTCTACATAATGAAGTTGTCATTTATAATTAAGACGGGAAAAGTCCAAGTTTGATGTAAATACTGCATGTAAAAATTCTTAATTTTTTTTAGCTTTTATTTTGAAAATGTGGGAAATGTACTTCGCAGTTTGGCTTGAATGAGCTAAACATCTTGTAGTTGAAATTGTTTCAGTCAACAAATGCTGAAGGAGGGAATGATGTAGACCTTTGCTAAATGTGTGAATTTAAATGTGGGGAAAAAAGTGACACTTTACCCTAAAATGTGGAATTTTGGAATGTGGAAAATATTTTGTGGTTAGAATTGTATGAATCAGTGAAGAAATGATGGAGAAAGGAATGATGTCACATTTGGAATGTGGGAAATTGAATGTTGTTGGAATTTTGGTGAACATTTTTGAAATGTGAAAGTGTAATTTTCAGAATTTCTGGATGAGCTGAACAATTTGCATTTGGAACGGGAATGATGTCAACACTTTTTGAATTGTGGGGGAATTTAGGAATGAAAAATGTAGACATGTCTGGTAATCTGGTCATTTGAATATGACAAACGGTTGCCATATGCTGTCAGCAACATTTGAGAGAACCGCTTCGCATCTGTGTTGCATTTTTCTAGATAAACTCAAACATTTATCATTTAAACTGAAAAATAATTGAAGAACTAGTTTTGAAACAAAATTTAGTGGCATATGGAGCGTTTTCGACAACTCCTTCACATCTGTGTTGCACTGTTCCTCACAAATGCAAACAATTACTATATAAACTGAAAAACAGTTGAAGATCTAATATTTCCGCTCTAGATTCGGGAGGCTGCTGTTCACCAGGCACTTCCTCTCCTAACCCTCTCAAGGTCGTTGCTAATGTGGAATCTATAAAACATCTCAATGAGGAAAGTTATTTGAATTCTTCCCTTTTTTTTTTTTTTTTTTTAACGGCTTGTGGCTTACAAGTTCCCATTTCTTGCAGTTTTACAAATGAATCAGACTACACCATGTAGAGCGCATGTCAGCAGATGAAATTACTGACGGTAATTGCTCCCATCCCAGGTCTCGCTCTGTCTGTCTCACATGCACGCACGCACAAGCACACACACACACTGCATTTTTAACATCGCCGTGCAGTCCTATGTAGCAGACACTCACAGTATTGTTCAGGTCAACATGACTGAGGAGCTTGTTCTCATGAGAATTTATTATTAGTTTGGACAAGCTCAAAACATTATTCAGGGTTATATAAAAACAACAACAACAACATTGCATAACTATATAAAGAATTCAGGATTTTGCTTGTATTAGCTCTATTTATGAGAAGTGCTTCACACCTGTGTTGCATTTCTCTTCAACATCTCAAACATTTTCTTTGCATGAATTGAAAATTGCTCATACTGTATATTGTTTTCCCAATCAAATTATTTTGTTCTATTAACACAATTTATGAGAACTGCTTCACATTGATGTTGCATTTTTCTTTACAAGTTGATTTTATGAGCTGAAATACGCTTAAAGCTTTATCTTGTATTAACATTTTTTGTTAGGCCTGCTTCAAATCAGAGTTGCATTTTTTTTTACAAACTCAATGATCTACTTGATAATATTTAGTTGCATCAGCATTCTTTTCGAGAACTGCTTCACATCTATGTTGCATTTTTCTTGACAAACACAAAAATTTTGCATAAAAATGCTTGAAGATTTAGCTTCCCTGTGAATTCATAAACTAAAATATGATTGCCTTAATGTTTAAAAGAATAGCTTCACATCTGTGTTGCATGGAGTCCAACTGTTTCTGAATAGCTCCTCGAGAAATTTCATTATTTATTTATTTATTTATTTATTTATTTATTTTGCACACCACTACTTTCACTGTGAGCGGCACGGTGGCGACTGGTTACCACATCCGCCTCCCAGTGCTGAGGACTCGGGTTCGAGTCCAGGCTCCGGCCTTCCTGGGTGGAGTTTGCATGTTCTCCCCGTGCCTGCGTGGGTCTTCTCCGGGTATTCCGGTCTCCTCCCACATTCCAAAGACATGGGCGCTCCGAATTGTCCCCTGGTGTGCTTGTGAGTGTGGATGGTTGTTCGTCTCTGTGTGCCCTGTGATTGGTTGGTGACCAGTTCAGGGTGTACCCTGCCTGGTGTACTACTGCCTGAAGCTGGCTGGGATAGGCTCAAGCACCCCCGCGACCCTTGTGAGGCATAAGCGGTTAAGAAAATGGATGGATTGATAGTTTCACTGTTTAGAGTTAGGCCACCAAAAACCTCCGCTTCGAATGTTAGCATAGCAATGTTAGCAAGTTAGCATCGCATCTGACAGCATTATTGGGTCATTAGAAGGACGCAAAACCATTTGTTACATTTTCTGTAGATTTCTCGGATGAAATAAATAAATAAACACCCATCCCCAACACTCCACTCTGTTCTCATCGTGTCTTCCTGACAGTGACGCTAACGTGCGAGTAGGTGAGCCGCCCTCGGGCTTCTGTACATCCACGTCCAGCTCCATCTAAATCACCCACTTGTCATCACAAAGTCATATCACGCAGCCCCGCCGCTAACGTGCAACGTTTCCCCCCTCGTACGTGGACACGGTCGCCGGTGGCCATGACATTAAACCTGTCCACCGTCACCGTTACCCATCCCCCACCCCTTCGGACCTGTGGATGCCTTCCCGGCCGGTGAAGCTAAGCGCATGTGACTGGCTTTAGATTCGAGGCGGACAGCGGCACACCTCTGCTGGCCTGAATGCATTCTATAATTATCTGCCACACCTTGTAGCAGGAAGTACGCTCCGGCGAGAGTCCGCCTCACTGTCAGGCAAAATGGCTTTCATAGTGACAAGGTAGTGGAGGAGCTCCAAAGGGGATGAAATAAGATTTAGATAGAGTTCCAGGGAGAGGACAGAGGTAGCGGGAAAAAGAAGCTGTGACTGCAGGAAAAGGGGAAAAAATATCCCATTTGATTTTCTTTTCTTTTTGAATGTGAGAACACTTTTGTCTTCTACGATAGATCGGGATGTTCAATCGCACTTCTTTTTTTCAGACTGACACCACAAGTATTCAATCTCAGTACTGATGGATACCGAATACCTTCATTTAGCACATTGACAAAAATAAATAAATAAATAAAAAAAAAAACTATGATGATTCCAAATTACTGCAGCATAGTGCCAACTACTGCCAAGTAGGACTTACTCAATGTCAGATCTGTTTCTGATATTTGTATCGGTTGCTTGTATCGGAAGCCTCAACGATTACGATAATTAAAATAAGGCCGGATACCAATTCCCCAAAATCAGTACATCCCCAAAGACGCATTTACAGTAATTGTACTAGGGAAGTATGTCAAAGTGAATTGAGGAGCTTAATTTAGACAGAAAAAAGTGTTTTACAGTGATCTTGTGGCATCGATGAGAAATTTTAAGCTTTTTGGGGCCGTTCTTTGCAAAAAGGAAAATAAGCATGTAACTTTGCTATAAATAATAAAAGTACATTTACATGTTTGCTTTGTTTACTGTATTACAAACTTCATAATTTCCTCTATGAACAACAACAAAGAAAAGTAAATAACTCATTTACAACACTTTCTAAGAACTGCTTCACATCTGTGTTGCATTTTTCCTATAAATGCAAACATTTACAGTGAAAAGACGTGCTTGACGACTTAGCTATTTTGTGAATCGCTGAGCTAATTCGTTTTGGAGAACTGAGTCACATTTTTTCAACATTTTGCAAATTCAACAATCTAGCACAGAAACATAAAATGTTTGAAATTTACATTCATTTCAATAATAGACAGTACAGTTGTTGAATATAGAGTTGCTCATATCTGCATTTACTGTCTAAAGTGAAACATGCTTTAATATTGTTGCTTTTCTCTAAACGATTGAATAATATCTTTGTATAATCACCGTTTCTGGGAACTGCTTCACACTTGTGTTGATTTTTTCCTGATAAACTCTAACATGCACACTTTTGCTATATATATATATATATATATATATATATATATATATATATATATATATATATATATATATATATATATATATATATATATATAACTAATATATAGATGTTTCAATACTTTGTGTCACAAACCTCTAAATTGAAACATGCTTGAAGACTTGCTTTCCTGTAAATAACAAAATATTTAGTCAAATAAACAGTTTGTGAGAACTGCTTCACACCGATATTGCATTTTTCATTACGAATGTTAACATTCTTTGTTTTCATTGATCTCCCTGCAAAATTGATTCATGTAATGCATTAATATAGTAAGTAATGTCAATGTATAGTATTTCTCCTTCATGTAATAACAGTTGACTTGTTCTGTGCACGATTAACTGAAATGCAGCCACTGCATTCTATTTTGCGGCAAAAGCATCTTCTTCAAGTACCCTTTAGGGCCGATAAGTGGTGCGGCTCGCATAAACATCATCAATAATTATTTTTGATGCGTCAGAGCTGATTTGATGGCAGGGGCATCAGCTGCTTTGGGCCGATTGATTTGTAAGTGTGGAAAGGGCCAATCAGCAAAGAGCGGCCGATGGGCGAGCAGGAAGATCGCAGAGATTAGACAATCTGAAGCAAATCGATGAAAATATTCTCTGATTTGCGGGGGATTCGATTGGCCGCCATAAATCAGGCGTCATAGCGAGCGGCCAAGTTAGTTTGCAATAAAACAAAGTGGCTGACAGGCAAACTATAAGAGATGAATTAAAGGTGCGCGAGAGGAAGTGCCGTCTGGCGTGGTAATGAGACAGAATTACAGGCCACGCATTCCCACTTGCTTCCCTTGCAGGAGCTGTCAACAACTAATGGGCTGCGGCAAGTGCCGCTATCCGTCATCCTGCTTCCCGTCCCACATATTTACGCACTTATTTATCGCCTTGATGCAATATCATCATTTTTAATGTTAAACGCCCTCCATTTCCCCGCGGCCCTTCATCACGGGGGCCGGATACGGACGCGGGCAGGATACGGCCCTGGATGAATCAACATTCATTAACGGTTGAAGGGCCGCACCTTGATAAACAAGCCGGCTTCAAAGTGGCTCGTTTTTTATTTGGCTTTATTTATTTTGAAAAGAGATGAGCTCGGAAGGACACGTTTTTAATGCTAGAAAAGAGCTTGCTCATCATTGAAGCATGTGCACGTGTCTCCTGATGCGGAGCTCCGAATCACTGCTGTCCACACTACAAAACTCACATCTCGACATGTTGCATATCGGCACTGCACAATACAGCAGCTCTGTAGTTTGAGGACAATAAAAAATGCCTAATAAAAAACATGTCAATCCAAGTTTGTGCCAAGTTTTTCGTCACACATCATTGCTGTCAAAAAATAAGCATGTAAATCCAAATTTGAGTTTCATATTGCTGTTTTCCAGCAAAAACATGCTCACATCTTCACATTTTGAGTTACAATAACAAGCCAGAGATGGCCGCGTCAATAAATTTCACTGGTCCGTCATTCACCAATTCACCTCTCCATCATCGTCAATATGTCTTTATTTCAAGCCAAACCAAACTGTAATCACCAATCCATCGTTTATTTTAACCACGGCTTCATCATTACTAAATATTATATAAATATTAGACACCGCTCTTGTATCAGTTATCCATGATCAAAATTTAAACATGACACAGTACTGACCAAACAACCGTCCACTTTTTCTTTATCATCTCCTCTTAGTGTCTAGCTCTTTGCTACATATCGCCACCTACTGTTACAGGAACAGCAAAGGAACTTGGCAATTATAATATTTTATCTGCGATAGGTCAACGCTGAGCATTTCTGGTAAATGTTTCTACTTTCCATATATAGTCAAGTCAGTGCAGTCTGTTTGAAGCAACCCTTGGGTGGCATGGCTCAGTGGTAGAGTTGTGGTCTCCCAACCGGGAGGTTGTGGGTTGGATCCTCAGCCCTCGTGACCATATTGAAGTGTCGGTGAGCAAGACATCGAACCCTAATTTGCTCTCTGTGGACCTGGCAGTGCCCTGCATGGCAGGAGTTGACCACTGATCTGTCAATCTGTGAATGTGAGGCCTTGCAAAGCGTTTTGGGCACCAGATAAAGTGCTATTTAAATGGCCCTTTACCATTTTGGCTGGTACAAAACATGCATTTCCATATTTGAAGAAGCATAGTCTGCCCTTGTCTAACTAAAAGCATTTATCTTCGCATTTTGAGCCACCTATTGCTGCCCAACAAAAGCACATATCAACAATTTTTAAGCTCTACAATGATAAACATTTTTTTTAATTGACTTTACTCCATCTTGTCCGCACACTCAGTCTTAATGGAGCGGGACGAGAGTAATGATGGTGACGCTAACCTGCACAAGTGCTTTTGATTCCATCATCCTCCACGGGGGGTCGGGCAGCTTTATCATCAGGACGTAGCGAAAGTGCCTGTCGTTTCATCATCCGCAATGTCAACCAGAACAGCGCTCAGCAGACGGCACGGAAACTCCACCAAGGTTGAAACGTTAGCGAGTCACTTCAGTTGTGTTAGAAACGAGGGAAATAAAAGCTAAGTGCTAATATTATGAACTGAATGAGGGAAAATGAATGATAATAATTGGAAAAATACACCATAGCTGTGTTTTTCAGATTAGACAAATATTTTTTTGAACGCCAAATGCTGGAGGTTCTGAATGTGTTGCGTTCCACCTCCATTTAACTTCCCAAGATCTCAAGCAATCAAGATCTCAACCATGAATGACTTCACCTCTCTCTGTTTACCTCTTTTTGAAGTTCTGTTTTTCTTTATCCACAGATCTTGCAAACTAAGGAGTAGAAAGTACAGACATCCACTTTACAAACCTGGCGAGCAAAAGTGAAAAGTCGTCAAAAAAAAAATACTCAAGGACAGATAACTGAAAATTCTACTTAAGCACAGTGACCAAGTATTTGAAATTCATCTGCTTCCCTCTATTGGTAATGAGTAGCATTAGCGTGTTAGCGGTACAGTAGCGCCCCGCCTGACTTTGCTTACCCTTGGAAAGCTTTGCGCGCCCTATGATCTAACATCTGAAGAGCTGATAAAAACCCTTCTGTTGCCTCAAAGCGGCCGCTGGGCTTAACATTGTCAAAAAGCTTTTTTTTTTTTTTTTTTTGTGAAATTCTCCTGACGTTTCGGCCTCCTGTGTATATTTTATTGAACTCCTCTCATCCCATGGCGCTGCCAAAATGTATTTCCAAGCTCATTAACACATGACATGCATGTAGGGAGGGGAAAAAAAAGAAAAAAAGAGGGGGTTGGAGCGGATGACTCGGGCAGAGAAATCATTGTGTTTTTGATAAGCAGCAAGCTTTTCATCTTTTTTTTTTTCCTGCTGGAGGATTAAGGGAAGTTAATGAATTATCCTCGTCGGGGGCCGAGAGACAGTGTGTGCACACTGCACTATCCCACGTCTCATAACACCCAAGCTGTTTGAATGCATCGAACCGAGAGCGGGCCTGGAATTTTTTTCCCACACCAATCATGCACCGACCCACTTCAAGTCGGTCACCTTTGCCTGCCTTCGGAGACGGCGATGTGAAACACTTTCGAAAGCCTCCCCCGAACGCCGTCAAAGGGGGCCATCGTCCCCTTTGGTGGGAGATCGCACACTCCCGATCTTTAAAAGCAAAACGGCGGAATATGGCTGGAGGTCGTCGGCCTCATGTTTGCACGAGCGCCATCAAATGCACCAGCACAAACCGTCATAATGCGCCGAGACCTTTACTATTTTCAAAATGAGCCCTCGAGGGCGCCGCGGGAACTCAAATTCATCCCCGAAGATGTTTCTCTTCACTTTTCTATCATATAAAGCAAATAGGAAAAAAAAGTGCTTTGAATCCAGGGGAAAATTAAAGCTGAAGGACATGGAAGACTGATGGAGGTCAAACAGCTCACCCAAACCGATCTCAGCTTGAGCAAGGTAGACGCATACAAACAAATCGGGCCTAATTTAAACATTTTCACTCCCTTCTGATTGTCGAATGTCTGAAAGATTATCCTGGATGATGATCATGTGGTGTGATGTATGTTTAAAGTTATTTTTCCTCCCCAATCTGCTCAGGTTGGTCATATCAAGTAACCATACACTATAAGGGCAAAAAGTAGACATTTTCGTAGTTTTTCCTCATCACGTACAGAGGTCAGGGATGGGCGAGTACCGATACCATCACAACATGACGTCTCACACGTCTGCTACAAGCTAAGTTTGCTTACAAGCTATATAGGTCTTAAACAAAAAGACTGCTACGTCCATGATCAGTATTAATGATCATGTACTAGTGTCAGTCTGAGAAAAAAAAGTGCTATAGAACATCCCTAATGGAGGTCTTCCACGTTTAAAACATAAGTAAAGATGTTAAACATCAGGCCCAGGAGTGACCAAAGTGGCCCTTTGTATGGAGCAAAGCTTAAATAAAAAAAATTTAAAAAAAAAAGGTAACATATGGTACCTCCTTTTTCTCATTATTTGGAGTTCTGGATAGGGGTTGGGTGAGGGTTTTATGGACTTAAAAATGCTTCCTGAACTTGAGAAGACAAAAGAAACATCTTGAAAAGGTTGATTATGGTAGGATAAGATGGAGTTATTTGTTCTTGTTAATGAGGCCAAGCGTGCAGTGCTCACTAAAGAGGGTTGGAGAAGATTTCATGCATCAGCAGCCTGGGAAAAACGACACCGAAACCTGACAAGAACATGTGGATATGCTATATTTGTATCGAATATATACAAATTATAGATCTCTGATCCAGCTGATGAAATAGATGGTTACAAAAAAAAAAAAAAAAAAAAAAATCCTTTCAACTCATCTCGGATTTCATTACATTAGTCACCTCAACATGATTTAAAAAATAAAATAATTAATCCTAAACCATCTTTTCAGTCATTGTGTAGCTTGTCCATCAATTTTGTTACACAACAATCACATACGACACAGAACGTTCATTCTTGTATGATAAGAAAGTGGAAAAGTTCACTTAAAAACATCCCATATCAATCCATAAAGGTATCAAGTCATTTTCAGTGTCCTAGGGCAAAATTTCTAAGTCAGTATTCATTGGTGAAAGATAGCTGTGCTGAATTAATGCAAGTCATTATCAAAACGTCCTCTAAAATGACACCAACTGTGTGATGATGCCTCCTTGTGTGTGTTTACAAAATAGAAGCCATTGATTTGTTTTGAGGGGGGGAGGAAAAAGTGTGAAAATGAAGCGCCTCTCATGCTGCTTCATCAGGAGAGTAGAAGTATTGATCCGTGTTTTTAATGAAGGATCATTTATATATGTCTGGAAAAGAGAAGGCCGGTGTATCACATTATCATCACGTCCAGGACAAGGAAAAGAAATGTTATAAGTGATGACTGAAAAGAAAAACGTCGACTTGTTAAACAAAATTATACAATGCCTTGACGTCGAAGATAGAGCAAAAGAATGGAACAACAGAAATCGGAAATCTACTAAGTTGTGTTCAGTGCTGTTCCACCCCGTTCCTGTAGGTGGCATTAATGCTCACTACAAACTAGTTGCTTGCTGTCAAACGAATAGCATAAGAGGAAAAGTACAATGAAACAAAATAACCTTTATGCATATGCGTATAATGCATACTCCTGCTAATACAAAAGCACAGAAGAGCAACATTACGACAGAAAGAAACTTTTGATTGTATGACAAACAAGCAGCTGCTTCATTTATCTTGCGATATTTGTCTTTAAAACAAATGTTTTGTGCCACACTTTCTCTTAATGCCTCGCTCATAAAGGACAAAAGTGGTCCATAAATGGCGTCAGAAGGGAGGCGCGACCCACAATGCACTGCAGAAGGCGACGATCAAACGACTACAGGGTGTGTGGCGGCGTCCATTTTTAATATGCGCGTGTCCTATTAGGCGCTTTTAAGTGCGTTTTGATAATTGTGCTTTTGTACTTTTACGGCCCTCTCGTCTATTCCCACTTCAATTTCCCCTTTTATCGGACGTTTGAAATATTGATCCCTGACAGATAAAAGCAAACGCCATAATCTTACCCGGGTGAGGGGAATACACGCGAGACCGCCGCTAGACCCCCCCCCCTTCAAAACCTTTATTACCTTTATTCGTCAACACAATTTGCTTACTGCTCTGGGATGTTTATGTCAGTGTTTGATTCCTACCCCCCCTTCCTTCCATCCCTCATGACATTTTGCAAAAAAACGCAGCACAAAGATGAGGGGGGGCAGCGGGGGGGCTCCCGAGGTGCTTCCCATGATTGCCGCTGCTTAAACCGCTGTCAGCGCTGTCAGGGATAACAGTGATTTATCTCCATAGCACTTTATGGAAGTTGGTGTTTTGTGTGTAAAAAAAAAAAAAAAAAAAAACGGGGCTATAAATGCTACACCCCAATCAATCATGTTTTGATTTTTATATATATAAAAAAAGATGTTGTAAATAACAGCTGGATGGAGCATCCTGCTATCACATTATTTATTGAAACTGAGCGCAGACTTCCAGCAAATTCCTGGAGGTGGCGCTAGTGATGCTGTCAAAAGAGACAACATAAGTATTTCATCATGCTGGATGCTCCTCTTTATCAGTGGGAGATTATACAATTCCACTTAAAAAAAATATTTATTGACTACAAATCATCAGGTACTCAGTGGCAGAATGTCAAAGTAACGTTTTATTCTATTATTTTCGTGGGATGGACGGACTAATATGATGACATAAATGTTTTTGGAATGTGGGAGGACGCCAGACTGCCCTGAGAAAAGCCACACAACCATCAGTTAGAGATTCAAATGCTGAAATTTTGAAATGCAAGTCAAGTGTGCTAACCACTTGTCCACCGCCATGTTGCCCTCAACTACGGCACTTAACTACTAAAGAAAAGTGGAAATGTGAGTTACGAGTGAAATGCTGCTAGAACATCCAACAGAAGTTATAAACAAATAGAAAAAAGAAAAACAAGAAGGCAAACTTTATATTCAAAAAGTTGAAAGAGTTTTGCTTGTCAGCCTTGTAGTTTTAGCGTGATGAATTGTTTGGACGCTCAACCGCACACATATTAGCCGGCCTGTCAGCTCGAGTGGTCCTCTGAGCAAAATGAGGGCTTTTTTTTTTTTTGGTCCTCCTGTTTTTCCCTTTTTCAGCTTTGCAAACACTATTTGAGATTTAGTGCAAACATTTGAGCGCCGGCTCCGCTGTATTGACAAGCGTAATCCTTTTCTTCTCTGCAGTCACTTCCACCGCGCGATCAATCAAGGGCGTCAATGATGCCCCCCGCGGGCCGCTATGAAGTGCAAGACGCCGAGCGTTCGATCGGCGGCGGCCAGCCACCTTGCCGACTTTCGCCATAATATCGTGATTGATTCATCTTCAAAGATATCTTAAGTGGTTGGCTGGACGTGCTATTCTTTTTTTTTTTTTTGTCTACTGTGGTCCTTTTCATTACCCCCTCTCGCTCGCCATCCTTGAAAACTGCAACACACATCAAAACTGGAGATAAATACACTGCTTTTGCTTTTTTTATTTATTAGATTTATTCGTCTGCTTTCAACTTTGAGAGACAATAAAACAAAAAAAGACGTGCTCTTTTAACGCCGATTGGGTTTCCGTACTGCAAAGTGGACAACAATAGAAAAGATTCCTCTGCAAGTAAACGTACTTTTGCACTCGCCTTATACTTGCACAAAACAGACACAGCGTTTAAATAGTAAAGTTGACCTTTTCACCCTAAAGTGTCTGCTTTGTATGACCGTTGTGTATACAAATATCAACATTTGCTCACACAGACAAGATTCATGAGAATGGAACAATATCTGCTGACCTGTGAACCTAAATTTTAAGAAAAAAAAAATACCCTTGGCAAATTTCAGGAACATTTTATTTTTAATAAAATTGAAAAGATAATCAACACAATTTTCTATATTCTATTTTTTTTTTCAAATATTAAATTAACAACAAAAAATCTTGAAATATTTAATATAAAATTTTCAAAAATGTATTTGATTAAATAAATTAAATTCCTAAATTTTGTCCATCAAAAATTATTTTAGATTTTAATTTAACATTTTAAATTAAATTACATTTCTTAAATATATTATATTCTATTTAAATAGAATTACCATGGTTGTCCTCCAAATAAAATACTTTAAATTACCTTTATTTAACCCTCAACATATTATGTAGTATTTAATTCTATATATGCAATATTTAATTCAAATAGAATTAATTTGATTATTAAACATTCCCCCACAGTAAATCTTTATTTTAATAGATAGATTTTTTTTATTTTTTTTTGCGGGGCAAAGGGAGCAAGCAGCCCACAAAGTGAAATTTTGCATGTAATTGACACTCATTATATGCATTGAAAATAAAACAAACCCATAAAATTTTTGAGAACAAAAAAACACTAATAAGCTGCCAATCAGTGTTTTCCAAGAAAAACACGAATATTTAAAAAAAAAAAATCTTTTTTTTTTTAAATCCACAAATAGGTGATCTGCAGATTCTGGGATTCATTGCATCATTAAAAGTACATTTTTAATGGCAACGGCATTAATGTTTCTTTCCATGACAAAAATATAATATTTTTTGAACAATATGTATATTAGTGTGGTTATTAGTGTACCTAATAAACCCTCCTCAGTAAGAATCCAAATGATTCCGCTGCCACCTGACATTTAATTGGGCTGTCACGCGTGTCAAGCGAGTAACACAGCCGCCATCCTGGTGCTTTTATGACCGAATATGAACGGGATGAGCGCATTACAAGGCAGAAGTGAAGCCTCACAATGGGGACGCACGGTATGAAGGCAAGTGTAGTCATTACAGCAACAGGCGACCGTGTCACTGACCTCCAGATTGCACTATCTTGTCTCCTTTGTGTCGTCCCATTGCAGCACGCTCATTGAGTGAAATTGTATCTTTTCACTTGGCCTCTCTTATAAAATGTCCGCGTTATTGAGAGCCACTGAAGCATAATGCTTTTTTTTTTTTTTTTAAATGTCTTTTCTCCCCCCTCCCAAGCTGCCCTCCTCTCTCTTACTGGGAGGTATTTCATGAACAGCTGGGTCCCGGGAGAGGAGAGGTTAGTGAAAGAGGCGCGCTGTGTATAATTCAATAATTATCAGGTGTGCCTGGGCTGAATGTGTGTGCGTGTGCGGGCCTCCCCCCGCCCCAAGACCCCCGCTATTGGCAGGTGTCAGGTGACGGACAGGCCGTGTCGCTGGCTTTCTATTGGAGCGGTCACACTTGCTCCTGACATTAACATAAGCCGATGAGAAACACTTTGAGCCTGGCGTCTGCTCAAGACAAGCCCTAACCTCATTGCGCAATTCCAAAAATTAAGCCAAAGCTGCAGCAAAAAGAGGACTTACATGCAACAGTCACAATATTAGGTACACATGCATAATCTGAGGGGTTGTATCAATTCGGCATTGAAAAAAATAAGAATACTCAATGTTGAGTGACTACCAGGAAGTAACAAAGAGGTGTTTTCCGCTGATTGGTCTATTGCTGTTTGCATTCTGAAATCACTCCGCCAGCCTCTCTGCTATTGGATGTGCCTTCTGACGTCACTCTCAAACATTTTGCAACTTGCGGGCACATCGCACCACGGCTGCACATTGCTAAGTGCAGTGGGAAATGGCCCTCAGGCAAAATTCACTTTGTTTCTCATAAATACTGATGCATATTTGCACTCAGTCATCATTTACTTGACGTAACAGTTTAGCTGTTAACTGAATTATTTACAGTGCCATTTTTTATTTCATTTTTTTTTTTGGTCTATAGAAGAAATTGTTAAGATATTTTCAACTCAGTCATGATTCATCCTACCTTAGTGGCTGTTAACAGTAGAGTTGCTGAACTGCATCTCATCTGCCGAGTTATTCTTACAACCCAGTGGGCTTGAGTTTGTCAGCCTGTGACTTCCTCAATTTAATAGAAGTTAACCTCCTGAATGTGTTCTCCACATGCTTGATTTGTCCCATTTCAAGGAGTCCTACTCCTAATGGCCGCCCAGGTCCAAAAGTGGCGTTCAAAGAAGGTCGCGCCTTAGTGCTACCTTTAGCATGCTAATTGCAATTCTGCTCCACAGCGGGGGATCCTGTTTGAGATGGAGGGGATGTGTGAAGTCAGGGCAAACACCCCCCACCCACCCTCGCCCCTTTCCCTCCATTCGACTGCTTCTTCCTGAGTTTAGTGTCAAGTGTGCAGGAGGAGAGCTGATACCGGACACAAAAATATACTTCTTTAAATTCAGCCTGTGTCCATTTTCACTTTATATGTAATTTGATAGTCATGTCTATCATGATTGCCTGGCAACCAGTTCATACACCCGCCTACTGCCCAAAGCCGGCAGAGATAGGCTCCAGCACCCTCGCGACCCATGTGAGGAGTAAGAGGTCAAGAAAATGGATGGATGGATGTCTATCATAGGGGAACCATAAAAAAAAGTCTAAAGAAATTATGCCTGAAAAAAGATGCAGGATGTCTGCCATTTTGAATTGAAGCAGCCCTTTCAGCCCCATTTTGGCACCTTTTATAGATTTTGTCCAATTCCTTACCAAACTTGAAACACATACGAGACAGACTGATGACAAGATATTGCCAAAAATGTTCGTTTGTTGCCTGGTGGCAAAGTTTGATGACCCCCTAAGCCAATGTGACAATGCATCAAGACATTTGGTAGCCTTGTCTATCATGACTAGAACCACACAAAAATGTCCAACTAAATTCTGCCTGTAAAGACACAAGAAGTCGGCCATTTTGATTGGAAACAGCCATTTCAGCGGTCTTTCAAAGAGTAACTTGTCATAGAGAATTTGTGCTACCATCAATTTTATGTTAGCATGTTTTCACCAGCACACTCTTAAGCATTTCTGCCCCTCTTCAAGTATCAAGCACCTGTTGCACTGACTGTGGAAACCCTTGAATGCATGACTGCACACTTGAAGGGACATTTACAGTTGCTCAGACAATGTTGTATACCAGAACTTAACACTCTCTGCTACATTTTCTACATTTTTAATTCTCAATTCAAGGAGATGTTAGCTACTGTTAATTTTACTTAAAGTGTAATGTCATTTAAATAACACTGTCAAAAGCCAAATTCAACTACTGTTAATATTAAAATGTCATCATTGATGTAGCATTTTAAAATGGTAATACATACATTGACTCTTTTACTGCCACACGTTATCCAAAAAACAACCCTGACCGTGCCAGCCGATTTCGAGCATTTTAACTCATCTTTCAAGACAAACAGAATACTGTGTGCTATTACTACATAAACATGGTGGGTACCACGTGAAAGATTGAGTTCCATTCTTTAACTAGAAAAAAAATTATATGTTTCTACCTTATTACGTTCTTAAGTAATCAACATTTGAAAATGGGTAACTTGAGTGACAATCAAGCGAAAATAGAAAAATAAGGAGAAAACAAGCTTTTTGTGAAAAGGTACATTTTGTGCACAACAGCGACTTTGACACTAATATTTTTTTCTCTGAATTAGATTTAATGTGACAAAGGCTTTGAACATTCACGTCATCCTTGAAAACGTTCTATTTCATCAAATTGGTCATGTTTCATTGTAATTTGATACAGCTTGAGCCCTTTGAAAAGATACAATGCTCCCATCTGCTGGCCATAGTTAGTGGGTGTTTTTGATTCCACAACCCATTGACCAGGCAGCACTCCATTAGACGTTGCACTGCCCATTTATTAAAAAAAAAAAAAAAAATTTAAAAAAAAAGTAGATGACATCATCGTTTATGGCGGCATACATCGGGATTTTACTAAGCCTTATTAAACTTTTTTGGCAGTAAATGAGTTAATAACTAAAATACTTAACAAACATTAAAAATGACATAAAATCAGGAGAGAGGTAACATCATCCCAGATCAAGTTAGCGAGTCATTTTCTGAGCATTGTCCTTGCTTGAGTCTATTCCATTTAGCAAACAGTTGCATGCGCTTGTTGTGGTCTACTCACGTCTGCAAACGGATACGGGCATCATGCAGCAGGGAGGAGGAGAGATTCCAGTGCTTAGGGGAGGTATCGGCAGTGGGAGGTGTGAGGCTGGCTCTGTCTGACTGGGTGGCGGATCTTTTCCAGCTGTGCCCATCTGAGGGGAAAAGCAGACGTTAGTTTGCAGCCTCCACACTCAATTGCTTCCCTGCAAGAGGTCACCCTGATCACAACCTCATGATGGAGCCTCAGGAGCGCTCGTTCCTGCTTTGTAAACACCACTTGTTTGTTTTGTTAACAGACACTTTTCGGGAAGTTGTAGTGGGAAAGCGCTATGATGTCTGTAATGACTTGTGCTGTTGTGGTGAGTTTGTTTTATTGCAGGGATGTACACACTCCGCTTTCGCATGTTAAATACTTATATTGCGGGAAAAAAAGTCATAATAAACAAATACATTTAAAAAATACATATAACTATATATAGGCCTACAAATAGATAAGATAGTCATCATGTTCACAATAAAGTGACAAAAGTTCACCACACTAAAGTCATTGTTAAAATAAGCATGATTATGAGAAATTTGTCAGCATATTAGAATAAAGTGATAATATTGAGTTTTTTTGTTTGTTTTTTAATTTAATGAAAATTCCGTTGGATTGACAATTAAGTCATAATATTTCTAGATTAATGTTGTAATATTTTGAGGTAAAAAGTCACAATTTTACAAGATTAAATTAAATATTTAAAGAAAAGTTGTATATTTATGCCCTAAAACAGTTTGAATATGTGGATAATTAAGATGCAATATTTTCAAACAAGGGCGGCACGGTAGTCGAGTGGTTAGCACGTCCGCTTCCCAGTTCTGAGGTCTCCGGTTCGAGTCCAGGCTCGGACCTTCCTGGGTGGAGTTTGCATGTTCTCCCTGTGCCTGCGTGGGTCTTCTCCGGGTACTCCGGTCTCCTCCCACATTCCAAAGACATGCATGGCAGGTTAATTGGGCGCTCCGAATTGTCCCTAGGTGTGCGTGTGCGTGTGAGTGTGGATGGTTGTTCGTCTCTGTGTGCCCTGCGATTGGTTGGCAACCAGTCCAGGGTGTCTCCCGCCTACTGCCAAGAGCCAGCTGAGATAGGCGCCAGCAGCCCCCGCGACCCTTGTGAGGAATAAGCGGTCAAGAAAATGGATGGATGGATGGATATTTTCAAACAAAAAGTTGCTACATTAAAAATATTAAAGTATATGAAATAAAGGCTTATTTTTAAGTTATGTCATAGTATTTTAGTAAAGTGTTAGTGTTAAGAGGATAAAGTTGGAATATTTTTTTAAATAAAAAAATCATTTTATGACAGTGAAGTAATATTTTGAGGGGAAAAGTTGAAATTTCAGCATAATGAAGTTCTTATATTTTTCTAAAAAAGTTGCAATATGAGAAAAAGAATAAATAAAAATAACAGTGTTGAAATTAGGGTGCAATATTTCAAGACTTTTTTTTATTTATTTTTTTTTTATTTCTGAGACTAAAGTCCCAAATCAGTTTTTTTTTTTTTTTTATGTTTTTAGAAAAATTTGATAATTGCACAAGAATGAAGTAATAATGTGAGAATAAAGTTATATTTAGAGGGAAAAAAAAGGTGTTAAAGGGATACTTCACTTATTTACCCCATTATAGCAATAAAAAGTTCATATTTTGTCTGTAATTAATTTGACACTTTCATTATTTTCCACGTACAATTAATACCTTTGAAAACACATTTTACAACTTGTCGACTGAAAATGACATCACAAGGGTTCAGGTAACCCATCACAGCACACCTGCTTTCTAGGTTTGGTCATGTGACATTCACAAGCTGAGCTGTGATTGGTTACTTGAGCCCTTGTGATGTCATTTTCAGTCAACACCAAGTTGCAAAATGTGTTTTTAAAGTTACTAATTGTACATGAAAATAATTAAAATATTAATTTTATTATAGGCAAAATATTAATGTTTGACTGCCAAAAATGGCTAAATAAGTAAAGTGTCCCTTTAATTTTCCAATAATATAGCTCATTAAATACAATACAGCGCCATCCACTGGATGTGTTGGAGCATTGGCCCCTTTGCCCCTCATATCAAAATCCCCACTGTAGAGTTCAAATCAGATATTTGTCTGCTGGTGTACAAAGTAAAACCCAGAGATGAGTCAGTTGCGCAGTCAAAAGCGAGGTGTCGTTTAGGTCCCCCGGAGCCAGACCGGACCCCGAGGAGACGCGCTATTGATCGGCGGGGGCCAAGAAAGCCAGCTGCCATTAAACTTGTGACAGTGGAACTGTAGCTCATTGATCCCACCGTATTATTAATGGAGGACGGCTCCACCACTCGACCCCTTTGATGCTTCCCACGGTGACAGACAGACAGATAACACCTAACACAATTATGATTGATATTATCACATTACGCCTGCCATAACAAGACCCTTGTTCAATTCCTCCACTGGGAACAAGGAAGTCTGAAAAGGAACATCAACTCAAATATTGGAATTAATATTGTATAAAAGAGTAGAGAATGGAAAGAAAGGAACGTGCAATATTAATACACTGTACCTAGAATGAGCACCTAAGTGAGAGGCTTAAGTGTAATTGCAAGTACGTATTACCTCGTTGGCCATGAGGAGAACATCATTAAAGCGCTAATACGAATGTTAGTTTTGCTAATTAATTGGACAATAAAATGGAACTGCGCCGCAAATTTAATCCAATTTGCAGTGACAATCTGAGACTGAAAAATTCCGGCAAAAGACCCGTGGCAGCAGTTAGTAGCGGGCCATAAATCGCTGTCATCGTAACAAGACAAGACGGGAACCAATCTGAATGTTTTTTGTTTTTTTTAGCAGATGGTCACTGAAAACTGAGTAGAAAATGAATTTGACCGGGCTTGTCGTTACACTTTAAGCCTCATAAGGAGTGACTTCTTCCGTCACGCTAATCCAATTGGCAGCCACAATGATCGCCACAGAGGGCACGACTTCTGAGCCGTTAAAGGAGGCGCTCCGAGGGCGAGCTTCGCACGCAAGCCGGACCCAGATACGTCCCTGTAATTGAATAATAAACAATGCCCAAATCGCATTATAGTCGTCCGCTGTAATTGCATTAGAGGAAACCACATAATAATAACATAAAGAAATGGATTGAAAGCCGTATGCTGGTCATGGGCTCCAGTGTGTGTTACTTCAGCAGGGCACAATGGACGTTTCTCAATATTGAGTGTTGTCTTTCGGCTACTGCAAGCACACCTTTTAGCTCATATTAGTGTAGCCTTGGGGTGCCAATACTATGATGCAGAACAAGCTATTACTACTTCAAGGCCAGAAATAGCATGAACTATATATGGATACAGCTAGTAGAAGTTACGTGGCTAGAAAAAGCAAAAACTAACCAACAATTATTGTGAAGTGTGTTGCCCATACATGTACATTAACCATCAGTCAATGAGAGCGCACAAGAGAAGCTGTGGGAGGACTCGATTCAGAAATTAGTACTGCTGTGAAAATGATTGATGTGGAAATGAAAAATTACTCCCCATCCATCCATTTCCAAAACATTACTGTTTTGTTTTGTTTTTTTTTATACCAAATTAAAAATGACTTTAAAGCCATGTTCAATCAGGTGATACCTGCAGTTCAAGTATTTATTAAAGAAACAAAAACAACACTTCCCCCACCACATATATCAAGTGTCCGCACTGAAAAGCAAGGTGTGTGTTACAGCAAATTCACCATAATGGCCTCTCCTCATCGGTGCTATTTGATGACATTTTTCTCCAACATTTATGCTCAACATATGGCACATATTGCATTACTCTCATATTGTCTTTTGGCCGTATCAGCTTTCTTGCGCTTGACGTGGCGACATATGCTCTCTCTCTTGACAAGTGCTCTTATCACACCAGCAAGTGGAGGACTCTCACTTGCAGCAATTAGCTTTCAGCACATGGCCTATAAATATGACAAAAAAGCGTGAACATTTATTTTAATTTATATATATATAAAAACACTACAAAATGCTTCCTTTTTACATTAACAAAAAAAGTTTGACCTGGAATGCACTGAACGGACACTCACATCATTTCATATTCTCTTCAACCTTGTCCAAAATGATCTCCCCCTACTGGTGGGAGGTGGTACAGCCCAGCTGGATAAATGCATAAACGGCCCTTGTGCGCCAAACAAAAGGTGCGACGCGGGCATTTCATTGGACAATTGTACGATTATGGCTGGCGGCTGCTGTGAATATATTTATTAGTTTGCAATACATGTCTTTTTTTTTTCTTTTTTTTTCCTGTTGTCGCCGGGCCCTGCCAGGATAATGTCGCTTTTTGTCCCCCAACCACCCGCCCAGTGTGAACGGCGCCTCGGCTGCCAGCTGTCAGGCCCGATACCGTCTCATTTGGATTCCCAGCCCGCTCGCTGAATGCCTAATTAGATTTGCCGTTTTCAATGGGCTGATTGCTCTACAAAGGCGCCGACAGCATGTCGCGCTCACGTTTCACAACTGTAACAATTAATAACCGCGCTAATTAGCATTGCCACAATTGATTATGATGCCACTCCATCAACACGTGCTGATTGTTATTAATAAAGTGCTCTTTGTCTGATCTGGAGGCCGCTTATTAATTACGTAAATTAGCAGGGTAGCAACGATACTAGAGTAAAGCGCCAATAATTGATCTAATTTTTAGTGACCGCTCCCAACGGGACGATGTCACGCACCCGTCCCCCGAGCGAAGAAAAATCACCTCATTAGCAAAAGTTTAATCCACATCATAGCTGTTAAACACGGGCCAGTTTTAAGGTCATATTTGAATGCCGCAATCATTCGCCATTGATCGGCTGTAAATGGAATCAATGTCATGTTTGGGGAAAACAATAACGACTAATGGATGGGCCCCAGAACCAACAGCTTGATCGGATAACAGTGTGGACTCTTCCACTTTCATAACTCATTATGTCCATAGTGAGAAATGTCAGGACGTGGCCAATAAGCAGAAGCGGCAATTAGCGGAGCACGTGTGATCAAGCACACGTGCCAAGTCTCACAAAAAGTTAGGGATAGCATTACGAACCTAACACATCAGGTTGGGCTGCTACCACAATAAAAGTGTGTTGGGTTTTTTTCTCTCTCTTTTTTTTTTTTTTTTTTTTTTTTAAAGGCTGATGCTGGTGCGAGTCGATTTTACCATAAAGTGCAGATTAGGACTTCCTCACTTCATCCCACAAAAATGTGAAATTCATTGAACTTGAAGTTCACTGAATTAAGTAGCTGTGATGTGGCTAGGAATGCATATTGGGGTTGCATGGCTCAGTGGTAGAGTGGTCATCTCCCATCATGTTGGTCAACCTCCAAAACCAATATATTTGGAATTTTATCAATTTTCAAACAAATATATGGCAGAGTGGGCATGTTAAGTGATCTTAACAATACCCAACTGCAAACATATGAAGACATTTATGGAACATGAGTATGAACATTTATTCTGCCAATAAGTCATGCAGGTTACGCATTTGATCACATTTGAGAAGACATTTGTATGCCTTGAAGTCCATTTTATTCTTCTCATCTTTGGATCAAATCAGCAAGACAATTGGCTGGAAAACATGGTGAGAAATTGCAGATGCCAGTGGCTAAGATATTTTTTATTTTTTTGTAGTTTATAAGTTTGTAAAAGAAACATCTTCCCACCACTCAACACCACCTCTTTGCACTTCAACAAATACGCATCACATTTCTATTTCCCCTCCACCTGGCACGGCGGCAGCCATTTTCATCATCCCGAGCGTGTGAAATTTCACACTCATTGTTCACAACACGTTGTTTAATATGCACCCCCTCTCCCCCCCACTTGTCCCCCTCAAACTACATCCCCATTCGACATATGAAATCCTTCCATTCTTGTCCGCCAGCAAACAAAAGATGCAGCCAATCATCTCCCAGCCATGGCAGATACAATTTTCTCAGAACAATTTGACCGCGTTAAGAGGAAAATTGCTTTCAATATAGCTGTTTTTCTTTTTGAAAGACAACAACAATAAAAAGATAGAACTGTAATACGTCTGTCAGCACTGGGAACAGAGGCGGGAACGCATGGTAGGTGGGGGGCTGAGTGGGAACTAGGTGCTTACTTGTAATATCAGCATCTGTGCCAGACAGTCGCGCCAAATGAATCCCACTTTCAACATAACAGCCAGGCGTCACATGAAAACGACTGCGGCCGACAGCGGTTGTCAGTGACACGCACGCTCGCCAGTGCTGACGGCGAATTGTCATTTATTACACGTCGCGCCTCGCCTCTTGTCAGCTTCTCTTGACTGTATTGATTTGCAAAGCGCCGCATGGTGCGCCGGGGAGGTCACGCCAAAGCAAAACGGCACGATGGGGTGGTGTTTCTTCATTACCTGCCGATAAGGTGTGAACGAGAAAGTCAAACCCGTAAATACACAATGAAAACGCTCGCAAGGAGCATGGATAAGACACTAAAACGGAACTAACCGCAAAGTAAACCGAAGGTGGACTCAGCGCTCCTGAACCTAATTCAGCCACGCCCTTTAAAAGGATATTCAGTGATCCCTAGCGCCATCTCGTGGTGAACTAATAATTCATTTATTTTTAAAAAAACGATTCTTTATGTCAATAGTATGGAAAGCTCTTACTATCCTTTGCTCTGCTGCCAGCTGCTGGCCGTTTGTGTAATAACTACCATTTCTGCAACAGTTATTCAACAGTCATTGAGAGGCTGCATCAAAGCCTTCTGTATGGTCTAACATAAAAAAAAAGAAAACAAAAAACGTATAAATACGTCTTTGGGACACTTAAAACATTTTTAAAAAACGTATTTATACGTTATTGGGAGCAAATGAGTGAAGGAACCAAAGTAATTTTGCAATGTGGAAGTCGACAGTTTCTTCAAGCTTTTGTCTTTCATTGGTGACCCCTCTGTAATAATGAGCGTTTTAAATGTTGCGCCCCTAAGAGCTTTCTCTTATTCATTAACTGGCTGCCGGCAATAATGAAGGCGCGGGGCGCATCGAGCGTGGCTCTTTAGTTTGACTGCGTTCTCACAGATGAAGCGCACGTCGCTCCGCGCTGACTGGCGTTATTGCGCAGGCCCGCCCTGCTGCCGCCTGTCATGCCTGTCAAAATCACGCGAGGATCACTTTATCATCGTTTGTCTGCGCCGTCTGACGCCATCGAGCGAGGGGCAGCCCTCGGGGAAAGGCTTTTTGAGGGGTACGCAAGGATGACGACTACACAGCAGTGCTAGACAAATGTGTGAAGCCAGCACCCCAATGTAAGCCACCACTGCCCAAACAGCAGTAAATAACTAACTTTATAAATCAGTGTAACTAAGGCCGGCATATGTAAACAGGACACCAGATCGCGAGCTCTTTTTCTGCAACGTTATAATGTTATGACGAGCAAATGATATCAGGCTCGGAGGGCCGGCGGGCAGGATATCGCCGTATTATTCCGACTCATTACACTCGAGTTGGAATGTCGGCCAGCTTCCTGTGAAACTGAATGGTCACGCCGCTGCGACACAGCGGAACCAGCTTAATGAGCTTTGACTTGTATGAACATTAACACGTAAGCTGGAAAAAAAAAAAAAAAGAAGAAACGTCTGCTTGACTCGACTTCAGTCGTTTTTTTTTTTCTTTAAAATATTATTAGAAGCTTAATGGCCATTATTGTCTCACGCGTGACCTTCTACAACTTCAAGCAAGACTGTCATTATCTTGTACGCCGCTGTTGATGAAAGAAAAACCCACAATGATAATTGAAGTCATTTTAAATATACAAAACAAATGACAGACAAAAATTTAGCTTTTGGGCAAGTTATATCAACTCTATGTACACAGAAGCAAAAATTAAGCATCCATCCATCCATCCATCAAAAAAAAAAAAAAAAAAATCACAGTCCCTACTGTGAGACATGGAGGCTCAGTTATGGAATGAATGAATGAATGAATGAATGAATGAATGAATGAAGTTGTTATACTGTAATCGCTATTTTATTGCCAAAGTCATACATTTACAAGTTTAAATTTGTGATAAATTGTAGAAAAGAATGAATTCAAAATAGTTTGTAGAAAAAGTCAAACGGCTAGGCTAGGTATACCTCAGTGATACAATAATTATCTGAGGAAAAAAAGAAAAAAAGTTATCATATTCCAAGGCTAAAGTTGGAATAGTTCAATAAAAAATAAAAGTGCATTTTTATCACAAGATGTTTTTTCAATGACATATTTTTGAAATAGAATGAAGTTTGCAATATTACAAGAAGAAAAATCTGCTCATAAAGTAATAATACGGTGAAAGGGAACTATTTGAAGGGGAAAAGTAACATTAACCATTCAAAGGTGTACCATTATGAGAAGCCATTTATTAGAGATACAATACTAAGTTTACAAGACGGTAAAATGATTATAAAGTTCAGGTATAAAAGGAGAATTAAGTTATAAAAAGTAGAGGAAAAAAGGTGTTCTAATTCCATTTATCCTTACAACTTTTTGGTGGTTGGCTGTGGCCTTACAACGCCTTCCTTCCTGCTTTCTGTACATTTGGAAGGCTCCAGAAGGAAACAAGAGTTCTTCTCTTATGGGTAAATTCACCGAAAGAAAGTCGATCCTCTGCGCTCAATTGATTAATATTTGCTTTCAAAATGACACGGAGTGATGTATGAGGATCTCGCCGCATGTAAACCAACGCTTTAGAGGAGATGAATAGCCTCAGCCGAGGATTGTAAAGTTCAAGCGGCAGATTTGCATATTTATATTACACCTTGCTGATAATAAGCTCGAGCCAGATGAGGCCGGGACGCAATCATCAATTTGTCATTGTACGATTGTTACATGACAAAAGTAGTTCTTATTAGCTGGCCGCCACCACTGATATGTTCAATTACTTGCCACAATGGCTGCGTTGGAGATGTATTGAAGTGCCTTTATAAAAAACAATTTAGATGATGACAGTGACTCTGAACCTGTCAACGGATGATTCATTCTAGACGCTGCACGCAAAAGAAAATAAATGTCTGAATCTGCTTGATATATTGAGTTCACTTTCAGTTTTTGTGAACCTGAACCCTCTACCTTCCTATTCGCTGAAAAATTTGCCTATTAGGAGTTTTAATGAGGAGGAAACAAAGCATCAAAGGTGGCAGTCAATAAAGGGCAAACAGGTGGATGAAACAAACGCACCTTGCAGCCCTCCCACTCTCACCTACACCCACACCATGTCGTCTTAACACCACAGGTGCTGGGCTCCAGCCCCCGGGGGTCATACTTAGAGCTGTGATGGGCCATAAAAGCACTTTGCACCTTAAGTGAAACATACAACTTTCAAATATTTGATACGCATTGCGCACATATGCAATTTATGCACATCTGGCTTGCGAGGAGCAACAACATCTGCTGGCTGGTGCTTGAAAAAGGCACTTCATTTGCCTACAGACTGGTCATAGGCATTTGTGGGTGGGGAAGTTAGGAAGAAGTTGAGAAATATTTTATAATAAATGTTTTACTCAAAGTTGTCAATTTTAATTTTATGAAAATATGATACATTTGTTTGATTGATTATTGAGCACGTGTGGGCATCCCCTTGGTTTTTAAATGATTTCCAAACTTAGCTAATTACGAAAAGTGGCGATTTGGAATCAATATTGACTCAAGCAACGAGTCACACTTTCCTGTCATAAGTCACTTTCAAAGCTTTGAAGTGTTAATGTACTGTGTGAAAAATCAAGAATCCTGTTTTTTCTTAACTGAATTGAAGAGGTTCCGCTGCAGTCGGCGCGCATTGGCAGGAAGGAGGTGTGTTAAGGTGTTTGACGGACAATCGCTGTACAGGCTGTTTATCATAAATACAGCCTTAGCCCAGAGAGGTCCATCTGCTTTGATTTTATTTAGTGACTCCCCCCAGGGACCCCCGAGTTGGAGCGAGAATAACAATACTCAGGCCCATCTGTTCGGGCAGAAGCGGCCCGGCTAAATTACGGCACGCTACGAGCGGCGGGCATATGCCGTGGCATAAAGCTACAAGAGGGCATTGTGTGCCAGCTGTTGTGTTGACAAATACTTATCTGGCACTTCTGAAGTCAGCGTTAAGCTAAGCTGCTAGGTGTGGCGCCGGGTGGCGGGAATGCTGTTTTCTGCATGCATAATATATGCTAATTTAACAGGGGGTATCACTTTGTAAGCGATCGTCTGGGGATTTGGGTCACTAGATCTACAGTATTAATCAGAATGCGTGATCAAAACAAGACTTTTTGTAAAGCAGGACACTATTTTTGATTAGGCCTATTACATAGACCTTTGAGGACACTGAGAAAAAAAAGGTGTTATCAAGACGGACTGAATTCAGCAAAGTGGTAAACTGAATTAGGAGCTGATTGACTTAAAAACCGTCCTCTTTTGTTACCGGAAATCACCACTCTCATCTCTTCCCATGGGAATGACAAGTACGACAGGGTGGATGTTGAACCTTTTTTTTCCTCCCCCAATGTAAGAACCGCAGCAAGGAAATCAAAACAAAGACCACAAAGCTTAATCTTTTCTTATCCTCCTATAATAACAATCTGTGCTTATACTGTTCTTGTGCGTTTACAAGATGGAGGATGATCCGGTTAAACAGGCTTTGACCCGCTCATCCTATTAACAATCAACTTGACAACTACACTTGCTTTTGTTGTTTGCGGCCCGAGGTACACTACAATCTCCTCAGTAATCAAAATTTTCATTTTGGAAATTTTTTGGGAACATCCTAGCCAGAACCCAGACCCAAAATCAAGTGAAAATCATGTAGGGTGACTTGACGGGGGCTGTGCACAAGTTAGGCCCTTGTGCAATGACAGGTTTGAGGTGCTGCTGCAAGCAAGTCAGACTGCTAAAAGTAAAAAAATAATAAAGACAAATAGTAAACAGTACTAAATACTTTAATACAACTGTTAATTCTAATTATTTGGTATAGATTTCTTTTCATTGTATATAACCAATATATTGTCCTTGTCAAAACAAGAAACCTATATGTGTTTGAAAAAACTGAACCAGGTCTGTGTGATATAAGTCCAATTTGGTGAAAGTTCCACGATTACTTAGCAGTTTAGTTTATGTGATCTTCAAACTTTACAAGAAACATGCTGCTTTTCAATGAAATTTGATACAAGGATCCAAGTTGCAACTTGTGCTTTTCCTTTTAACCTTTTGATTTTTAACTGATACGCTTTCTTTTTGAATATTACACTGGTTAGCATTTAAAAGAAAAGGGGGGAAAAAAAAAACTCCATAATCCACATTTTGGATGTTGAATCCAAATATCTCAGTTTTTCCTCTATATGCTCCTTTTTTCTTTTTTTTTTGTAATTTGACTTCTTTTTTTTTCTTTTTTTAAATATCATAGAAGGGTGGATGTATAATACCCGATTGTTATTTTGTGTTTTAAAAAAAAACAAAAACTGAAAAAATTTCCACATGCTGCAATTTAAACTCAGCCTTGTTGAGGCTACTGCAATGATTTCTGTTTTCTGTACAATTTTTTATTTTTTTTTTCTTGACACAAACTCACCTCAAGTGTTCACCACCTTGTACAAAGACAGCTGTAAAGTGGTCCACCTGAAAACCCAGGTCAAAATTCACTCACCAGAAACTTCATTAGGAACCTGTCATCCAATACAAAAGCCATATCAAAACTGTGCTTTTTTTGTAAATGAAAAAGTAAGACAAAAACTCACCTAACTGCAATTTTCCCTGAGCAGATGTTAAAACAAACTCCGCCACGCCAACACGCCGCCGTCATGTTGCGCCCTTCCAAAATGGCATTTATTTAACCAAACATGTACATCAACGTGACTGACATCAAATTCCATCTGTTACATTTGTGCACATGAGACAGACTGGACAGAAAAATCAATTAAAAAATAAAATAAAATAAACTCAGCTGGTTCTCAAGACGTCTCCTGAAAGGAATCAGTGGCGGGACTCAGCAGTGCAGTAAAAAGAGTCCCTGGAACAGTACAAACCACCAGAAAAGGAGCCCTGTCTAGAAACGGTTCTGGCACACACATTTATCTGCATCCACTTCAAAAGCACCTAATTCTCAGTTTTTTTTTTCCGTTTTTTATTTAAACTTAATTCTTTTACAATGTTTTCTGTTCAATAGCTTCAAGGTTACCAGCCTTGTGTGTGTGTGCGTGTGTGTCAGTAGTTGAAAACCTGACAGCAACATCATCATCAACCCTGTTTTATTTCCTTAAAAAGGGACAAACATTAAAGATTAAAATAAATAATGTCAAGATTTGATCACATCTCTTTTGTTGTATTAATCTGCTGCGTGTCACATCTTGGAGAAAGGCGGTGAGTCGGGGGCGCAGACTCCCAAAAAGGCTTCGTAAACATAAAGACGCGCGGGACAAATACTGTACATGTTAAAAGCAGACGTCCCGCCCGATAGCGCAGATTTGCATTCTGTAACGCCCACGCACACACATACAAACTGCATCCCCCTGACTGACCAATAACTTCCGTAACTTCTAAAGAGGGCTCGGAGCCAAAGTGCAGTTTTTCCCAGGGTGGAGGGAGTGGGACTGGGGCGGGGGTGTAAATGTGCAGTCAAACGGTTATAATGGCTACATTGGTTTCTGCAACACACAAAGTGTGACCGAGGGTAATACAGAACATGGTCACCAGAGAGCGAGACGTGCGCTGAGTACCGCGTCCTTCCCTATTGAGGTGGTATGAAGCGCTCCATCCTTCCCCGTAATTAAGATGAGCGGGACTTCTAAAGGGTCCTCCCACTTATTTTTCAACCCCCCGTCTGTTAAATCCTTCATGAGCTTTGCAAAGGCTCGGTTGAGATAAGGAGAAGCTACGTAGGACGACATGAAGAACACAACACTTCAACGAAAGCACAGTGCAAATAAAGCCAACAACGCCCCCCCTCCACGTCCCCCCCACCACAAATCTTGATAGGAGTAGAGAGGGTTAACTCCAAACTAGGCAAGCCTTTCGTCCGTTTAGTTGATTTTTTTTTTTTTTTTTTTCATTGTGGGTCTTTCTGGGAAGTCTAAAGCCCTGAGGGAGGGAGGGGCTCGGCGTCGTGGCCACGAGGAGGATGACGACGAAGAGGACGGAGGGTGTTGGTGTGTCGGAGTGGGGGGGCTACTTGTACAGGCTCATGGTGGGGCTCTGGTACATGCACATGTAGGCGTCGCACAGCAGCCGGCGGGCCTGGCCTTGGATGCTCTTGGGGTCAAGCGTGTGCAGCTCCTCGGGCGTCATCTTCAGGTAGGCCTCCACCTCAGGGCACGGCGACACCTGCGGAATGTTGAAGCCGTTCTGGCCTCCTGCCGAAGCAAGCGGGAACAGAACCAAGAGCAACAGTGTTAAATTGGGGTGTTCGTAAATCTTCATTTGGTTTCCCTCTTGGCACAATCGTGATGGTGTGTCCCAAAAGTTGGGTGAATTAAAAAAAATAAAAAAATACACTTTTGCTCTTTGAAATGGATGGGACATGGCGTGAAAAAACACTTGTTTTGTCTATTTTCATTTTTACTCTTCTACAGTGACTTGACAAATAATATTTCTATTTTATTTTATTATTTTGAAAAAATTGAATGATAAGTTAAACTAATTATGACTATTGTTATATTTCTATTTGGTGAGCAACATAATTTTGCTTTATGTACTGGGTAAAATGCAATGCAACATTTTCCACCAAGAATAAAAACTAAATTAATTTTAAAACTTAAACGTAATTTTAAAGCCTGAAATTTTTAAACTCATTAATAGTTGACAACAGTAACAATAATAATAATAGTCATATGTTTTGTTGTTTTATTCAATCGTTTAAAAAAAACATTGGTTTTGTTGTTACTGATATTTTCTCAAGATTTACAGTTACTATTATAACAATTACTGTCATTCTGGTAACTCTTCTACCATCAAGAAAAACAAACAAACAAAGAAAAAAAATTTAAAATTCTACTCCAGTGCAACAAAAATGATCGAAAAGCATCCGAACCGCAGCTTACCATCTCGGTCGGCCATGCTGTCGAAGAAGAGCCAGGCGGAGGCGGCGCTGCCATACTTGACGAAGGCCACATAGTGACTGGTCTCAATACACAGTACGGCAAACAGCTCCATCGTCTGGCGTGGGAACGAGCCCTGGCGACCACTGCCTTCTTGCAGCTCCTTGGGGACGCACAGCTTGCCGTGCCGGTGACTTTTTCTCCTCGGGTGAAGGTGAACCTGTACGGGTGCGAGCGTGCAATCACCACTGAAGCCAACAGAAACTAATTTACACAAGTGGTGTAGCAGCAGAATTAAGAAAGCCAAATGTAAGGCCTCTGATCAAATTTAAGAAGAGTGGGTGACATCCGCTCAATGTCAAATTGAAATATTTTCCAATGTATTCTTTTTTTTAATTGTATCAAATCCCGACCCCACAAATGAGTGTTGGTAGTTCTTCTCATTCAAATCTTTATTATGCTAAAATGACAACTCCTAGATAAATAATTGACAAAGATCTCGAAATAAATAAAATTTCAAGATGGCATCGTAGTTTACAAGTATGGTGTGAATAGAACAGAGGTTTTATTCTGGCTCCTGTCCAAAAACAGCTTGAATAGGCTCACCCGCCACTGCCATACGAAATGAATGATGGGTCATTCTTCAAGATAATTTAGCATTTTATAAAATCAAATATAGGACTAAAGGCTCTTCATCTTACACATTAAGACCATAGGAAATAAAACCATTGAACTGCTTTTGATAGTTTTTAGTATAATAAAACACTGTCGAAGCGGAAAGAACTGTGGTCAAATCAAATGCAGCCGTGACAACCACACTGCTCTCATTTCTTTGTATTTGGCGCCATCGCATGGCCAACATGCATGATTGAACCTATTTAATGCCTACATACAAGTTGATTTCAAGTGGCATATATCTGATCTGGATTTCTTTACGCACAGACAGAACATGAGAAAGAATCTATTCTGTACGCACATGCCAAATTCAAACCAATACTTTCTAGAATGTCGTTCAGATTTACAGCAGGGTTTTTTTTTTTTAGGTTTATTTGTGTTGCTTGGGCATGCAGCATATACTGTATGCCACCACGACGAATATCCAGATGACATCACGCTCAAACTGACAGGGTAAATCTGATCTGCATGCTTACACAGCACTCACATTGGCAGAGATCAGATTTTTATCCACATTTGAGTCCAACATGAAAATATCTGATCCCAAGCATTTTTTTTCTTTCCATTTATAACCAAGCAGTGTAAATTCAGCCAGAGAAGAGTGAGTGGCTACGTGAGTATTGCAACGTATGTCGTTACCTGCATATTGCACTTATCGCAGAACTGCTTGATCTTGCCCGCCGTGATGTCGCCGTCATCATAGCAGTCTCTGCATTCATAGAGAGCCAGTCCTCCGCAGATGCGACATTCTCTGGGAGCTGAATGGTAAAAAAAAAATAAAAAAAACAGTGACTGTGGTGTGTGAAATGTGTAGACTTTGTTTCACTTGGGCCATGATGACAACTCAGTGGCGTTTCATTACAAAGTAAACAGACAGATGGTGGGACGGGCATTGATTGTGAAGAACACGCACGCACTCAAAGGCAGTGGGCTCCGACTCACTGTCTTCCAGAAGATCTGTGATGTCTAACTCCAGTGAGGGGAAAATCTTGTTGAACATTTTGAAGTCTTTGCCAAAGCGCGGCATCTGGATGATAAGGCAGGAGGGAGCCTGAGGGGCAGGAAAACCAGAGGAGAGCGAGAGCTTATTATCGTCCCGCACAAAAGCAACACCGGCGAGAGCGGAGGGGTGTTTGAGATTAAAACACGCATGACCGATCTGTCTCGCCACGCTGCTTTTCTTGCTTAAAGCAGATATCTGATCACTAGGGGATGCTGCTTTACATCTAGGATGTGTCGTGTAAGATTGCGGTCCGATTTAGACCACAGTAGTGAGGTCTGCTGGTGGGAAAACAGGACATGGACGGGTTTATCAGTGGGAAAACATTTCCACTTGCTACTCTCAGCACCACTGCCGTCATGAATTAAAAATAAACAGTCAAAGACAATAATGATGTATCCCATGTTGATATCTCAAGTAGTGTTTCTGTACTGCTTACTCTCACCAGGGTCGCAAGTGTGCTGGAGCCTATTGCAGCTGACTTTGGGCAAAGGTACACCCTGAACTGCTTGCCAGATCACAGGGCACATGTAGACAAATAACCATTCACACATAGAAACATTTTAGGGCAAGTGTCACAAACTCTGTGTATGTGAGGGCAACTGGAGACAAAAGAATCTGCATCAACTCTTCAACAAAAACAAAGTATTGAGTAACAAATTCTAAATTCTCTATCTTTATTAACAACAGTTCAGAAGATTAACGGTTTTCCAGAAGGTGAAAAAGATTAGCAACCAGGTCATCTCTCTCATCTGTCTGATACTTTGCTTACTCCTCCAGCATGTCTAGTTGAGAAATTACATCCGATTTCTTCAGCACTGCAACTTTCTCTGTGCACTCAAGACATGTCAGGGTGCCAGTGTTCTGAACAAACATTGTGTCTGTTTTTCTGATTTTTTTTTTTTAAATTAACTGTTTTAGTAACCAAACTCTCTTCTTCACAGCAGGTTTTCAAAAAGAGAATAGGATCGAGTGAAAGGATCTCTTTTTCTTCATTCACTTGGTGTCATTTTAGAATTTGTTTCGCTAAAAAATGTGATGGGACTGATCTATCCTCACCCATAAGTGATCAGAAAACTTTCATGTCAAGTAGGAGGGGCGCAAAATATCCTTCCATGAGTTTGAGACCCTTGATTTAGAGAGTTCAATTACAAAAAAACTTTTTTTTTTCTGTTCCAAATGTAATAAATATAAATTTACATTTTGATCAACAAGGATGCAATGTGATGTTATTTTTACATGTCATTAAAAACAAAAACTACTACTACTACTAATAATAATAATAATAATAATATTGTTATTATTATTATTAATTAGACTAAGTGCAATTTCTGGAGAATTTGCGTGGGAACGCTGAAAGCACATTGAGAGATAAATTATGAAATTATAACTTCCTGGTTCCTGGACAATGTGCTTTACCAACTGTGCCACCGAGCAGTATCAGACACCTGGTAATGATGATGAGTTATATGAATGGAAGTGGGCGTGGAAAGTGATACTTGGGAAAAAGTTCATTGTCTGTCCCATTGAAAATGAATGGGGAAAAGTTGATATTAAACATTAAATTATGCAAATACTGTAAGTAATGTAGAATCAGACGATATATACCCTGGGAGGCGTGCATTTTTTAAGCTAGTTGAAAATTTGAACAATGTAAATTGGAAGTATTTTGTGGGAGTTGTTAGGCGGCAAAAAAGTGTGGAGAGTAAAAATCACAATAACATGTGGGAATGCTGAAGCATTCCCACAATAATGGTAAATTGTATTTAAAATGGACTTTGTGATCATCTTTAAATTGGAACATTTGAACGCATTTGAACGTAACATATGATGTTACCTACTGTATGGTTGTTGGTAAGTGATATAATAATCAGAATCTGTTGCAGCGCTCTTCTTCTTCCCACTCAACCAAAAATAGTTACACAAGCCTAAAAAAAAAAAGTTGTGTAATACGAGCTGACTCAGCCCAAATTTTTAGAAGACTCACCTCGGCAAACTTGAGGTCGCTGTTGATGAAAGACCACTCCAGGAGCTGCTGGATGGTGGGAACACCGACCTTATCTTTTTTGTCCATGAAGATCTGGTAAAAGTAACAGTCCTGCACCTTCTGTCCCGCTGACCTGCACAATTAATTTGATAAGTTTGTTTTTTCATACGGTGTTCCAAACTTTGATGTGTCTAGGATATATGCTAGCTAAACAAACATTTCAACTGTAGTTTTCCTCAGAAGTTGTTGTTTCCCCTGTTTAGATCACTGCCATCTCTGAATGAATGAGTTTGATGAGTTGCCCTCCAGGTAAACACAATTACAGAAACTCCACATTATTGAGCAAGTCACCTGGCTAAAGACGGCCACCGAGTCTGAACAAGGCTGCAACATCAGCAAGGACATAGCAGAGCGATGACCATAAACACTTGGTGACTATAATTTGGAAGATAGCGTATTCCTGCTTGTGACATGTATTATTTATCTTTACCATTCAGTAGCGGGTTTTCTACAGTAAATGTGGAAAAACTAACCTAACCTTTACTTTCTGTTTTTTGACTGTCAAAAGTGGAGTAAGAACTTATTGCATGCTTAGATGACTTCTGCTATGACCATATATTTCAACATTGTCTATTGAGATATATTGTACAAACAGCCTTTGGGCCACTAGGTGGAGCTCAAGCTCTTACCTTAGTTTGAGCAAAGGGTCCACTCGTAGTATATGATGGAAAAGTATATTCAGGAACTCCTCTGGATCTGCAGCACAGCATGTGACTCAATAAGGTAACGGAGAAGCAGAAGGGCAAATTGCATGTTCAGATGTTCAGATTACCTTTTTCTTCAGAGGTGAAGCCAGACGCAGCTTCTACTTTCTCCAGGATCCTCCGGAGTTTCATCACTTTGGTGGCGCACACATACCCGTGTCTGAGTGAGAGCCAGAAGCATTGTGGGAGGTTCCACTTTCAACACACAGCTGCTTTTTTACTTTTGATTGACTGGATTATAATGGACAAAAAGCAACCTTTGTTTGTTACACTCACATGCGCAGGGGGTTGACTATCTCAGTGCGTAACAGTTCTTGGGTCTCTCTGTAATACTCCACATCTGTCTTTGAGCGCGGCCTCAGCAGAACTGTGTCCAGTACAGAGCTGAAGGAAAAGAGACTGCAAAACAAAGCAAAAGTCTGCATCATTTGTCGTATTAGATTACCAACACATCGCTGGCTGATATCCATGAAAGCTTGATGTGATACATGCAATGTCACATTGATTGTGAACCTAATAGACATGCATTACACTTAGAAACTAATGTAAGCTTTACATTATTTATGTACAGTAACAATTAAAACTTAAGCATAAGGTTTCCTGAGGTTTGGTTTAAAAGCCCTTCGGCTGTGTAACAGCCAAAGTCAACACAATTTACTAATCAGGCTCTGCCTCAGGGCAGAACCGTTGAACAAGGAAGTGCTCCATCTCCAATCAATACGACAGACGTCCAAAGAATAAATGAAGGGTTGGTGTGAAATACTAAGAGGAGTGCTGACCAGAAGAGGGTTGAATCCAAGTAGCAGGAGTTGTAGTGGCCCTGGATGCCTTTCTTCTTGCCTACCATGACGTCGAGGCCATCCGTCTCGCTGCGAGGCGGGGTGTTCTCGTGTACTACCTCGCTTAAATAGCCCCCGAAAGCTGTGTGAAGGGACACAGTTGCAAGATGGTTCACTTGCACACTGATATGTCCAAAATACAAGGGGTGTGTGGTTTTATGACGAAGTGAAATTACTACAGAGGTATCACCATTCACCATTGTGCTGCCTAATCAGGATTTACTTGATCCAAAACTGAACTGTACTTACTGTGTGGAGAAAAAGTGGCTTAAATTGTGCAGAGTTGAAAAAGTGAGCACAAATGAATAGGTTGCCTGCATTTTCACATGTAACGATTGCGGAACCAGGCTGACAAATGTTAGCTTTACTCATGCAGTGTTAAAGAGGCTTCTGATACTTGTACTACCACCAATGTTGTAAAATTAGTCTGCCGACTCTGTCACCCTATTCCTTGTCTAAGTCAGTTGTGGAAAAGTAACTGACGATGGATGGATGATGACTCACCAATAGAGTTGCAGCGCTCGATGGGGTTGGAGGAGTGATGCAGTGATGGGAAGCGGGAGTCGGGCCGACAGCACTTGAGCTTCACGAAGAGGGCCTTCTTAGGCGGGCAGTTGAAGTAGCGCGTACCTTTGAAGGTGCCGTCAGTACAACCCGGACACTCCTCTTCCTGAAATGTTTGGGGGAAAAAGAATGACAATAAATGTGGAAAATTGAAAAAGAAAATTAAGAAACTTAATAATTTAAATTAAATGCAACTGACAATGGTTACATTTGAATATACCAATTTGAGAGAAAAAAACACATTAACAACCAATATGACAGGACTTTTTAACGTAAACGTTTGGAGAACCAAATTAAAGATTGGCATATTTGTCTTATAAAACTATACATTGCCCACCCCTGATGTATCCAGACAGTGTTGTGTTGTGTTCTTACCAGCTCCAGCCCGGCCAGAGGCTCCAACAAGCCTGGAGGCAAGCCCACCCAGCGGATGACGCCACACAGAGGTGGGTTCTCCTTTACCTCCACCAGGGAGCCCACCTCAAGCCCTGGCTGCCCTCTAGTAGGTGTGGCAGGGCGCGGCGAAGCGGGGGCGGTGGGCGACGGCGCCTCAGCCTGCTCCCCCATTACCGACTGGACGGAAAGCGAGAGCGGCCCGTGGCTCATGTTGTCGATGGGCCCGCTCTTGCGGTTCAGGCTGAAGGGCAGCGAGTGGAACTTGTTGTCACTAGCCAATGAGGCGGCCGGCGGCGCCCTAACGGGCGGGGGCGACTGGTTGAAGTCGGGGGGAGTTTCGGTGAGCGACTTAGCAGGGTCCTCCCCAACTGAAGGACATACAGAAGGCGTGAAAGGTAAGAATGAGGCAATCAAGGATTGTAGTCACATTTTACAATTGACAACAAACAGATAAATGGAGCACAATGATGAAAAAGTCCATGAGATGATTTTCCATTATGATGCTCTTGAACACCATCTGGAGGATGAACTGGAGAATGCCATGCACCTCGGCAGCTGGTTTGAATGATGATGATCATGTCTGCCAGTTTTGTGGCTCGACTCTCGGCTCACGGCCTTCCTGCGTGGAGTTTGCATATTTTCCCCAAGCTTACGTGGCTTTTCTCTGGGTACTCAAGCTTCCTCCCAAATTACAAAAACATGTATGTTGTGTTCATTGACTGTAAAACTGTGTACAGAATTATGATTCTGCCTTTTGGCACTTTTGTATGTCATTTGTAGCAGCAAAAATCCACTTTAATGGAAAAAAAAAATCCTACTGTGGACTTCTCAAAAGGTTCACCACACAATTTAAGATTTAAATACAGAGCAGCACTCTTCTGCATAGATGGTTCAGCTATCCTAATGAAAGAAAACATGCGAGATAAGTCACTAAACTGTGATTCATAATCCAAGTCAACGCCTCAAGGAGGTCACCACCTGTTTGTGAGTCATTGCTAACATTCACATTAGACGTCTGCATTCTAATGTTGGTAGGAATTGATGCAAAATAAACAACTGCACCACATTTAGACAAGGCTTTTTACTGTATGAAATTAAACATATGTCATCACATGGACACATGACATCAACCTCATAATGAGTGAAATTCTCTAATAAACTGAAGTATGGGTGATATATGAAAAAAATCCCAAAACACCCATTGAAATAAAGAAATGACAAGAACTCTGACATCAGACTTTTACAAATGCTTTCGCCACCAACTAGTTTCTCACAAATATTTCTCTAGTCATTGATTAATTTGCAGCACTGAGCATTAATAAAAGCCTTTTCATCAACACCGATCGCACCATGCAAGTGGAATGTGACGCGAACAATGGTGATTAAGGGGACGGGACTGCTGGGAAGGTCTTCGTGGCAAGCTACTGCGACAGGCTGAGCATGTTGTCGGCTATTCAAATGGAATAGTATGAGTTCATCTTGCAACATAAATCGAGTGCAATACACCATCTTTAAATATTGAGCAAGTTCAAATAAATCGTTTCAAAGCCCCATGTTGCAATGACAATCATGTCAATGGGGAATGTCAATCAATTTTCTGTCACGCATTTTCTCAAAATCGAGATCTCATCTCTTGTATAGGTAAACAAGGGCATAGAGATAAAATGAACACCATTCTACTACTACTCTCATCATGTTATGATTAGAGTATTATTTATGTTGCACTTTCCTAAAAAGACAAAAAAAAGAATGGTGTTGATAAATGACTAAATATTTATAAATATACTGTTGTATACCTTATTATAATGAGTAAATAGTTTTTTGAGAGTATTTCATTCTTGGGAATTTGAACCGCCAATTAATAGAATTCACTGAGAAATATTATATGGAGCTTTCTGGAAACAGGAGCTTGCCAGAAGACAGTGGACGTTCAACAAGTGGCCGCGTGTTACCTTCGTCAATGTACCATGTGCTTTTGGATTTGGACTGCACTGGGGGGTCAACAGAACTGCCATTTAAAGTATAGTAAAACTCTGACTTGCTCCTACTGCCACACTGATGAGCTAATCCTGGAAATAGCACAAGTACACCACAACACAGATGCATCATAAATAGATGAGTGTGTGCGCATCTCTGTGTCTTTCACAAGTGTACATGAGCGTGCATGTCTTGAGTTGTGACGTATTTGCGACAGTAGATCATTCGAGCAACCTCATGATCGTTTATCATCAAAGAAGACAGAAAACAAAAACAAAAATTGATAGCAAATTATTATAGACACAATTGGGATTTCTCAGACAGTGGAACTTCTGAAGTAGGAGTGGGCAATTTATCTAATTTAATCGGTATTTCGATTTTAGCTTCTAACAATCATAAAAGCATTACAGTATAAACAAAGAAAATCAGAACAGCCGATATGCATTTGTATTGTTGAGTTTTGGGAAATGAATAAATATGAAGTTTTAAATAAATACTAAGTTTTGAAAATGAATAAACGTGTTGAATTCATCCTTCTTATTGATGACCTCAGCACAATGTGTCACAGGACTTTGTCTTTGGCTTTTTGCTGTATTTTGCAAACATGTATTCCAAAGCAAAGTATCTTTTCAAATCTATGGGTGAAGTAAGAATGTTAAGACTTGACAAATCACGTTATGCCTTGCCATTCAAGTTAAAATTCATATTAACTATAGCTGTTACTTTTTAAGTAAACAATATGGCCTAAATATAACATATTCACAAAAAGTCAGATGTCTGATTTTGAACGTTTTGATCTTGGTTCATAGAAAAAGCACATGAAAGTGACAGTATTCAAAATAAGTTTTGCTATTTTATTCCTGGGATTTCCTTTACCACTCCTGACACCAAACAAGCTTTTCAAGACAATAGTTTCTTTACAGAAATGCATTTCTAAGCATTAACTTGGATTTACTTCCAGAGAAAAAAGTGATAATGTGACAATAGTTTGGTTTTTTTTTTTTTTTTTTTTTTTTTTTTTTGATCGTCCTGACTCAGAATGCACCGATAACTCGGGTCACTGAAAATGTTCGGCCAAAGCTGGTGCAAAGCCTGCATGTTCGGTTTGAGACCGAAAGACGTATCACCAAAACACCACAGTGGAAACAGGATGTTGTGATGATGCAAGCAGATATCTGCCACTGTCAGGGCAGCCGGCCATTGGCTCGTAGCGAGAAGGCTGTCTGGCTGCTGAGGACTGCCTCTACAGTGGCTGCAGATATGCCATGCGTTCTGCTGTTACAGGGAAGTCCAAAAGGCTCCAAAGAGGATAAGACGATGTGCGGAAGAGACTAACTTCAAGCTTGCAAAACAGTCTGTCGGTGCCACACATGAAAGTGTGCACAGCAATCGGAAGGAACCAGAGAGTTCACACTTAGACACATTTGGCAAAATGCAGACTATGATCCAGGTAAGAATTAGGATTAATGTTTTAAAAATATAATTTAGATGGGTGTTTGAGCTTTCAGCTTCGGGTTCCTCATTTTCATTTCACTCAAGTGAGAATTTTCATTTTGGTACTAGTATATCTCTAGTCCAAGCCCTGGCTTTGAGTGCCTGCACAGTTCTAAAAAGTTGATGGATTAGTGACAAGTTGTTAAGTACACCTGGTTATCATAGTACTGTTTTAGAAAGATGGTTTCTGCTGCAAAAGGAATATTATGTCTTAAAATTCTTTATAACCTATCTCACTGAAGAAATAATACTACTGCTAACAACCAGAGAGCTGCTAAAATACCCATTGAAAAAAAACAAATCATAAAAAATATCTGTTTTGAAGTACCTTTGCTCTTGGGTTTGCTTTGGCCAGAGGACGACTTGTCGTCGTTGTTGCCTCTGGAAGCAAAACTGTGCTTTTGCAGCCTTTGGTCCTGCATGGAATATTCTGCATGGACCAAAATAAGCATTCAATATTAGAGGCACCTATGACATTCAGCTAATGTGCACAACAAGCTGCACAGGTAATTACTGTCTGCATCATTCACTCGCCATTTAAAATGTAGTGCTTGACATTGAAGCTTGTAATTTTTGAGCAAATGGTTTACTAATCTGCCAGGAAAAACTCACCTAAAAGGTTTGGAACGTGTAAAAGGAGACATTAAAAACATACAAAGGAGGATAAAGATTTGATCAGCAAGCCACCAAATTGTACTTGCTTTGGAAAATCTGTGCATGTGCTACATACTAACGTGGTGCATGAAACAGACACATAACAAAACGCAAAACCACCACACCCCAGGACCGACTACTTTTTTGAATATTCAAGTATGTGCCGTTTATCAGAATCTTTCTGATATTACTGTCATGTTACTTCCGTAACTATAATGTGTTAACATTGTCACACTGTTCGGCTTTTAGCTTTGAAAGTGTTTTTATGTAGTTTCAGCATTACTATTAAGTCATAGGCAGAGAAACTAAATGTGGGGGGGGGGGGGGGGGGGGGGGTGATTATGTCTAAATTAACAACACTTTATAATATGGCAAATTTCAAACTCAAAATATTTACTTGGTTATTTAATCTCAAACTTGACGGGTGGGAAGAAAAGCCAAAAATCCAACAATTAATGTCCCTTTGAGACTTTTTCTAATGACAGGAGGCTCTTTGCTTCATATTTAAGTGTCATCTCCTTACAATGGAGGTGTTTTGTCTTTACAAACTAGCTCAAAGTTAAGAGTGAAAAGTAAAGTGTTATTTACTCAAGGCTTAGATGGTGAAAGGCTTAGTTATGCAGCCTGTTTACTTGTTGACTGAAAGCGAGAGACAGTTATGACAGCGTTGTAGTGCACATAAACACATCAATATGCCAATGTGGCAAACAAAGACTAAGTATTTCGTCTGAGTAAACAAAAGACTCTCTCTATTGGCAGAATCATGAAAAAGAAGAAAAGCAGATGAGAGAAGACATTTGTCCAAAAGGGGGCGGCTCACCTGGCATTACGTCACAGATGGGGACAAGTCGAGTGTGCTCCAAACTGGCAAAGTTACACAGCAGCTTCCCGTCAAACATTCCGTCCCATTCGCCGATCGGATTGTCCTGTAAGAGTTGGAGCCATGAAAACTGTGTATAACCCTATATCCAACACGCTTGCATGGTGACAACCCAGTTGTTCATCATCCCCACATAAGCAGCCCCCTCTGATTCAGATCCTCCTTAGAGCTGTAATCCCTCCTGCTAGTACAACCGAGCTATTCTTTCCCCCTTGCAGTTTGCAATCCAGCGCAGCGCTCGGGCAGCGTGAAAGCGAGACGGCGAGAAGGCGAGGCTGGGCAAGAGCAGCGATCTCCCAATTAGCTGCCTGCTTGCCCCCTCGCCACGCTATCGGGTCATACCACTTGGAGACTAAACGCCCCTTCCCCCCCCTCGAGCGTGACTGCCTCCTCGTCTTGGTGTGGGCAGTGGATGCGATGCGTGGCGTGGGCTTGCCGCCGCGCCGCGAACAATCAGCAGTCAAATGCCGCCGTTACAATCTCCCTACGACCACAACAGTACTCCCGACCTGACAACGGTAGTCATGGCTACCAGCTTTGCTGATCCTTGGCAACAAGAACATACTCCCTAAACACACAAATGAACAGCTATACACAATAAAATAAATCGTGAAGTTCAATACCACTTTTTTTTTCAGACAAATACCAGTATGAGCACTCGAGTAATCACCGATAACTGTACCAATACCACCAGCACTTTTGATAGATAAAAATTCCTTAAAAAAAAATTTAAAAAAAGAAAAAAAAAAGTAGATAACTTTAAGCAAAGACCTGCATATCATTTCCTTTAACATTGCATGAAATCAATGGCTAGTTCCTGATGGTAATATGGCCACAAGAGGGCAGCCAGTCGCGAGTACTGATAACTTGAAAGAAGGTCGGGTATCAGATATTTGATATCTGTACTCTGCATCTTACAATAGCTTGCGTAAAAAATTTCAATTTAACAATAAATGGGGGGAAAATGCACAAACCTTCTCATGTCGGGATGCGCAAAATTTTGTCCTCAAGGGCAATATTTTACATTTTAATGGACAGATGAGTCTCATCATTTGTAGATAGCGAACAAAAAAAATAATAATAATAAAATACGAATGTAAAAATTAGAAATAAGATAAATTAACAGGTAATAATAAAACCAATTATTTATTTAAAATTTTAAAAAATATAGTACAAGCACTTTATATCGAGCAATTTATTATATAATTTACAATAAATCAATTAACTGAATATTTATTGAGATAAAAGAACTAAAACATTAATAAAGTATTACAAATATTATATTTAGTGTTGTCGAGCAATTGTTTTTAACTAATGAATTGCAAATTTATGTAATTAATTGCGATTAATCGCATTTTTCAACTATTATTGAGTAACATTGTGGAAGTAATGTAAAATTATCAAATACATATTTAGGCTTTTTTTTTTCTCCAAGTGAACAATTCACTCTGCAATTAAATGGTGGACTACTAAGCGGAGGCCATTATTTGAGGGGAAATAGTGTGACAATGGAGTCAGTGGCAAATGGCTAAGTTAAGCAGTGCACAAGTACTTACCATGTCAACACCCACATAGTAACCCAGGCTCTCGTTGCCTGGCAGCAAGTCACAAAAAATGATGGTGCCTCTCTCGGGTCCCTCCCGGGTCTGCACCAGGACCCTGGAGTTGATCTCTAGCGGTGGGTAGTCCTGGTCCTCCTCCACCAGGTTGACATGATCTGCCTCCAACTCGCCCATGTCGTCGGCGTCGTCGTCATCCTCCCATAACTCCAGCTTGTCCAGGGCCACAAACACGCCACATTCTTCCTCGCAGCGGAACAGCTGGCGGCCTTGGAAGGAACCCTCCGTGAAGCCCTGGCCTCGACCCTCCTCCTGAAGGAAGGAGAAATGTCAAAAAGAGCTGACTAAAGAAGCAGCAAACTGTAGCCAGGATAAAACCTTAAACTGCACTGTAAATCCTTTAAGTAAGATTATAGGGGACATGTTGTATATTTTTTAATAGTTTGTAGACAAATTGTTGGCTCTCTGAGTAGATATTGTCAGATTTCTGCAGTACTCCATGAATGCAGACTATCTTTGTGTTTAATTAAAATAAGACCTTTCCAAAAACGTGCTTTTACTTTGTACTTTTAAGTTTTTGTTTTGTTTTGGCAAACTCAACAATTTCAACTTGAAGAATTCAAGATCAGTACGTTGGTCAGTATTTGGCAAAGGGCATAAAGTCTGAACCCAAGAACATGAACCGAAGTGTTTATTTATATTGCGCTGTGGCCCGAGCGCTCGAGCGCTGCCGTCGGCCCACTCAGCTGAGCGCCGCAGAATAGAAACAACATTGTGCTGAAATAAGCAAACCTTTGTGTGCGCGCGTGTGTCGCCTCTGCAGACATGTGGCACAGTGTGAGCGGTTCTATTTGACAGCGAATTGCATTGGTGTCGTGGAAATGTTCGCCCTGCTGTCAGTCAAAACACTACAGCTTTGTGTTATGAAATGCTAAAACAGTTTATTCATTGCAGTTTCTCGGGAGTGAGATAGCAAACCGTGCTGTTTTCATCCAATTTCCATCCCTTTGTTAGATAAAACAAGGCATTATTTCAAATTGACAGTGCAGAAAATGCACAAACATATTACAATTCAAATAGAAAATCGGAGAGTCACTAAGATGAAGTGGTTCTTACCAATAACTCCACTCCAAACAGGACTCCAGAGAGGGCTCTGTCAGGCAGCAGCGAGCCCTTGAAGCGCACCACACCAGGCAGAGGCTCGTCCCCAGAGCGTAGCTGGACGCGCACCTTGGAGCCGCAGTCGATATCGCGGACGCGTTCTAACCGGGACTTGTTGCACAGCAGGGCGTAACGCTCCTCGCAGTTGGTGATGGGAAAGAGCAGCTCGGCCAGCTTCTCGTCGATCCCCAGGATGTCGCGCTCGTCCAAGCTCAGCACCACGTTGGTCTGGTCCAGGATGCGCAGGCTCTTTTTGCCCTTGCACGGCGGCAGCGTGCGGCCCAGGCTGTTGCGCTCCTGGCATGCCTGGCCCAGGCTTCCGCGCAGGATCCACAGGGTCTTCTGAGGCGGTTTTTCCACCGTGCACTCCTTCACTACCATGTAGAAGCGCCAGTCATCCCTGAAGCCCCCGCTGGGCTTCTCCTGACTCCACAGGGATGAGCTCATGGCTGCATGCTAGGCAATAAGGGCAGCATCACAGCAATTGGAGTCTGTGACACAGAAAACAGAGTAAATTTCTTAAAATAATGGCTTGGAGTTGGGATACTCTTTAGTTGAGGGATTTTGGTATATAATAATGAGAATAATGAGGGGTTTTTTCTTTACACATTACAGTATGAAGAATTTGTGTATAAAGCTGTACTGTAAATATATGTATATATATTAGGGGTGTGCCAAAAAAAAAAAAAATTATCGATTCATAAAAGAATCGAGATTCTCATTTTTTAATCGCATCGAAATTTCATATCCAAAAATCAATTTTATTTAAATTTAGAAATGAAGAAGAAGGGGAAAAGGCAGTTGTAGCCCACATGCTGTTTTTGTGGAAAAAAGCACTTACAATACAATATTAAAAAAAAATAAAAAATAAAAATAAAAAAAATTAATAGACACTTTAATGTCTCTATTTGGCATTTTGTCTTGCAAAGCAGACTGGATTAGATCATGACAATGTTGTGCATATCTGTAAATTGAAGCAGAAATCATTTGTCAATCAAATAATTTTGATTAAAAAATATTTGAATCGAGAATCGAAAATCGATTCTGAATCGAATCGTGAGACAAAGATTCCCAGCCCTAGTATGTATGTATGTATATAAATGGATATGTAAATATATGTAAATATAAAATAAAATAAATAAATAAATAAACATAGTGAAACTAACTAGGTTTAAACGACATGTCTCTATTGAGCTGCATGTCTATGGCAACGCTAAGCTAGGAGGGGCAAGTATCAGCACATTCCACTATCACAAAAAACATACGTTTTTTTTCTGTATTCTCTATTTTTCTGCATTGATAGCTAACATTTTGGCATTGACAAAAAATGTAAACCTCACAAAAAAAAAAAAAAAAAAAAAGAAAGAAAGGGGGGAAATTACGACTTAATTTTAATATCAATGTATTGCCCTTAATGGGAATATTGTCCCTCCCAACATGGCCGCCCCGTACACACGCACCCTTGAAGGCGCCTGGTACTCTCTGCACTTGAGCATGTAAACAACAGATTGGGGAAATTGGTACGACTTTTGTTTCATACTCGGATCTGCTCATTTGAATACTGTATGCTCAAAAACAAAACTAGACAGCGTGCAGATTACGAGACATGGACTTCCCCTCAGGCATTCAAATCCACAATGAGCACGCCATATCCGCCTTGAGACTTTCTGTACGATAAAACCCGTAGATGTCATATAAGAGCTCCATGAAATTATCACGCGCCATGGAAAATGAGAGCCGGTTTGTTAGACATGACAGCCAGGCCCCCATCGATTCGCAAGCCAGCCAACGCTCACCTAATGCGGGTCATTCTCACCAAAGAAACGTTAAAGACAAGGCCTGTCTTACCGTTTTTTTTTCAGTGTTAGTTGAAAGGATTTCGGGTGACTTGTCACGTCACAACAGCCATTATTCCAATTCGGCTCGAGGTCTCCAAAATCAAGCCCAAACGCCGCCGTGGTCACCTCTGCTTACCTAAACGGCAAGCTAATGCTAATATGCTAACAGCTACCCAACCGGCTATGCGGTGTGTGAGTGAGTCAAACTGGCAAACCGGCAGCGAGCACGTCGACGGGTGACCGTCGCGGTCTACGAAATAAGAACGACATTTAGATAAATGTATATTCCAAAATTCATACAGTATTGCGTTGCGATGTATTTGAGCTATATTATTTACATGAGACAAGCTCACGAACACTGATGTATACGTCATCAAAACGAGGCTCGCTAATTGGCGGAGCATGTTTTTGTCGGAATGCCGATTGGCTGACGTTTGTTTCTATACGAGTCAGTGGGGGTTTCCCATTCAGGGTTGAACTGCGTAGTTAGGGTGCACCATAACTTCACAGTACATTACTGTCTACTAAGTAAATAAATAAATAATAATTGTGAAAATATATACTGTGTGCTGAAGTATAAATATGCTATAGTTTCTGAATAAAAGTCCACACACTCAACAGTTTATATTTTGCTTAAATATGCATATTTAACCAAACATTCTCCTTGTAAATTACTTCTGATGTAAGTTCATTTTTATTCAAACATGGAAAATGTAATTTGAGGAAGAAGTACAAGAAATAGTGGCCTCTACTCGAATGTATTCCATGCCTCTATGTCACGCTTGACTATCGTCCTTTTGAACAAAAATAATAACACCACACCTCAAATGCCTGTTACCCCATTTCAAAGAGCCAACAGATAAACTGGAGCCATTGCTATCAAATTTCCCTATTGTAGGACTAATATTTATCAGTGGCCATTTCTGTTCCTAAACAATCAGAAGTACTGATCTACATTACAACTTACATGAAAATTTAGTAAAGTATTTCCAGTCGACTATATTCATTTCATAGTGCGTATTGGCTGTTCAGCTTCCAGTAGTGTGTTGTTGTTTTTTTTCGTTTTTTTTGCTCCAATCAGATTTCAGTTTGTAGGCAATGTGTTGCCAGGTCAATGTAATCTTCCCAAGGACCTTTACAACCAGCCAACACACTATTGGCAATGACCATGTTTTTTTTGTTTTTTGTTTTTTAAACCATTCTGATTTCACATCCTTGTCCTTGTGATCTCGATGGAACGTCATCAGTCACGATCCAACCTGCTCCAATTTAAAGTGCATAAACATACATAAAACACACTAAAAGTGTTTGTGAACACTGGCTAAAAACAGTTAACACGTTTGTTGTCATTTTAATAAATATTTTTTCCTATTTTTTAAAAAAAGCATTATCAAAAGATGAGTCTTGATTCACGTCGTGTCATCTCCTCCACCTCCTCAGGGCTCAGATGATTGTTCCTCAACCTGCAAAAGAATACATCATCAATTGCAAGGAGCTTGGATTGACTGTATGCAACAGGGATGGGTTAAGTATGTCCAGCGGACAGGGCAGCTTTGTTCATTAGACAAGATGGATGCTAAAAGTGCTGTGGCTTCAAGGAGTGCCACAAAATCGGGAAAAAAAATACATGCGTCTTTGCTCACCATACTGACTTGATACGTGTGTTACGCTCCAGAGCTTGAACCAAACACTCCACTCCCTCCCTGGTGATACAGTTTTCAGTCAACCTTGTACAGAGAAGAGGAAGAGAAATTAGTTGAAGGGTGGAGCACTTGCGCAAGGAAGCTGATCTTACCATAATTCCTCCAGGGATGTGCCGCTCTTGAGCATCTTGGCCAGGGCATGAGCTCCGGTGCTGCCCACGCCATTGCCCACCAAGCTGTCATTATAAAAAAAAAAATGACGTTATCAAGTGTGGGGAATGTTATTGATGACTACATTGTGTCGCAAGAGTGTATCCTCCTATTATTATTCCAGTGCATCCGGAAAGTATTTACAGTGCTTTTTCACTCGAGTTAAAACACATTCATTTTCTTCAAATTTATACAGGATTCGGTTGTGGAGACATCAGCTTTAACAGGGAAGCCCTTCCCTCTGCCCAGCCACTTCGTCCAGACTTTCAGGGTTATTCAGAGGTGTTCCCAAGCCAGCTGGGTGACAATCTCTCCAGCATGTCCATGGCCATCCCTGGGGGCCTTCTTACTGTGGGATATGACACATCTCACCAGGGAGGCATCCAGGAGACATCCTAACCAGATGCCCGAGGCACCCCATCTGGCTCCTTCCTCTCAATGTGGAAGAACAGCAGCGCTACTCTGAGCCCCTCCCGGGTGACTGAGCTTCTCATCCTATTTGTAAGGGAGAGCCCGGACACCCTACAGTGGCCGCTTGTATCCGTGATTTTTTTTTCTCCATAAGTGAGGGTAGGAACGTAGATTGGCTGAGCTCCAGGGTCCACACCACTGCAGACACTGCACCAATTGATCTCCGGATCCATTCTTCCCTCACTCATGAACAACACCTCCAGATAGTCCCCCACTTCTGGCATGATTTAAACCCCAACCAGGAGAGGGCACTCTGCCCTTTCCCAAGTGAGTACTAGGGGTGTGAATTGCCTAGTACCTGACGATTCGATTCGTATCACGATTCACAGGTCACGATTCGATTCGATACCGATTAATCCCGATACGAATTTATAAGTCGATTGTTGCGATTTTTTTTCATTAAAATTTAGAAAATACTAATCAGTAAGCTTGTAGAGTAGAGATTTATATGAAAATGTATTATTTATTTATCTGAAATTTCAGTCTTATAGAGGTTGTAATTTGTTTCATGTTTGAACAGCATTGAAATAAAATATTAAGGCTTAATGTTCCGTTCATATAACATTCTTCCATGCTTAAGGTGTGAATCCTAAAAAAAAAATAAAAAAAAAATAAAAAAAAAATCGATTTTGCCGATTATTGAATCGATTCGAGAATCGTGCGATGTAGTATCGCGATATATCGCCGAATCGATTTTTTTTTTAACACCCCTAGTGAGTACCATGGTCTCAGATTTGGAAGTGTTGATTCTCATCACAACTACTTCACACTTGGCTTCAAATTCCTCCAGTGAGAGCATGAGGTCATAGCTTGATAAAACCAACAGAACCACATGTACAAAAATAAGAGATGCAATACTAACAGCACTAGGTCAAATTTTCAATGAATGTTACATGATAGCAGAAAATACTACCTTAGCCAAACTAGCGTTTTGCTGCCTTCCAGAGCACTAGCAATGGCCTCTGCACCCGAATCGCCGATTCTATTGCCCCAAAGCCTAAACAAATGTAATATTACACCATTAAGATACCTTTTTAATATACATAATTCAGCATATAATCCTCTACCTTACCCTAAATACTTCAACGAACGGTTGTATTCCAACCCCTTAGCCAGCTGTTTGGCTCCTTCTGACGTAATATTGTTGTTGCCCAGCCTGAAAGGAAGTAGACCACACAGATAAAATATGAGACAGTTTTTCCACAACATCACGTACGTATCAGAAATGGCCGCGGCCGCAACACTAGGTCTACACATTGTTTTGTTTCAGTGTTTATTTATTACACTGAATAGAAAACGTCAAAACATGGTGAACACCTGAGCAATGTGTAGCTGCAACAATACAGATCGTCAATTTAAATATATTGTGTATATTTTAGATTTGTACTATTAAAGACTTATAAAATACGGTTGGATTGGTCGATAGATGCTGTGTATTTTCTTTTTCTGTATTTACTTATTTGTAGGAAATGTAGGAGTCCATGATAACTCAATTGACAGTTGATTTCCACCATGCTTACCGCTATCTAGCCATAGTCTTTGCTATTTTAGGTCACGTAAGCCAAGCTGTCAATTATTCTGCATCATTCATTGAAACAGTCTCAGTTATGTTTCTGCTTGTCTGCACACAAGCAGTGAGTGATGCTTGAGTTATTGTATAGCTGTTTTTGACAGCCATCAGAAGATGGATGGATGGATGGATGGATGGATGGATGGATGGATGGATGGATGGATGGATGGATGGATGGATGGATGGATGGATGGATGGATGGATGGATGGATGGATGGACTTTGTGTCATGGCTTTGCCGCTGCATTCCATTTCTGTATTCTGTCAAAATTTTAGCCCTTAGCACATCTAAGGAAATTGGAAAATTTATTACATCATTATACGGGGATAAAAATGAACAAACACGAGTCAGTCACCTCGTCGTTCCATGATTTCAAGCCTAGCGTATCCTCCGACCAGGACCTCTAACATTGCACTAACCTCAAAGAGAGGAAATTCTGCTTGATCTTCAGCAGATGAGAAATGTGTTGCGTACAAGCGTCAGTTAGCCTGTTGTTGAAGAGTCTAAAAGGGAACGCAGTGGTTAAGACAAAATTATTTATATGAAGGAATTTTGGCACATCATACATTACAAAAAGTGTGTCCTTCAAATTGAGACCCTCAAAAGTCCAAAGCAAGAGTTTTTTTTTTATTTTTTATTTTTAGGCTTTTTATGTTGCATGTGAATGTCTGCCACCAAAACACACACACTTGCAAAAATGGAAGTGTTTCGGGCATGTTGTGTATTCCAGGTGAAAAATATGTATTTCAAATGAACTGAATACAACTTCCTTGCTCCAAAGGTCACTTAGTAGCGCTCCCTGGGAAGTTACAACAAATTAGCACAAAGAACTTTCAAGGACCAATGCCCAAAATTGAACATGAAGTTGGCGATTTAGGTTTTAAGCAGACATTTTGGGCTAAATCTAGGGACACTTTGGTGAATTCCAACTACTCAAATGATCCGGAGTATACAAGACAGATCGGTCACTAAATTATTACAAAGCTGTCCTTGCCTGCACCATCATATTGTGTGGCAGAGCATGTCGTCAACATTTGATTATCATCATGAGGATTTGCCATAATGGTAACGTTGGGACGTCTACTTTCAAGACTACACAGTAATATCGTTTCGACAAGTCTTACGCAATTTTCTGGAAGTTGTCGCACTGGGTTCCCTTTGCGACCAGTTTGCGAATCCCTTCGTCGGTGATGTTATTATTTCTGAGGCTGTTGAACGGGTGGAGATACATTATTTACTTGACAACAAGATCATGAAGTATGGATGCTTTTTATACTCACTAGAGGGACTTGCAAATATGCAAACAGGGAAGGAGCTGCTCCACGCCCACGTCGCCCACAGAGTTGTTGTCCAGCTCGATGCCCACGGGACTCCTCAGATGCTGGAGCACGTAGGCCAGAGCTGTGCACTCCACGGGTCCGATGTTGCAGTAGGTCATCTTCAGGTGGTCCACTTCCAGCTTGCTCAGCGCCTCCTCGGCCATAGAGTTCTCCCGCATCTCATAGATGCACTTGATGAGCCAAACGAAGCCCGGCATGGCGTGCATGCTCTTCTTTTCTCCTTCAACTGGCTTCGGGATGGACTTAAAGTGTTTCTGCATGCCTTTGTGGAGGCACCGGACCACCTGTCGCGCTTTCCTCTCCACGGTGGGTGTTGGGGCGCAGTGCAGCCATAGCTGTCTGTGTCTCTGGGAAAGGAGACCAGAGACAAAAGTGGCTGTGATTTGTAAATTGGGGTTTTCGGCTAGGCCCTGTTGGTGGTCCACAGACAAGCAGGACCCGAAGCAGGTACTACTAAAGCCTGCCTCCCTCAGCTCAAAAAGCTTCGTTAGAGTGGAGCGATCCGTGTTGTTGGACAAAACGATGTAAAGCCCGGCAAAGAAACACTGCATTGTCACGTGAAGGAATTCGTACCGAAGACTCTGGTGGGATGACATTTCCTTGCTTTGGGTGAGGAAACCCGCACATATTTCCTTGTCCGTAACACAGCAGCTTTCCAGGTCGGCGCCAGCGAAGACATAACAGGAAGCTTCTACGCCCTGGAACGCAAGCTGACCCAGATGCAAGACGACGACTAGGTGCTCCTGAAGCCAACTGGCGCCTGTGGAACTCTTCGAGGGGCTTTGGTGCTGCAAAAAGTGCTGCAGGATCATGAGGTACACATCCGTTATGGTCTGCGGTGTCCCATCTCCGCAGCCCAACAGCTCCTTGTGACATTGCGAGACAATCCAGCAAAGGACAGGACTGTGGCAGAGTCCTAATAAAGCCGTGTTGGCCTGAATGGACGCCAGGACTTTAGAGGCCACCGACAAGTCGTGGTGTTGTTTCTTGACAAAACAGTTTATGCCATCAGGAGAGAAGCCTTTAAGGAAGAGTTCCTTACGGAGATGCTTCTTCAACGTTGGACCCACCGCCTCCGGACGACTGGTCACTACCTTCCGCACCCCTTTCAAGAGGGACCCCTGGAGCAAGTTGAACAGTAGCACGTGCACAGGGGCTTGCTGCGTGGGGCAGCAGAGCCTGCGCTCGTCCGAGAAGCTCTGCTTTAGTTCGTCGAGGCCGTCAAACGTGATGACCACCAGGTGCGGGTAGTCCAGGATGAAGCGGAAGATCTCATCCTGATCGCGGTCGGGCCAGCAGCAGTGGTGGAAAAGCAGCTCTTGGACCGACAGCTCATTGAGTTCCGAATTCAGCTTACGACAGCTGAAAGGGAACAGGAGGACAAACTCGGGGAGGGTGGACTCTCGAGCCCAGAGAAGGTGCAGCCTCTGGAGCAAGGTGCTCTTCCCGCTGCCCGCATCCCCGGACACCAGGATCGTGTCTGCCTCCTCATTCACAGTGCCCACCGTACCTAAGATGTCCTTTAGGCCCAGATGTCCTTGATCCTTGCAGTCGTGTGCCAGCTCCAGTTGGCCTTCAGTGTAGATGTCGTCCAGCGACATGTGGCCGGTTCCTCCATAGGTGCTGAGGAAGCTCGACTGGGCCGACACAGAACTGCGCAACTTCTTCTGATATGTAAGGAGCTCTATGATGCAGAGGGAACACAAGGATCAATATGGTGAGGAAACTGCAGTGCCCATAAGCACTCTCTTGCTAACTCATTCGTTGCCATTGACGGCGTTAGACATCAATGATCCATTCTAACTGGGCTGGCAGTGAACAGAAGTGCTATAATCTGTCTTAGATGAATTCAAGTTATTTGTTAAAAATAAAATGGTGTTGTAACTGCTGAGTCCACAGCAGCAGTTATCAAAGTACGTAAACATTCTCTCGGGTGAATAGTGCACAGTCATATGCTGACTCATGTCTGACTAACACGTGGATGATGGAATGCTGATATATATATGAAATGATAGGAAACCTTTGGGTGTGGTCGTCTCTGCCGTCAGGTTGCACCCGGACTGTTGTTTTTGCTCAATGTAGCGTAGCACCACGTTAGCCGCCGACTCGCCTTTGGCGTTCACATGATCCAGCAATCGTCTGGCCTGAGTAAGGCAAAGGATTGTTTATTTACAGTGTTTAACTGGCATGACAGTTTAAGATGGCTAATGTTTTTTTTTTTTTTTTTTTTAATACGCAACGATAACCATTTAATGGGAAATTTAACTCAGTGGGTCGTATGCTTGGTTCGATTGAACCCCAGGGTTCGATGGCAGAATATGCCCCACACTATACAGTATGTTTATAAATATGCTTAGAAAAGCATGAGGGGTGTGCTACCTGTTGCGAGGGTGTGTGTACGGGCAAGCGTACATCTCCACAGTCCTCGTGAGTGAAGGATCCCGATTCCAGCAGAGCTTCCAGAGCTCCGTCCACGCAGCCTTGGAGCTCTTCCACCAGGTTGGGCCTTTGTGCCAGAAACATCCTGGTGACAAGCCCCGGAGCTTCAGGCCGGATCTGCTGGATAGCCTCGGCGAAGGCCTGGCATGCGGCCTCTCCCTTGGCGTAGACGAGGTCCAGCAGATGCCTGGCATTGGCGTGAAGCGGCCTCCCTTGCACTCGCACGTTGTGGTAGTCCTCCCACGAAAGCTCATTGCGGGCCAGAAGGAAATCCAGAACCCTCTCCAAGGGCTCGGGTGAGCCGCTGGCGCACAAACCGCGGAGGATCTCGCCACGTTGCTTCAGCACCAGATCCTGGGCCATGGCCACCTTTTGGGCACACATGGCACAGTCCAGTGGATATCAGCAAGGACTTGGCATGGTGTCTGTCTTGGTGGAAGGTCTGATATTGATGTGCAAGCCACAACTTTGTCGTCTACTTCCCTCATGCCTCTTTTCAAACCCCGGTCTTATCTTCTTCCTCATTCCGCAACAAAGTGAAACTGTTGCAAAGTCTTACAGCTGCATGAGCTATGACTCGGTAGCACCAAAACACACACTCGGGCTTTAGCACATTAGGCACACAACAATACACTTCCTCTTTCTGGATCCTCTCTGGGCAAACGGTCCTCTGCATTCAGGAAGTACGTTTATAGCAGTGCATTTTGATCAAAAACACAGATAATATTCATACCAATGTTATTCAGATACTGTCTCTGTATAATGAGGTCAATAAAGTAGTAAAGTCTCTCATGTGTATGCACTGCTGTGGCGCAGGCCAAAAGAGCTTTTAAGTCAAGTCTTCAAGAAGGTTATTTTGGGATGTAGAGTTATTTTAATACAGAAAATGGCATTCCTTTTTTTGGTAGTGTATGTAGGCTTTTCTAATAAGATTGGCAACTGATATCTTTATATGTGTTTTTTGTATAATTATATACACCAAAAATAAATAAATAAAATGCATGATTGCAGATATTTCAAGTAAATGTTGTGCAACATACTGTACAGTATTTTTAACTGAATAATTACCATAGTTGACTATTAATGTAATATTAAATTATTAATTGCATAATTAATATATACTTTAATCAATTTAAAAGAAATGTATGACTAGGTGTGCTGTAAAGGCGGATTAAAATGTAGGTGCAATTTAGTTCTGTTGCCACTTGGTGTAGCTGTTGCATTACTGGTCAATAATGGCAGCTTTAGCCTTCACTCTAGAATATTAGAATACGCCATGGTGCACGTGTATGTATGTTACTATATTGTATGCATTAAAATTCAAGCTATGATGTTACGGCAACATTTAAAAAAATATATAATATTAATAGTCACAAAAGTGAAAAATTACATCAATCTCTGTCACACAAAAAGGACGTCACACTACTCACAATTATCACACTTTGTTGCAATCATATGCTCCATTTCCCGGTATGTTTTTTTCCCCATCAAATTTAAATTTCTTGTTCTATGGTCATCGTCACTTTTTTTTTTTTTTTTTTAAACCATTAAAAATTAAATTTTCTGTTGTATGGTTATCATCACACCATTAATGACATCCACTTGGCTAAAAGACAGACTATATATGCCTCGTTCTATTGGACCTGAGTCCCAGAGGTGGGTAATCCAGGTCCAGAAAGTAAAAACCCTGCCACAGTTTGGCTTTAGCCACAGGTGCATCTAATCAACCAGCAGGTAAACAAGTTACTTACCAATCGGTCAAGTAGAACCTCCTGTGACTAAAGCTAAACTGTGGCAGGTTTTTACTTTCTGGACCTGGATTACCCACCTCTGGACCTGACTGCAGCGTTCCATACCACTCACGGTATTGTTGGCTCGTTTGCAGCACCAGGTGGCTATTAGGGGTAGTGCTCTAAAGTGGTTTACTTGGCCAGCAGGACTTTTTGTGTTAGCCTTGGCTGTTCTGAGTCCCACTCTAACCTACTGTTGTATGGTGTTCCACAGGGTTCAGTTTTAGGGCCCCTGCTGTTTTCATTGCATTTGCTTCCACCTTGGTTCCATCTAGAACACATTTGGTCCCAGTGGCCCTTGTATATCCCACCCAGTTGACCTGGGCTCCCAGGCGTCTTATCTAAAGCCAACAGTATCGAACTAGTGTCTTTACAACGTCGTACATCATGACCTCATTTCCTGTTCTACGAATATCATCACACTTTCATGCTTGCTATAGTGAGACCCTCCTGTATAGTAACATAACCACAAACTACTTTAACTGCTGACTTGCTTAAGTCTCAACGAGATTCACGACAGGTTTGCTACACTCACCAATACCCCTCTGCCTTCAAGGTCCCGTCCAGCTTTCCTCTGACCTTTATGATGCTGTGGCTTGAGACTTGTTGGACATTCACGACCGCGCCTCCGCCGCACAGGCCCTGCTTTCAAGTGTGGCCCCCCGTGCTACAGAGGCACCTTGCAGCTCGACATCCCCCCGCGTTCACTTTGTACCTTCGACAGCACGCCGCCACATCAAAGCGCCGCCGCCTCCAGCTTTGATGTTTCACTGAAATAGAGAAAGCGAGAGAGTGAGAAAGAGAGTCAAAAGAAAGAAGGAGTCAGCCGTGATATGAGGGGCCGTCAGGGACATAATTCAGAATTACCTCTCATGCACAATGCTGAAATGCTCTCACACACACACAACTAAAATTTCTTTTGCTCACATACACAGTGAAACTAACTAAAACGCTCTCATACACACTACTGAAACATCTGTTTCAGGATATGACACCACTCTAGATTAGAACATTTAATTCAAAGTGACATACCAAGGCGGGAGATGTCCTGTAAGCCGCGTAGTGCCACCCAGCAATGCTCCATTCCATGGTCTAGGCTGGGTGAAGATCCACCATGTTCAAGCAGCTACAACGGAGCATCTTCAGAGGATCCGCTAAGCTCTGCTTGATTGTAATTAGCTTTTTTCTCTCTCTAAAAGGTCACCTCACCTTTGGTTTTGACCCCATAAACTCTAGTTTCCTAATTGAACACACCCGACACCAATCTTGAGTGTTTTTATTTCTTGCCCCCTCTCGGCACACATAAAAGGCAAACCCTTGCCTATTAGCATTAATTCCTCCCCCCCACGCCACACTTTGGTTTCCCGCTCTTGAGTAAGCGGCGTATTGCCATCATTTGCATTATCCGTGGCACATCGGCTTTGAAGTCGCGAGGATTGGGGGGAAGAAAAAGGCTCTGCTTATTATCTGGCCTGGGAAAAAAAAAAAAAAAAGTGTTCAAAGGCCATAGATTGAGTGGAACAGATGTACATTAGCATTGCTCCTGTGCTGCTAACACTTTAGCATCTTGACTGCGTGCTTTTTTGGAGTGAATTTTGCACCCCACTGAGTTCAATTCACACTTCAAAGCTGCAACGAGTGAGACATACTCACATTTACATGAACATACTTGTAAGTCAACGGCAGCTTACTGACAAACTACCTTAGCAACTGTGTCACTAGCTAAATAACAGACTGACTAGCTAGTTAACTGGACATCTAATTAAAAATAATAATAATAATAATAATGATAATAATAACTGACTGAATGACTTATTTGCTAATGAGATATCTAGCAAGCTAACAACTACCTCACCAGAATGTCAAGCAAGCAAGCTAGGTATAATTAACTCACTAGTAAGTTAACTAATAGCCTAAGCCGCCTAATTAACCAAATAATTGACTGAATGACTCTCCTGATAAATAGCTATCAAGTAACTAATTTTACTCAAGTAACCAACTTTACATAGCAAAATGACTGATCGGAAAATGGATGGATGGATGAGCTAGCTAACTGAATAACTACACTACTATAACAAACTCAATAATTGACTAGATACATAACTAATTGGATGACTTGATAACTTACTAAACAGAAGAGTGACTCCTGCTAACCAGCATTAATTAGCTCTTGCCAACTAATTGCCACACCAAATAGCTCAAGCTAGCTAACAGTATCACTAGTTAGCTAGTGATTGACAAGTTGACTTAAGCTAGGAAGCAAATTCTTTCCAACTGATTTACTCACTATGTAACTCGACTGACCTATTAGCTAAGTTACTAGCTAGCTACTGACCTGACTGACAAGTTAACTAACCAATTAGATGACGAACCCATCAGCTAGCTATTTAATGAACTAACTTACTAGCTGACAAACGTCCACACTGACTGACTAGCTCGCTATATTAAAAAAAAAGAAAAAAGAAAAAGTGCAATTCTGCTACATGCATACCTGTTCAAACGTATCTACCTCACAAATTGCCTAACTGATGGACTGACTGGCTACTTAACAAACTTACCAGCTCACATAAATAACTAAGACAGTGACAAGGAGTCATTCATTTTGAACCTCAACTTCTACTTCAACAAAATAAAAGCATGGACTTGCTTCATTTTGGGCTATTTTTATTTTTATACTTAACTTCAGCAGGGCTCAAACCAAACCTGTGGAATTGAAAAATGTCAACAGATTTATGTGCTCTTAAGATCCTCTCATCATTTTAAACATGCATTAATGCTTCAAAATGTGCAGAAATCTGCCACAAAAGTGGAAGTTGTGTAGCTTATCTAGTTTCTTTGCACTTTAATGGCTAACAAATGCATCATGGCTGTATAAAAAAGGTATGAAACTGTTTGGTCTTGCTTTAAAAATCTCCATATTTCACCATCTTTGTGGAGGCGGGGGAGACCAATCTTATGGCCTGGAGCCGGACGCTCAGCGGTGGCCGCGGCCGGAGATAAGCCGCTAAAGCTGCTACATGAAAGCAGCGAGTGCTGAGCAGCTGTGCTCACACATTTGGATCCACGACAGCTTAAGACACTGTAAATACACAGGGGATTTTTACATTACCAACCACACTGAAAGTGAGTTTTTGTTTTTTGTCCCTGTTGTGATGTCACAACAGGGACTCACTTTGACTCCAAGCACAAGGTCATGCTCAGTGGTAGGCCGGCTTGGCCTATACATGATGTGGCTTGTGGCCTGGAAGGACCCCATATATGGAAGTCAGGACTGTCCTTGAGCAAGACATCAAGTTCCCAGCTGGACGATGGCATCATACATCATATGTGATGAATGCATGTAGCAAATCTTTCATTTAAAAAAAAAAGAAAGAAAAAAAAAAAAGCATAAAGTCCCCTCTAGGGCGGCAATTAAAGGGACCTCCTTCTTCCTTATTCTATTAGATGTGTGCACATGAAAGCATTTGCCTGAAACCAAATGGAAGGAGAAGAATGTTTGCTACAATGAGATTGATTGTATTTTTTGGGGGGAAACTTACACTCCTCTAGAGGGCAGTAGAGGGGTGTCACGTGTCACATTTTGTTGAATATCCGAATACAATAAGAGAAAATATTTTTAGAAATACTCATAAGACTCCTGGTGTACACCATAAACAGAAAACATGGGCAAGATTATTAATAACAGGTTGGTACTTTAATAAACAGGTGCAGGTCCCCTAAAACAACCCACTCCCTCGGAACAGATACGCTGTCGAATAAATAAAGCAACGAGTCAGCTACATGAGTTAAAGATGTTAACAAAAGTCATGGGTACAAAACAAGACGATGGGGGATTTTAGGCAAACATCTTTCTTTTAATGTGTGGGTGAATGCGAAAGAGGAAATGTGACGTCCATATACAGTCCAAACGTAAACGTATACATCCCTCTATCAATGCATGTTTAAAGGGGAATTCAAGTAAAAAATGATCTTTAGAATATGTTGTATGTACCCCCACTGGTCTAAACACGGTATTTTGATTAATATTGTTTCGTGAAATAAGAATTAAGCAGCAAAATCCAAACGTTTATCCATCTTGGGGCGGCCATTTAGTCACTTGCTGTCGACTAAAACGCCATCACAGTTGCTCAGGTGACAACTAATCATTCACCTTTGTTTCTTGGTTTGGTCATGTGACATTCGCAAGCTGAGCGCTTATTGTAAAGACAATTTTTGACTTGACTTCCCTTTAGTGTGAAAATGTGATTAGCTAGGATGAAAGTGGACACAAGACTGAAATGGCAGATTTGCTCCAAAAACAACAAAAAACTCAAGATAACCAAAAGACATTTAGAAATAACTTATTTCAACCCTCAACAGACACTCAAACACGGGTTCACAAACTGAACTTTTCATTACTTTTTCACAAGTTTTGATCAAACAAAGTGTATTTTTTTGGGATTATAACCTGTCTCTGTAAAGACTTTTTTTTTTTTTTTTTTTTTTTTTTTTTTTTGAGTGTTGGGGGGAGCCGAGGATGCAGCAATTTTGCTATAAAGTGATGCGTGGATTAAAAAGTTTGCAATTAAAAAGGAAAAAAGAATTGTGTTTGGATGGGTGGTGGCGTAAACCACCTCTGTTGAAATATTGAAAGGGGTGTGTGACTTAAAATATTTGTGTAAGAATGTGCTGTCGGGTAACGAAGTGAGGATGTACTTTTCTATAATAAAATGCTGCCTGGTTTCGGGCGTGACCGATCGCCTCACCCTAAATTCCTCACTAGTAGCGACCAATCAGACCACGGCAACCATTTCTAAGCTACGACATAGTACACGACCACAAAAAAACAAAACAAAACAAAAATACGTTTTGAGGAAATCAACGTATGGGGCCCAGCTGTTGACGGCGCACCCCCTTTTTCTGGGAATGGTGGTGCCTCCCCTTCATGACAGATTGCAGCTGTGAGGAACGTGGTGCGCAGAATTCCTGCTTACCCCCCAAACGTACGCTGATGACAGGCTAACTTGTCTAGAGGTAATAAATAACGGGGGGGGGGGGAAATCCACAGACCCGCGATTCCAGTCTAAGCGATTTTTAAGGAAACCCCTAGGCCACATGTCTACCATAACGGGACAATTTGGTTGCTGTGGTATTATTTGGACTGGTGTGCTGTGAGCTTGCATTTTCACTGTGTGTAGGCGAGACAGCGAGAGCTGCGTCAGTTTTGAAGGAGGTGCGTGGCTTTTTAATACTTTTTTTTTTTTGTCCAGGGGAAAGGAGGTGCAAAGTTTAAGAGGATGTGTAGCCTATAAGGTTTTGTTGAGGACGTATGTGTGGAAGATCTTACCATTTTTAGAGTGCACTTTACAGCCGGGTCAAAAAAAATAACCCAATTATGGGGTCAGATACAGACCAACCTCAATTTGACCCAATTTTTTGGGATATTTCCCTCCTTTAACCTAAGAAGTTGGGTCAAATGAATAACCCACAAAACATCATTTTTTTGTGTTGTTTCCATAACCAAAACGTGCATTTTTTTTTCAAACATTTTATTTTTTTTTTTTTTAAACAAAAAAACTTTGTTGTTGTTTCACTATTAGTTTTACCCAACCTTTTGAGTTACACGAATAACCCAAAGCATTGGGTCAAATTGACCCAGGTGGTGGTCAGTCCTTTTCTGACCCATAACGGATTTTTACCACGAGTGTGCCAAAAAATCAGGATTTTGCAAAAGTGGCTGATAAAAGCATTTCTGACTCAACGAGACTCAACTATGCGATGTTTAAGGTGGACTGGGCCATTTGAATTATACTGCAGCAGCACCGGAGCATATAAACCCATGTTTAAATCAGAATTTGAATGTGGAGACTAACTGCCATTAGCACTCCTGCAGAAGACTGGCACCATGTGGTCGCTCCACAATGTTGTGAGCATCCCCGTTTATGGCGCCTGCCTGTCGAATCATGGAACAGGCACCCAGGGTGGGCTGCAGATAGTGGAGACCCCCTGACATGGGGAATGGAGACACCCGAGGAATGGAGACAGCTGGGAGAGCAACAACACAAACTGTTGTTGGCGACATACCACATAGTGAAATAGTCCATGTTGTTGGGATGACGGGGAAGAGCTGACAGAGATGCCGTGATTTTTTTTTTTTTTTCCTCATGCAATCAAATAAGATCCCCGAGAACTAGCATCAAAACAGGTGGTTTTCTCATCCCATTAAAAATATTTGTAAAAAAAATAAATGCACATTAAAAATGAAGTCATATTTCAACATATTGAATGTTTTCAGATGACATCCAAATTAGAAATATTTGTTTAAATATTTGTTTCCTAATTTTCTTTTTTTAAATAAATAAAACTACTACAATGTTTAACATGGTGTTTAAATGCCTTTAATATCTTGCAACTCACTAAATCATCTCAATTGAACATTAAAAATTTTAACCGTTTTCCATATGTAATTAATTTTATTATTAAAGAACAATTAATAGAGTAAATGTTTTTTCTTTCATTTTTGAATTTTAAATCTAAATTTACCGGTACTTAAATTTTATATATATTTTTTTAAATTGTGTGGAACCAGAGTCTAATATTTTGAATAGGTGAATTATTTTTTATTTATTTATTTTTTAACTTTCCATTCTTCCCTTTTAACGTGTAAGATGACGGTAGCTTTTTGTTTTAATTTTTCTCTTTATTTTTCTCAGGCTGTTACAACCACAACTGATGTCCTTTGTAGTCAAAGCAATTAGCTACAGATGATTTGTCCAAACACTGTTGAGAGTTGTGATTTTAAGTCATTTGTGGTGAAAAAGAATGGGGGGGAAGAAGAAAAAAAAAAAAAAAAAAAAAAAAAAAAAAAAAAAAGTTATGATGTGGTCTAAAAGTGTAAACAGAGGGACATGCGAGATCAAACCAGATAGAAACAAAGCGAGAGCGAGCATGTCTGTCACCGTAATACAAAAGGAGGCTTTGCACAGTCGTAAAAAAAGTGGAAGCAAAAAAGTTTTACAGCATTGATGCAAAGTTGTCACATTATCAATAAAGCTTATAAAATTCATAACAATATATATATGTATACCTTATATACAGTCAGAGTTAGTCAACATAAGGAGTGCTACTGCAGATTGAAAAAAATAAATGAAAAAAAAAAGTGTAAATTAGGATTAAATTAGAGGTAGCAGCAGATTTGGGATTTTTTTTTCTTCCAACATTGTCCTTCCTACATTTAAGGGATACTCAAATCCTATTCTTCATTTTCCACTTTAAATACTTGCACGGCCACAGAATGGTTTTTGACACACACACACACACACACTCAAAACACACGCACACAGCTTCCTTCATAAGTGTCCATCTCTCCATCACAGTCCTACTTCTGGCTCTTGGCTTAGTGGTCTGGAAAGGTTCTGCCAGGTTGACCTTGGTACCAAACCAGCATGGGCACCAGGACCATGATTCTAGATCATGAAACGATGGGTCTCGATTAGGAGCCCCTTCCGTGGTCCAAGCCATGATCCTTCTCAATTCTCAGTAGTCCTGAATCCTCTAAAAATCATAATAACACTGATTTATCTTCTATTACAGGGTTCACCAATTCCGGTACTCAAGATCCGGAGTCTTGCAGGTTTTAGATGTTTCCGCCCACTTGCACACCTGATTCAAATAATCAGTTCATTCACATTGCTTGATAACGATCCTGGTCTTTAGTATTAGGTGTGTTGGTAGGCGGCAACATCTCAAACCTGCAGAACTCCGGATCTCGAGGACCAGAATTGGTGAACCCTGTTATATTAGATATCCCCTGAACCCCCTTACTTCCTGTGTGGCCCACAATATTTGGGTCCTCACTTCCTGTGTCGAGGAAGATCTCCAGAGAGTCCCCAAATGGGTTGGCCGTTCAGAACTGGTAAGTGGTGGAAGGGGGTTGTGGTGGTGGTACTCTCTTCTAAACCGGTCCACCTTCCTGTGTTGAAGAAGCTCCAAAAGGTTCACAAATTGGTGCAGCCATTCAGGACTAGTTGCAGAGATAGCATTGGTGTTTGTGGTCATGCTCTAGTGCCGCCCCGACTACCTTGGTCCACCCACACTTCCTATGGAGAAGCTCACAAAGAGTCCCCTCAAGTAGGAGAGTCATTCAGGACTAGCAGAAGTGTACTAGTCCTTTCTGTGTCCAGGAAGTACCCAAAACGTCCCAAAGTGGGCAGACATTCACAAGTGGGAGAACTGGTGATGACTCCTGAAATGGTCCCAAAATGGGGGGCTATTTAGGACTGGTAGAAGTGGGAATACTGGTTCCCTAAGGGTCCCAAGGCAGGACTGGAAATCAGGACGAGTAAAAAAAAGATGGTGGCAGTGGTGATCTAATCCCAACAATTGGTCGACCCCCCCATTTCGTATGTCAAAGAATCTCAAAGAGTCTCAAAGTGGGGCGGCCGTTCAGGACCGGTAGAAGTGTTGTAAATGGTGGAGGCCACACCCACTATCTGTGTCAGGCGTTCACGACTGGTAAAAGTGGTGGTAGTGGTGGTGGTGTTCATGGTGGTGGTGGTGCTCGTGCCGCTGCACGACCTGCGCCAGCCGGCCCTCGTAGAGCAGAACCCCGGGCAGGTCCCTCACCTGTTCCTTTTCCACGGCGGGCCCCACAAGGGTGCCCAGCGCCCGGCATCCCTGGTGGTCCTTGGACCGCTGCTTGTGCTTGCGGTAAGGAGCGGCCGACTGGTGAGGGGGCGTCTGGCTGGGGAGCGCCGGGGGAGCGGGGAGACCCCTGCTCCGCATCACCCGGCCGCTGAGCTGAGCGGGGGGAGTGCGGCTGTGGGTCTTGGGGGAGCGGATGGTGGCTTTCCCGGAGTCTTGGCCTCGTGTCCGACTGGGGTGGAGGCCCTCGGGGGGGGCGGCGCCCGTGACGGCCTGCAAACGACGGTGGTGGGGAGGCGGCGGATGATGGGAGTGGCCATGTTCGGGCTCGTGGGACCGCGAGCGCGTCTGGTTGGACGAGCGGGTCTGGGGTTCTGCCTTGGGCTGCTCGGTGGTCGCTTTGAGAAAAAAAAAAACATGTAGTGTCGTTATTTGAGATGTGGCTTTTCTGCTCCCTTCTGTCCTAAAACGGAATAAATTTGTGTGCTTTTTTCCACTATTCCCAACAGGGCTCAGTCCTTATTATTGTAATCCTTGATCCTCGGGATCGACAAAATGATGGCACAGAAAATATTTTAAATACCTGGGAAGTTTAAATTGGGATAAATGCACAATATGTCTTCACTTGTTTGAAGTAATCCAGATGTTTGACCTAGTAGCTCCAGCACATGCGGGAGGGTCCACTCACCGGATCCAAAGCGGGACGTGTAGTTCTCAATGCCGGCCAGGTCCAAATAGTGGTTTCGTCGCTCCAGGTTCTCGTCCACACAGTGGCGCTGGCAGCTCGACTGGGCGTGGCTGTGCTGGTCGCTCTGGTGGCGCCTGGGAGTTGAGGAGGGGAAAAAAAAAAAAAAAAAGCAGCACCTCTCATTTAGAGAGAGACGTTTGTCACAGGCAAAACGAGTGCTCCCTTGTGATCAGGCGGCCAATGTCGGAGCAGATGGGGCAAATCACAGGTCTCGCAAACAAATGCGCCAAGCGCTCATTTTTGCAGGGATGGTGATTGACGCAAAAAAAAAAAAAAAAAAAAAAGTACACCTAGAGTAAAAAGTGTGGATTTACCTTATCAGTGCTCGACTTTTCTTGTCTGCACTCTTGGGGTCTTCGACACACTTGTCATTTTTCTCCCTTGGGTGGGATGCATCTGTGTGTGAGGGGAGGAGTGGGGGAGAAGGCCATTATCAATGAGAACAACACACAAGCACACACACAAACAGTCACACCAGAAGAAAGCAACCTTTGTTTCGGGTTTTTACTTTGAAGATCCGAAGAGGAGGGGGAAGAAGGAAAAACAACAACAAAAAAAACAACAAAAAAAACATCAATGCTTCATTTATTCAATTTTCAACTCCCGGCATCTTCTAAATTAAATATGGGAAGAATATAGTTAGAAGAGACTTGAGAAAGAGTTTAACAATGAAGACGGCAGATCTGACGCAGGCTGAAATTAGCATAAAGGCAAACGGGCAAAGTCGGAATCTCTTGAGGCGTATTTATAACTGTAACAGCAGGACGACAGCGGGTAAGAATACAGAGCGATGTTGTGCTACTTTTTCCCCCTCACGAGTCATCATAGAGAAAGGTGAACGTCGTCAGAATTTTTTGACAACTTGTTTTTAGAATTTTCACTGATTTATTTTTATTTTTTCTGACAGTTTTATACTCATCTTTTGACTATTTTGTCTTGTTTCTTAGTTGCTATTTCACTCAAACATTTCTTTGCAGTTTGATTTATTTTTTAATCTTTAGACAGTTTTTTGGGGACATTTTTTTTAAAAATATTTACATTACATCAGCCCTTTTTCCAACTTCTCTCCAGCCCCCAAAAGTTTTAGTGATTTTTTTTGTTTGTTTCATTTTTTTTTCATTTTGGACAATTTTCACAAAATTCCTTAACATTTTTTAACCATTCTCCAACAATAATGCTTCATTTTTTCTATTTCTAACTCCAGCAACTTCTAGTATGAGGAGGGGCGGGGGTTAGTTATGAGACTTGAGAAATAATAAAGATACCGGGGCAGATCTGACGCAGGCTGAAATTAGCATAAAAGCGAGCAGGCGATGTCGGAATCTCTTGAGGTGTATTTTTAGCTGTGGAACAACAGAACGGTGGCAGAGAAATTATAGTCAATAAAGGTGAACAATTATAGATTTAGCTGCTAGCTAGAAAAATAAATGTGAAAAAATTAAATATATTTTTAAATGACCATTATCACTCAATTCTTTACATATTTTATTAGTTTTATTTCATTTTGACAATTGTCTCATTTTAAGTTTTCTTGAGGGTTGTTTTATTTTTTTTTACTATTTAATTTTGTTTGTTTATTACATTTATGTCACAATTTTTATTTATGTAACATTATTTCACTCTTTTACGACAAATTTAAATAACTTCTTAGTAATTTTCACAGGTCTCTGGCCATTTCCAGTCACTCAATGTTTTATTTTTGGGCAAAAGTCTTTGTTTACTTTCTGACTTTTTGACTTATTGTTATTATTATTACAATTTTTGTTTTCATTTTGTTTTACTCATTTTTCACAATTTGCACTCAGTCAAATACTCATTTATTTTTTATTGTTTTGACAAATGTCTAAAATTAATACATTTTTTTATTACTTTCTCACTGATTAAATTTATCTTTTTAATTCTTGACACGCTTAAAAAAAAGATTTAATTATTTTTTGTCATGCATCCATTTTGACAATTTTCCCTTTTTTTAAATGTTTTTTTTTTTTTTTTTTTTTTTTCCCCACTCATTTCTTAACCATCTTTATACGCAAATCATACAGGTACCTGTGCCGCCCTGCGTGCAACTCCTCCATCTCTGGTTGGAGTCTGGAGCCACCGACAACTTGACCCGCAAGGTCTTACTGCTGCTGGGAGAATGGTTGACTGAGGCATCAACCACCTCGTATATGGTGTGGAGGAGGCTTGTGATGTCCTGCAAGGAAGTGGTCATACAGAGAGAGATTATTGTAGCAAGCACCCTGGCAAGAACTCACTCCCTTAAAACAACAGCCATAAATATGCAAAGTAGATACGGTATGCTCTTTTTGACCTGCCTCCCTACAGCAATCTAAGCTAACATCCATTGCCTTTTCTGGGGATGTCGCCTTTGCCAACATAGCTGTCTCTCTAACATATTGGCACGTCTCTTAGCCGGATCTAGTCTATAAGCCGGAGACCGTTGGTTTTGGTAAGGTTTGTTAAATCAAGGTTCTATTGTACAGTGTGACAGAATATTATAACATTTTTGACAGAATATTATAACCCTTTTTTTTTTTTTCTCTTACAAGAGACTTTCACCTCTACCAGGTGAATTAACGTGGGTCCATTGTAAACTGATGAGAATTTAGCAGATTATCCCTCTCTTGACAACACAAAGAGCTAAATATGCAACTGCTGAACACTTCAGTTTCAGGTACAGGCACCAAGGAGAAAAACATCTTTTGTGGCGTGACAGCATGAAAAGGAGCTTGAGAAGAAAGCGTTTGCCGTCTCGTGAGTCAAGCAGCCACCGGCAACAGTTCCACATACACACAACAAGAGTTTCTGGGTGTTCTCTTGGATCTCTACAGGCACCAAGCACGGGTTCCCTAGCAGAAAGGAACAACTAAAAAGGTCTAGAGAGGGTTTTTGACAGTAGATTTTTCTTTTGAGTGTGATGGCTCCACATCAGACCCTTTTTTTTTTTTTGTCAAAATCAGCGGCATGCTACCATGGCGGACATCATGTTGCTTTACTTAATGGAGAAGCATTATACTCCACAGTCTCAATTTTGCTATGGTGGCACATTTTATTGTTGCTTTCAATCTCCTCTCTGACAAAAACTTGTCTTCAAAACAAGAAAATACAAGAGCCTCATTTTCCTCCGTTTGTTTGAGTGTTTTGCTCTGACAAATGTGTTTTCTTGCTGCCCTCAGTCTCCCCAAAAATATTTGCCATATCATTGGAACATTTAAGGCTACACGCGTAGCACTGTACAAATATAAACACATGCTAAACCTTAAGCTGTCTCTGTGCCTTATCTCTGGGTGCTTTAGAATTATGCTCCAGTTTCTCCATTCGGCTGCCTGTTTGTTTGTTTTTTCTTTAAACACATTTGAGTTCCCCTTGGATAAATTTGCAGCGTCATTTTAACATTTGAGGTTACACAGCTAGAAATGGCTAAAATTAGACACACATGCTAACCATTGTGCGTGCTCCCATTCGCCACATAGCCAATGGCGTGTTGAAACTGGACGTGACGAGCCCTCATCCAAAGATAAATACTTCGAAAGAGATGCAAGACAAAAGATGGAAATGCATTATTTTTTCTTGTACCATATACTGACTATATTATGTTCATTAATAATTATTTTAGGAAGGTGTCAATATGATTCTTTTTTTTTTACCAAATTTACTTGTGATAAACTTGACTTCCCAGTGACGAGGACTGGGTTAATGTGCTTTAAGGTTTAAGAACTCGACAATCTCAGCTTTGCTGCGGCGGACAGTCTTCATGCTGCCCTTAATCTCCTCTTGGATGAAATTTGTTTTCTTACAAACCTAGACTAAAGGCAAGCCTTGTTGATGTTCACTGCTGTTGGTTAACATGTCTCATTCCCACAGAAGAATTTACATCTTGACAGAGGTATGTGCTCATTGTTTGATGTTTTATTAGTGAAATAAGATGACTTTAAGGTCTGCGGCTTGATTAATAAAAGAAAATTCCAGATGTTCATGTGGGTGGAGATGTTTTGGCAGATGTTTGTCTGATTCACTTGTTCATTCATTGATCAAAGACTTGTCTCCAGAGTCTAAGTCCCCTCCACAAGCCCACCCTTCAGGCAAGACATTTACTTTCTTTTTTTTACCTCTCTGGTGACTTTCCCGTTGTTGTCAAAGTCATAAAGTGTGAATGTCCACTCCTGTCGGTTGTCCTCCTCCATGGACACGGCACACTCCAGCTCCTGAAACAGCACAGACACATCAATGTGTGTGCGTGCGCGCCTCTGTGTGTCAGTCTCAGAGAGTGGGTGTGCGCGCGCATGTCTGGCCTAGTTTCCTCTTAGTGGAAGTTAACAGGTCCCGTTCAGTGTGGCCAAAGTGACAAACTCACTTCAAACTGGAGCTGCTTGCCGTCCCGCTCCTGCATTATCTTGTCATCCAAGCAGCAGCTGTCTGTCTTCTCCGGGGGCAGAGCCACTGCAGACGCGCAGACACATGAAAAGAGTCAAATGATGGGCGTGGCTCTAACCTGAGGATAAAATATATAATACAATATATAATATATTGATGCCAGGAGCGAAATAGCCCCTGGCATCAATGGCGGCCCTCTTAATTTCCTTAAAAGTCAAATAAATAAATAAATAAATAAATACAACTTTTAGGGTGTATGTAATGAGAGTTCTTTTGAAAATTATTCACTGACACTGCAGCCAGCACAGAAAGCTAAAATCAAGTCCTGCTCGTTTGTTAACGATTCAATGAATAAATGTTTCATATTCAAATCACACTCCACGCCCGCCCCTCCTTCCTTGGAGTATGGCAAAGGTTCTTAAACATGGGCAAAAAATATGCTTGAACACTATGTTGTACACAGTAAATAAACAAGCTATGTAAATACATGTATTGCTCCATCTTGTGAGCTGAGTGTTATTTCATTTACATGATATGTTGGAACAGAAAAGGGGGTGAACTGCAGGCTATGTAACTCACAAGACTCTCATCCAGGATACTGCAGCCACTTTTGCAGCCAAATACAATAGGAAAATGTAAGGTTTATACACACAACACTTAAACTCGACTAAATTAGCTCACTGAACAGTTACAGATGTACAAGGATTTAACACATTTGTTTAGTTACTGAACTCCCTTTCCTACATCTCCCGAATGCCATCTCTGACCCTGCCTGTCAAATGGATTAGTACTTCTACTGCTACCAGAGTACTTTCTTACACAAGCATCTGCACTTCTACGTAAGTACTTAGAATGAGTACATCTGCAGACCACACCCCCTTCTGTCTCTCTTTTTAGCCTCTCCTCCCATCCCACTTTGAAGTCCCCATTCTCCAACCTTCTGGAAGAAGATCAGTCCGACCCGTGGAATAAAAACAGAATCACTAATTAATTAAGCCGAGTCAAATCGGAAACACTGTTTGATTGCGCGCCAGTCGGGGCAGCAGACACAACACGACGGCCCACTTTCTTCCCGCGCCATCCGAAAGCGGATCAAAGCCGAACCGTCTGATCATCCCCGTCGCGTCGGGAGGAGGCCGGAAATGAAAGGCGACATCCCGGGGAACTTTTTTTTTCTGGATATTGAGGGGGGGGCTCCCGCTGTTTGATCGTGCATGCGAGGGGCAAATCTGTTCTGCGGCAGGCTCAATATGGCGGCGAGATAGCTAATGAAACGCCGGGAGGAGAAACGGTAATGCAGGATCACTGAAGCACCCCCACACCCCCCTTTAGAAGTCTATACGCCAGGAAGCCGCCGTGGGATTGGCTCGGAGGGGCACGGCGAGGGCAATCCGAGGCTCGCAGGTTGGGAACGTTGCCACGCTCGAGCTCATCCAGCTTGGCTACTGTATTACACATATCTGCTGCCTCTTCCAGTCCTTCTTCCAACGCTAAATGCATGAGGATGAGTAGGATGACTCTGCCTTTGTGGGCAGGAGAAGTCACATTTTCTTCATCTTGTCATCAAGGGAGTTAATCCTCTTTTTTTTTTTTTTAGCTTTTTTTTTTTTTTTTTTTTAAGCAGCTTAGTGTAATTGCTAACCAGCGCACATTGTCAACTGGCTTTAAATTAGACAGTGTATGCATTTTTATTACAATTAAAACAGTTTCCAGATGTCTAAACGTATTTATTCTCATCCGTTTTCAAAGCAAAGTTCCCATTCTAGTATTTTAGTCTCCGCTCCAGCGTGCAAGTGGCCAAACTATCTTCATATGCTGCTGTGATGGCGTGAGAGGCCATAACTGATGTAAACGACAAATGGTATTGATAAACTGTCTAACTGGGCTTTTTTAAGTTAATGCTTGATTGTTAAATATTCCCATACAAACAATTCCAGGTTCCCAGGCTCGAAGGCACCGGGATTTTCAAACAAGGCATACACTACCCCCATATACACTCACATATGTGGCCATTCAACATTCCTTCTGTGACAACAGACGCGACAACATGCTATCTGATAATTCGGCATTCGCTTTTAACAGCCAATTCGAGTCGCCACCGATTCAGCCCTACTACAGGTAGTTGCCCTTTAAAATCAAAACGCTTTTGGTGAAATTAAGGATAATTGTGCCTGAAGGTATGCGAACCTCGACAATTTTCCATCACCTTTTTGTATTCTGTGTGGGTGTTGGGAGCTCTCGTTCAAGTCCCTCTTTGAACAGGGAAGGAGAGGCTTCCAAATCTGCGGATCATGTCACACTATGGGGGAATCTTTGCATTGGGGGGTGGGGTAAAAGTAAAGGAGACCGCATCAGCACATTGTTCGGCTTTTCGTGATGGGGGTGCACCTGGGGGAGGTAAAACCTTAGCAAAAAGGCAGTTGCCAGCACAATATATGGCCTTTTGTTTTTACATCTTATACATCGATGTTAGTATAAAATCAGTGTAGCATGCGTTTGTTGATGGCTGACCTTCTAAGCGGTAGTGTTCATCACCAATCTGCTGAGCTTCATTTGTTGAGTCCTGAAAGAGAGAGAAACAAAAAACAAAAAAAACATGAGTCATGTAGTATATCAGCGAGTCTCTCCTTCTGGCACATAAAAACAAACAGTGCAAATCCACAGCATGGCATTCCGACACAAAGTGGGATCCCAACATCTAACCAAGGGCAGTCAGATGTCCATACACAAACAAAGTTTTACATCAACACGGGAAGATAATTGCAGAGCCAGAAACGCTCGACACTAGACTGGCAGTCAGGCTGAAGCTAACTGCATATCGAGGGTGAACAGAACTATTTCAGTGGCTTGCTGGCTAGACCCCCTTTTTCAGCCAGCTCAGTGTGTTGCTATGCTGATTTTGAAGGGGCACAAAATTCCTTGGTATCACAATCTGGCTCAGATATCTACATGGTTGCCATCCGTCTGAAAAGCCATCACTCACTTGTTGACAAGATCCTTTACAAGCACGCAGACACTTACTGTACAGGAAAACAGCAAGCATGTCTCCAAGAAGAGGTACGGTACGTAAGGTTCCTACACATTTGAGATTTCATAATTTTCTAGACCACAGTTTCCAGACTTCTCTGTAAAAAATCATTTGTGACATTTGATTAATTAGCTGTGTATTGTACTGATTCTTGATATGACTTATTACCAAATTTCCAGAAGATTATAACTATGTAGTATTTGGAATTTATGAGCCAGTCATCAGAGAATTTACTCATTATGAGTTGTGTCAACGATGGTGCAACTGTCCCTCTCTGAAGCCCAAAAATCAAAGCTGAACAACACTATTTCAACTTTGACTAAAAACGCTCTCCTGGTCCCACAGAAACAATACAGTACAACAAGGTTGATCATCTCTGTGTCTACACAAGTGTGGGACTGGGTGGGAGTCGAAGGTGCAACACACTGAATGTCTCAGTAATCCACAGAGGTAGAAGGTTAAAAATTTGTGAGCCTACCCTTCATGGGTCATAATGTGGCCCCATGGGTGGTCTCACACGAAGAGAAAAAAGAGGCACAATAGTTACAAAATACACAATTACTCTGTGTGAATTCATACAAACTGTGACCCAAAACATACCTTTTTTATATATTTACAAACTGATTTTCTTAGTACATAAAGTCATATAATAAGCCATAACTAGCGAATACACATCAGATTCAAATGAAACCGCACTCTGATGAGAGAAAAAAAGTAAAAATGGTGCCCCCCCAAAGCACATTTTAACATTTTTTTTTTATTATTATTTTTTTATAATAAATACTTCTGATTTAAGTAAACTGTAGCTAATAATATGTTAATTTAAAATGGAACAGGAAGTTTTGAAATCTTGGGCTCAGTTCAGCTTTAAACAGACTTACTGGTACGTAAACACATAGCAAAATCTTGTTTAATTGGCCAGCTTTAAACAGACTTACTGGTACGTAAACACATAGCAAAATCTTGTTTAATTGGCCAATTAAATACACATTAAGACATCAAAATCATCGGAGTACTTGGAATTGGAAATCAGATAATATCTATAATATTGATTTGTGACTTGTGTGTATTGAACTGAATCACAAACGAAAACGGACTACATTTTAGTGAAGTGCATCTTTGAGCACTCCCAATTGCTTGTTTTCCTTCGTACCTTTAAACTTCACTAACTTAATCAAATATTTAACTGGCTTTCCACAAGACATTTTCGTCTTGCATCAAAAACGAAATAACTCCACGGTCAACATTCCGCTAATTCCTTTAATACATAAACACACTAAGGTCGGGCCCTTTGGATGCTTTATTTATTTTTTGATGATGGATGTTGCAAAATTATTGTGGGGTAAGCCAACAGCATGAGAAACAGGAAAAACGGGAATGTGCTAATTGGTTGTTGTCCGTGGTGATTGATGGAAACCATTTTATTAAGTATGCGAGGGGTGACCACTGGAATTGTTCTGGTCAGCGTTAAAATGGGAACGATCCAAGGCCTTTTGTTACATTTCACACAAACATGCACGCACACACTTATATATGTTTCCTTCATGGATGCTTGGTGCAAGATTCTGGCCACAAGTCTGCAACAACACTTACATCCAACAAAACAATTTTCCTGACAAATCTGAATGCACATAAAAGTGCTCGGCTTTCAAAAGCAGCCATGTCCGTCAGATTTTCGTCAGGACTGTGCGGCCTCCCCCCTCCCTTGGGTGTTTTAAACTTGCTCACTTGCTCAGCATAAGTGATTTATGGCCAACTGTAACATAGATTCTTGTGTGCCTGCCCTACTACAACATGGCTCGCTGGTCTGTGTTTGGCTTGGCGTTCAATTGTATTTGGCAAACCTCATCAGTTGGGTAAATAATGAATATAAAGGTGCCAAAGACACATTATCATATTTAACAGTAGGCACAATCTGCAAGCAGCTATGAATTAAGAGTTCTTTGTGTTACGGCAAATTAGCAAACTTTGCTGCTACATTCTACCCACAAATAATGATGAAAATCATGCGTACCTACTAAAATGGCAAAAAAAAAAAAAAAAACTAAAAATGGCCAACCCACCTCAGACCAAAATGGCTGACTACCTGAAAACTGGGTCGCGTGGCAGAATTTTGAAAAACTTGCATGGGGCAATCGAGACAATTTTTGGAGGGGCATTCCTACCAAAATTTAATTTCACCACAACATGACCACACCTGTATAATTTGGTGAGTTTTTGAGGATGGGAAAGCCGTGCTAAAATTGTGATTTAGTTGGCCTATAAATTACTTTTTAATTACGCTGAAGTCGTCTATGTGTATTGGTTAAATCATCCTCATGTTCAGTTCACTACAGCTATTGCATATTTAGCATCTCATAGTACTTCATTATGATGAATTTTTTTTTGTGTGTGTTTTTTTTAGTGAAATTTAAAGGCTTTGGCAACCAGAAAGTGGCCTCTGGAACCGTACTAACTTTGGCACGGCCGACATGGACTTACTGGCTTTTTTCTCCTGAGTTTGAAATCAAAAGGTTAAGGTTAAATTATACCCACTATGTACTACTATGTGATTGTGGGAAAGTCCCACAAGGCCTCTTTGGTCTCCGCGCTTTCTGCCTCGGTGAGCCGCCACACAAGCTGACAATTTACGCGGCCGACGACAGCTCCCCCTGATCGAGCGCCAGGGCCCCGGTTGAAGCAGACCTCTGGAGCTGCGGCTACTGGCGCTCCATCAAAATCCGGGAAAAATCTTATTAGGGCCGCGACTAGGTGCTTCCTGCTCGGCTCCTCACTCGGCCTAAGGAAACGACAAAACGACTTCAGAAGTGTTTTTTTTGTTTGTTTTTTGTGTCACTGTGCCAAAATAATGTGGCGAACCTCCGCAATAGATTGTCAGTAGAGCGCAGACCGCAGCCAAGGGCGAACTGTTCAGTAAGTGTTTTCCCATTAGCAGGATGATTTCTGGTTCCCAGGGAATGACAACCAGGGTGGTGGATGCTTCCAAGCAGAGTCACATTTATTTGCCCATTAATAATCACAAAAGAGTCTCAAAGGGCATCCCAGTCCCGTAGTTTACAAAGATCGGCAGCATCCCCTGATCTAAACTCTCCAACCGATGCATAGTGACTCGTGTGGATTGTTGAATTCATGAATAGAAAGTCACGGGGGCTCAGTGCATGAGTCTCTAACGAAGAAACCAGCTGTGTGGCATTGAATTTGTGGACAAAGCTCTTGTCCAGCTGCAGTACAGAAGTAAAACAACAATGCAAAAACTGCTAATTAGCGTCATGGTGTAGCGTTACTTTAAAAAAAAAAAAAAAACATTCCAGAGAGGAAATCTCTCTCGCCTTCCACCATCCCGGGGTGTAAGTTGAGGAGCTTTCAAAAGGCTAAGAACCCGAAACAGGGCCCATCCTCCCAATTTACATCGTGAAAACAAAAACAAACCACCGTCATTAAACACCACAGGGTCTTTTGCTTTCCCACCCCCAGAGTGCTCCTGAGATGGAGCCAAGATAGAGGGTGTTGATATGAGCAAGAGCAGTCCAACTTGGCCTTCAAAGGGGATCCGTTTTCCGCACATGAAATAACGATCTGAGATAAACACGTTGCAAAGCAAAGCTGACGCAAGCCGTGCGCGGAGGGAGGGAAGACTGATCGTTACGGCAAATAAATGTCTCCGTGTTGCACCGCAGTCCGAAAGATAAATCTGTTACTGATGTTTATTACTGTATGTTGAACCGGTTTCAGGAGACAGCGGGCATACTAGCTAGATGTCAAAGCTTATGCAAAGCAAATATTATGCATAAAGGCAGTAACAAAATGGAATTTAAAAAAGCTTAGTCAAGTTTTTCATGCAATTGATAAGGTCTTTCAAGTTTTTCGCTTCCACTCACCTCACCTATTTTATTGCCACTGCTGCCTATCACTCTTGCCTGAAGGAAAAAACAAAGCAGTACATGCTGCATTGAGTGCTGTGCAAGGACCACCCAACGTCTCAAAGGTTCTCAGCTGACATCTTAATTAAAATGCTCAAAGGAAATTGTTTCTACCCAGATAAGCCAATTAGACTCTTGTTTTTTTTGTTTTTGTTTTTTTATGCCAAATTCCCTGCACAGGGGGTCCTTGTTTTCAGGTGGACCAGTCATACGATGTTTCGAAATTCCAAAACGGCCTGCAATGAAGCAGTTTGTGCAGCTGCATAAGGATATGTGCACTGCAAAAAGTAAAAAAAAAAAAAAAAAGTACTAAAATGAGGACTATATTAATCGAATCAAGCAAAGTTATTTGTCAAAAAAAGAAACAGCAAATTTTGACTTTGAAAAGATTTCTTTAAACAAATAAACATCCATCCATCCATTATCTGAACTGATTATACAAACTGGAAATCGAGCTTGCACTCTAAATCTCATTTCACTATTTGTATTGACAGTAACAAATGACTTCTGAAAGGATTTGAATGGTTACTTGTACTTTTTTTTTTTTTCCAAATAAGCACAAGGAGTAACCATTCGATAACAGTTCTGGCAAGAACAACAAAAAAAAAAAAAAAAAAAGTGTGGTCATTGTATTTATGCATTTTTATTTACGTTCAGTTGTCAATACATGACTGAGAAGTGCAACAATGACCGTGGCCTCAGATGCAAGGACATTACAGTAAGTACAGTATTATACCATGGAATCCTATCAAAAAACTGATTGCTAACAAAAAAAATAAAAATAATCTGTGATACAGGTGAGGTGTGAAGCATGAACTGCAGTGTACAGGGAGAACACTCTGTGGTGATTATGGTTCAACCGCCATCTTGTGTAAAGTGTCCTGAGATAATTTTTGTCAACTCGTGACGCTATAAATGAGATTTAATTGAATTAAACAAGCACCTTATCTTTCAAAAATTTCACTCCAACAAATGAAAACCTGCACTCAATTCAGACACAGACACATTAACTCATTTCAAAGTCTTCCAAGTCATTAGCAGATAAACTGAGTGTTGAGGCGGGAGTGCCATTTGGCCATCCGAGACAGACACCTTCTCGCGGGCAGACTTTGAGGCCCCACGCTTGACATCCCTTCCGTCACGGCACACCCGCCTCTCTTCCTGCGCCCCGGGAAGCAAATTATAGCCACAGAGTCAGCGTCCGTTGGCAGGCAGGCGGGCACTTCTGATGAAGCTGCACTGTGATTAAAGCATGCATGTTCAGCGACACTGGAAGCTGGGCATGAGAGAAGGCCGTCGAGATGCAGGTCGGTTGGCAAGACTGTTCACACCGAACGAACCGCACACAGACGAGACGTTTGAAGTCATGCTTGGGATTCCGCATATTTGTGCGTGTTTACGTTATGGACGTATTAGTATACGGTAAACCTCCCAAAAATATTGCCGGCCCACTAAAAAGTTTTGTACTGTAATTGTCTAAACAGTTGTCCATCTTTTGGAATAAGTGCCACCAAATTTTCCACAAAAAGCAAAGAAAAAGCAATCATTCCTTTGACGCTCACAAATCTGAGTTCTCTGTGTGGATTATTAGTGGAGCTTTATAGACCTCATTTGAGCGCCCCACAAACATGCTGATCTTGAGTAATCTCCCGCCCACTCCCCACCACGCTCCCCCTTTTTTTGTTTCATGTGTGAAGTTGGCCAACACTTTAATGACCCATTTAGAAAACTTTTACACCTGCAAAGATAAGCTTTTATACTATTCCTTTTACAAGTCAGTCATCCCCTGGGGTTGTGAACCCCACCTGTTAGCTCAAGGTAGGTGCCGTTATTAGCGCTCAAAAACCATACAGAGACTGCAATTAACATTTATCACACTATTTATCAAAGCGCTACCACGGCACAGGGGAGGAGCGGGTTGATACAATACGTCAAGATCAAGAGTCGAACCGCATGATTGCCCCTGCAGCAAATTTAGATGAAGCACAACCCTCCCTTCATGCACAAAACAGAGTTAACAGAAGCACCTTTCATAAGTATAAAAACGTTTGCATAAACAGTAAAGAGACTGATGCACTCAAGAGAATTCATTGATGTTTGCATGACTGTTGGAGTGGCAATTTTTTAAATTATTGAAATTACTTCTCAGTTATGTGTTGATATTTAAGAACTGAATTAATTTGTAAAGATTTGAAATACTGTATTTTAAATACATTTCTTTAACACGACCACAGCCCCTGACTTTGTTGACAAAAATGAACATAAACTTCAAGAGAGGTCTCTCAGACCGCCATCCCACAACACCCCTCCCTATCCCTCCCGTTGACAAATTAATTTTCAGTGGCATCAAAAGTGCCCATTTGTCCCGGGTATGTAGTGTGCGTCACACACCCTATTGGACATATTATGTAGCTCATGATGTAGTTTTTCATTTCCTAAAATGCACTGTGTCCATAAACCACAAATAGCAAACTTGATCATCCTGCATCTTACAGTATAGTCCTTTCTCTCAAGGGTAACCTGCTCAGTTAGAACAGTTAATGTCCTATAGTGATTAGTGGCTTCTTGTCAAGTCAAGTTTATTTATATAGCCCTTAATCACACAAAAGTCTCAAAGGGCTTCACATGCCCACAGTTGACAAATAGCAACGACTTCTTCCGGTTGCTGCCAAGTGGGGAATTCCAAAATGCCTCTGTCGCATTAAACTATCCAAATTAAACATTTCATTGATCATTCTATATCAAACTTTATGTTTGCTCTGCAAGGAAAAAATCATTGGTAAATGGGCCAGAACTATTAACCGCTCCAAGGAGAAACTTATTTATATCATACTTTACTAGTGTGTGATGTAGTTGTTCTTGTTTGCTAAATGTTCTGCATCAAACTCTTTCTTTCAGGGGCAACCCATTGAGGCAGTAAATTATATTATTTTGCATGGCGCGGTAAGCTAAGAGTGTGCAATAGCGAGGCGACAGAATGTCGCTTGGCCCTGAACTACAGGTGCTCCACGCCTGCCAAAACTGACAAATTATAAAATTACCGACCTCTGAATACTAACACTAAAGCCGACTTCCAAAAGAATGACGAAAAGAAAAAAGAAAAAAAATGGAGTGGGTTAAACGACACGTCTCATTTCCACGAGCTTGTTTGGATGCGCTTGGAAAGGATTTCATCGGGTGTCCTCAAAAGCAAGTGAGTCATCTCTGGAACCGTCCTGCTGCGAGGCGCCACGCTTACACGTGTCACGCTCGCTAATGGAAAGCAGGACGGATTATAAAAGCCCAGACGACTCTGTGGCAGCCTCCCCGACATTTAAGTGTCGTAGAGCACGCTTAGATGGGTCTGTAGGGTCCTCACAATTAGTTATTCGTCTGACGCCAGAGTCGAGTGCCACGACGAGGAAGTCTTACCTTTCGGGTGCCGAGGAAGTGACAGGTACTTCAACCTTTCAGCGCACCAGACAGATGAAAGAAAACACTTGGCTGACTTGTCAGTGTCAAAGTCAAAGGATTTCCTCTTAAAACGCTTACTTATTCATCACGAGACAGATGGCTCCGCTTTCAAATCATTCCTACTTTTTTCTTTGGGTGTCACGGTTTAACTATGCACTACGGATAGGCATAAGAATTAATTGATCGTTAATACTTTGCTTGATTGTACAGATTTGGCATGAGCTATGTTGCAAAGATCTTTTCCTGGTATCAGAAGTCTTCAGATGTGAGTCAGCCGCCATTCTGTGGTTCTGCTGCTGCTGGTATGAATATATCAAGGCTAGTGGAGATCGGGCTTGTCAAAGCTGACATGAGGCTAACCCCAAATCATGCCCCTTTAACCAGTCAAGTGTGCGCTTGTCACATTGTTTGCTGCTGCCGTGCACTTGTGGGCCATTTTGGACTGCTGAAAATTCTTGGTGACGGAAATGTGTACCTTGATAGGTAAGTGGTGGCCAGACACAACAACGTAGTGTACCCAGCCACTGTTAGTATTCATTTAAAAACAAAAAACAAAAAAAAACAAAAAAAAAAACATCACAATTAATCACTCATTGATAAAGTTCAGTCAAATTAGGATGGTTTTATATGGCAGGCCCAAGTGCTCACTTCTGATCTAATAGCTGTATCCGTGTTTGTCTTAACAGTCTGTATCTGCTTAAAATGAACACTGGACAGCGAAAGCCGAGAAGTAAAAATAAAATAAAATACTTATACTTATCTGGGTAATTTCAGAAGTTGTACAATTTGTACTACAGGCCAACCTTTCAAAAGAAAGCCACATCTTCATAGACTAGAGCTCTGTAACTGTCTAAAGGATGACCTCAGCAAGTGTCTTATTTTAAGTTTGTTTCAGTGATAAAAAAAAACATGAATATGACCACAGAACCGAAAATGGAATTTAATGCGACCTAAAACGACACAAACTGTCTGTGCTGGCTGCTAAATACAAGACTATGTCAACAATAATCACAAAAGAACAAAATGTTCCCCACAGACAGCTGTTTGGAGTTCCTTGTTTGAAATAACTAACGTCCATTATTCATTGAAGATGAGTGTGCGTTTTTGTTAATACAATTGTACAACTGTACAGGTGGTCCTCAGTTGTTGCTGAAGTTTTATTACCACGCCCGTATTTGTATCCAAACGTGCCATCTATCACAACTTACGCTAACACAGTATCCGTCCATCCATCCATTTTCTAAACCGCTTATCCAATTAAAGTCATAATTACAGTAATATTTATGAAAAAAAAAAAACTACTTCATAAATGGGTCATAAATATAAAACAACCCAACAACAAAACTTCTGAACATCCTGGTTCATTGTGCAATGTACGTACTTTTGAAACCTTGTATGTCTTTAAACCGTCTAAAGCAAAGAAAATAAATAACGTGCTAGAATGAATTGCATTTGATTGTTCCAATGTGAATGCATACTAGAATCAGAATCCTTCATGCCAGCATGTGATCTGATGTGATAAAATGTGTTAAATGATAACCATGATTTACTACCAGCTCGTCTTATCTTAACTCACATTTCCCACACCTTGTAAACCTCTCAAGTGTTCATGTTCAACAAAGTCAGTGCCAACTTGGCAAAAGTTTTTTTTTTTTTTTTTCCCTGCAGCGTCCACAGTCATGTTGTGTCTGAGACTTCCAGCCAGCCGCCACCTCTATAAACATCCCTCACATCTGACCTTTTAACTGTACACCTAAAATCTCTAATTACAAAGACAGCCCAAGCTAGGCGAGTAAACGCCGGCGTTAGAAATAGACATTGGAACTACTGTACGCGAGAGTGGCCATTTGCGAGAGGCGCATTTCTATTCATATCCAGCACGGAATTAATGGCTTGTCTATAATGAACTTGGAGCCATACGCAAGACCAAAAGATGCAACATGTCATTAAATCACACACATATGTTTTTCATGGGTTACGAGCATGAACTTCGAAAACTCGCTCAGTTAGTTAGAAAATGCAATGTCTGTCATAACAACATCCGAAAACGTCTCAAAAACCCATGCCATGAAAAAGGGGTAAAGCTTAAATACACCGTTACAAGTTTTTTGTCTTTACTATTGGCTAGCTGACTACGCATGACAATGTATTGCCATGTGTGTATATCAGGGATAACCATCTGCTGTTTCATATTCTCGTAGTCGTGTTTTATGAGGGGAAAAAAAGTGTTTCTTATATTGTTTGAGTCAGGAACGTCAATTTTAACACAACTATGGGCATTGAGTTTATAGTCTGTAGAATAGTGTATAATATAGGGTGGAATTACACACTAAGTTTAGTGCTAACTATACTTTGTACAAACGGGACTCAACCACCCTGAAATTAATGGGTTTTTTTTTCCTCTTTCATATACAGAGCGTGTTTATGCTTGGTATAGTGAGGATCCTACAGTAAAATTAACATGGATTAAAATCATGTCTGCTTCGTCACTTCAACCATTTAGTAATTGTGACTAGTAAATCTCATTTTCTAATTTGGTAGACAGTGCAGTCAGTTGCTCCACAAAGTCTGCCTGGCAACACATGATGTGACCAGAACAAAGAATTTGAGCTATTCCACTACAATTCTAAAACATCTCAAAACAAGAACAAGCTGACCACAATGTATCTGCCATCTGTTTACGATACTGAAGGGATTGTTGAGAAATCAGTCAAACGTGTGGTATGTATGAGCCGTTGATTCACTCTCATGAAGTTTGCTGTATAAAGATGAGGAACATGACGTCAGATATGGGAACTTGGGTTCAATGTCCTTTGAGTACAACCCTTCAATACTGGTAAAGACAACATGAGGAGGGGGTGAATTCAAAGGCCTTCGTGTGCGTCGTGAGGGTCCTCCCTGGGCACCCATGGAGCATAAACACTCCAGCGAAGGATGGTTTGTTTGTCTTTTCTCGTCTCCCCCAAAAAAAATCCTTTATAGCACACAATCCAGACATGGCGGCACAGGAAAAGCCAGGGAGCCCCTTTGGAAGCGCCGTCACAATGCTCTACCAAATGTTTACCTTTGCCAGCTTCCTTGATTCCATCTGCCTCAGGTGGCCTTTTGGCCTCCATTACCGGCACTCTCACACATGGAGGATAAACACTCCAGCTGAGCATACGGAACCTGCTGAGTGCGTGCATGGAGCCGACCACGTCCCTTTAAAGAGCAGGCATTCATCAACTGTACTGCTTTTCTGATATGCCCTGTGTGTGTGTGTGTGTGTGGGGGGGGTCTGGTCTGGTGAGGCAGAGTCTGCGACCAAACTGGTGGCATGTGACCATTTTTTTTCTCTGAGTGGCTGTCTCCATCACCAGGCCAGTAGGGAGTAGGAGTGGAGCTGACGTGCACGGCAAACAGCACCGGATTGCACATGCAAAAATATTTTGCAGTATAAATTATGAGCTGGAACCACTAGCGTCTGGCCATTTTGTCTAAGGCTCGGTCAAATACAATTTTTGTTTGTTTGTTTGTTTGTTTTAAGGGTGGAGGCATCTATGCTTGGCTGAGCGTGGAGGCCGCCGACAAAACTTCAGGACCTGTTGTCTATTTAGAGTTTAACGAATCCAGCTTTGAAACTATGTTGTTTTTCCCGTACCTATGATTAAGGCCTTTTAAATCATTTCTATTATCATTTTTTCCAAAAATCTTGTTCTTGCACTGTACTTTCTTTGAATAATTTTGACAAACTACATTTTATATCTTTACTTTGCTTTTAAATGTCTTAAATTCTTGTCTGTAAATGTTCTGAATGCTGAATTTTTAACACTGTGAATCACAGTGTGCTACCTTATGTATGAAATGCGCATAACAAGTATTGCCTTATGCAATACATATCTTAAAATGATCCAATAAACACTTTTAGACTGTTTTGAGGTTATGTGTGGGTGACAAAGGGTGCGCGAACTCTGTCGGGATGTTGAAGGGGGTGCGCGACTTAAAAAATCTGAAATAAAGGCTGTTATGACATATTGAGCGTGCGTGCGGGGGATGGTCTGTGAAAATGTCGAAGTGGGTGCGTGGCTTAATAAATTGGCAGCAATAAAAGTTTTTCTGATTATTTTTTTTGTGGGAGTGTGTCAACTCTTTCGGGATTTTGAAGCCATTGCGTGAGTTAAAACGTTTAGAATTTAAATTTCTGACAGGGTGTGCGTGGGATGTTGAAGGAGTGTGTAGCTTAATATACTGACAATAAAAGCTTTGACTATTTAAAGACTCTGTACAGAGAAATTGTCTATTATATTTGACACACCACAAGAAGAGTGTTGCGTTGCCAACAACTCTGCCAAATTCAAATAATAAAAACAAATAAATGAATTGCCTACTATCTAAACTGTGTGCCTCCACTAGTCAAAACATGGTATTCTGATTAATATTCAGTTTATGGAATAAGAGTTGAGCAGAAAACTCCATCAATTTTTATCCAACTCAGAGGTGCTAGCTACCATTTTGTCTTGTACTGCCTGCCACCTGCTGTCGACTGAAAGTGACATCAAAGTACCCACAGGCTCAGCTTGCAAACGTCATATCTGAGTTTGGTCATGTGACGCTACTGTTATGATACTTACTGATCTTGTCCTATTTGAGAGCCACTTTACAGGGCTCAAGTGAAATTATGCAGCCTTTACATTACAGGCCAGAGCATAATCCACAAGGAGAGGGAGGGGAGTGAACGCGATAAACAAACAAGGGAGAATTATTCAGGGTTTAAACACTTAAACACCCACTTGAGCGCTGCCTTTTAAGTGGGTGATTAAAACGTGCACCGAGCGTGCACACAAGGCTCAGAGGAGCTTGGCGGCGGCGCAACCGCGGGAACGCCATTCACCTCCGGTTTGTTCTCCCCCTCCCCACAAAAACCAATGCACCCGCAAACAGACGCGGGGGCTAGTTAAGTCACCGTGAAGGAGACACCGTTGATAAACTGCTGTCCACATTGCCAAGTGCATATTTGGGAAGGGGCGGGGGGCAAAGCACAATCCTAGCTGCTAATCCCCAGAGATTCCGCGCACATTCCACGAAGAAGACTTTGATCTCTGGTGTGCATCCGGATATCCGACCCCAAACAGGACACACAGCACATTCAATATTAACATATGGCATATGCATAGAGAAATTATATTATTATACAGAATGTACACTGAACTTTTGCCTAAAGACAATATTTGAAACCCCTTAAAAGCTAGTGGCCTTTATTTTTTCATAATCCCCTTCACTATTAACAATTTCACATATTCACATTTATTTCAGTCGCACCTATTCCCAACTATTTGCTGAGAAACTCACTTATTCTTTTTTTTTTTTTTTTGGTACTCATTCTGAAACGCCCTTAAAGCAATACACCATTTATTAATCATTTTCCAGTATTGGGTTAGGCATTGTGTACAAAGAATAAAAGTGCAAATATCTCTGGCATCTTATTCCCTGAATTTTATTTTAAACCGATTAAGCGTCTAACTTCGAATGCACGTGATGACGTATCCCGTGCATAACCGGTACCCGGAAGCTGTTTTCGCTCATTTCAATGGGAATTTGCTGACATAATGTGCAAGAAAAAGACGTCTTCAATCCCAAATACGGCGCCAATTCTGTTGAGAGTAAAGTCCTCAACACGTCCGGTTTCATTCCGGGGTGGGGTGGTGGGGGGTGGCCACTCCTAATGTGGGCCAAAGCAGGCTTAGCACACGACATGTAGTTCAGCCTAGCAGAGTGAAAGTCACCCGGATGTTTACTAAGGGTGTCACGATTTCGTTTTTTTCTCGAAATCGATCGAAGTTACGTCACGATTTCGAGCATCGAAATATAAGAGAGGACACACGATCGCCCCCCCCGCCCCCTCTGTCCCTCCACAAACTTTGCGGCGGGGGCGGCGCGTGGGGGGGCGTGTGGGTGGGAGGGAGCTGGACCCAAAAAAATAAAAAATAAAAAAATAAAAAAAATCGAATCGTGACCCCAAAATTGAAATTTTAATCGAATCGTGGAGTTGGCGAATCGTGACACCCCTAATGTTTACCGTCCACTTCGACTCGCCGGCGGCCGGATCTGCCAGTCTTCTTTCGGTGTCCTCCGTGGCTGTACTGCTTTTTTGTTTTTGTAAGGCGTAATTCCATCTTTGATATCCGCCGTGGGATGCGATAATTCCTCGTGAGTTCAATGTTGCCACTGGAACCCATGTAATTCAATGTGTATTTTACGCGCGCAATACGTCACAATGATTACGGACTGTCCAAAATGCCCGATACAAGACTTAATGTAAAAATATTAATAAAAAGTGCTATAAAATCATAATTGTTCAACATAAATTGCCATTTTTTTCAGGGAACAGTTGAAATTATCCATTTCACAGAATAGATGGTTAGTTTTTGTTTTTGTCTTGTGTTTCTTTAAAATTAGAGATTTTTTTTTGTGGCACCTAATTGGGGCATGATATCCATTAAAGGAACAGCCTCCCGCACTATATGGTAGTTTGCGAACAGGACTGCGCAACTCCATCTATCCATTTCCTATAGTGCTTTTCCTGAAACATGAAAACTGAGATTGTAACCACAAACCTCAAACTGTGAGGCACATCTAACAACTCGCTCACCATGCTGCCCCTCTATTATTCCTTCAAATCAATAATTTCAGGGACTTCTCTCATCCATAGAGGAGGTAAAACTGTTATTTTCACACCATGCAACACCAAATGTGGCATTAAAGCAACCGGCACGTTGCCCCCGGCACCATCATTTCCACCCCATCCTCTCAAGGGAACAGTTCTTTAAAAATCACATGGCCCCCTCTACGGCCAGGTGCTGCCCCTCAACCCCACAACTCCTCCCCGAAAGCCTCAAGCTTTTCTTTGCTTTAGATAGAATGTGCCTCCAAAATCGCCCACCACCCCACCCCACCCCTCTTTTCGCAGCCACTTCAAAGAGCAACAACAGGCCCTCGTCCCATGGGATGACAGAAGGGGTAGAGCCTGCTGGGAGTCAGCCATACGTCACACAAGGGGCCAGCCGGTAGTGGTGGAAGAAGGGTGAAGGGGTGGGGGGTTACAAAAGCGCACAAAAAGGAGAAGAAGAAGAAAAAGAATGAGTCTGTGTATGAAAGGTGCTTTCAGCCTCCGGACGCTTTGTGGCGTTCAAAAACACAACAGCGAAGCATAACCTGTCTTTTATCGCACTTGGAGGCTGAGGGAGTGCGTCTGAAAGGGGCCTACATGCTTCCCAAAAACCTTTTACATCACAAGTAAAAAGAGAAAAGAACCGTTGCTGACGTGGGATGAGTTTTGTGGCAACTCGTTTTGGAGAATTCTTTCATTCCACAGCACATTTGCCTTCAATCAAAGATTGCATACAAGACAAACTGTGATTGTGAAACCAAAATGGGACATTGAAAAATGTTTTTTTTTTGTTTGTTTTTTATTGTTTTTTTAATGTCCTTTAAGGCTTTGAAAACTTTCATATACAGTTGACAAATTTGTCAGCAAGACAATCCCCGTTCACAGTGACTACTAGGAATCGACCAGGGAACTAATTGGCAATGTCACTTTTGTCATTTTTTCCAAAGTAGTCATTTGATACCTTCCTATTCTACTTATGGCTGGATTTACACCAAAGGTCCAATTCTGGTTTAAGGCCTAAAAGTGATTCATATTTACATGTAAATTTCAAGTAACACTTCGTATTGTGTTACGGTTCAAATTGTCAAATACAAAAAAGTTTGTAAAAGTAGGTTTGTTTTTTCTTTTTCAGTATAAAACCTCTTCTGCTGGGCTTAATGAGATTAAAAAATAAAAATAAAAAAAGACCCAGATCATAATAATTCAGCAATATTAGTGTTGTTCTTAATGAACAAAAGTAAGAGGAGGGATAACAGGAGGGTACCAACAATTTTGTCAATGTGCATAAAGTGTACATCCGCTATGCACAGCGAAAAGGAACCATCCGGTCCGCGAATAGGAAAAAATCTTTGAATAATTCACGGCCATTCAAATCAATGTTGCAAAATGAGATTGAAATTATATCAAATTGTTTCGGGATTGGCGGCATAGTGACGGACTGGTTAATGCGTCCGCCCTCTGCTGAGGGCGTAAGATCAAGTCCGGGCTTCGGCCTTCCTGAGTGGAGAGTATGCATGTTCTCCCCGTGCCTGCGTGGTTCTTCTCCGGGTACTCTAGTCTCCTCCCACTTCCAAAAACATACATGGCAGGTTAATTGGGCGCTCTGAATTGTCCCTATGTGTGCTTGTGAGTATGGATGGTTGTTCTTCTCTGTGTGCCCTGCAATTGGCTGCCAACCGGTTCAGGGTGTACCCGGATTATTGCCCGAAGCCGGCTGAGATAGGCTCCAGCACCTCTGCAACCTTTGTGAGGAATAAGCGGTCACAAAAATGGATGTTTTGGGATGAAAGTTCAGGTTTTATTTAGGGTTCAACATTTTAAAATAGGCAATGAAATGCATTTTTTTGGTCCACGTGAATAATAAGTGTTCACTGTAACGATAAAGCACTTGGGCATGCCAATAACAGTGCGCTTATTTGTATTTTTCAGGTAAAGAACATCCGATAGGGTACAGAAGCTGTACAGAGTTTCCAAATGGAATACATTAGGTAAGGGGTAAGAACAAACACAGTGCAGCTCAGCCTCTTGTTAATGGACATCATGGCTTGTGGCATGCTTTTGGAAGTACGTATCTCAAAACGCACCCCTTGTCGGAACGGATTACGGTTGTGACTGTCCATGGTGGACACACAATTTAGATCTGATCTGATCTAATCGGCACCACATTTCAATGCTTGGTGGAAACATGGCTTAAAAAAAAAAAAAAAATGGATTGAGGGTGTCCGTACTTGTAAAACACAAGTGGAGCCTTGACTCAATGGGAACACCTCCCCGCAAGGGCCCCCTTTCAAACGGCGTCTCGTTTCATCCGGCAACACAAGGCCACCGGGTAAACGCACCAAACAGATGGAGTCTGAGTCTGAGGGAGCACCAGTTGGGAGGTAGAAAGGGGGATTTTAAATACAAAGCGGGGGATGGGGGAATTTGACATTTGTATTTTATTTTTTGCAGGAATAAGACAGACAAGTATCATAAACATTTGAAAGGGGTTGTGCTGTCGTGTGATGTTCAATGTCTACGCGAGGACGTACGTAACGCGCAACGTGATATTTACAGGGAGGGGCGCACACCAGGCTGCAAACGGGGTATCACATGACCCCAATGTCATATGTCAAGACCCACCTGCCTACACCACTCAGTCACTGTCGCACCGCCGCCACATACCACATGGCTGCTACCGAGTCAAATCAATGCTTGTCATACAAAAACAAATATTACGCACCAACAATGATTATTTATGGTTTGTTCCTTCTCATTATAAAGTGCTCCCCTTGTCTTAAACGTGACAAAGTTGGCCAATAATTGTTCACTTGGAGGAGAACACCAAAAAGTCAAATTCATGTTTTGGAACTTTTAAATTTCTCTTTCTCACTATCGGACAATAAACTGAGGTCTCCGGTTTATGGCCGAGTCCCAAAAATAGTCCAGCATTATTGGACATGCCTTCTTGTCACCATGTATTCTTACGGCGTTCAGCAAACTAGTTCATTGAGGGCCATTCATAAGCTCAAAACCTAATATGTTGATACCGCTGAAAACCGTGAACTCCCATGTGTACAGAGTCTTAATTCCTAGACTAACAATCCAGCATTCTTAACTACAGTGTCAACAACCACGCTATCGTTCAAAGACAACCGTAACAAAACACCTCATAGGACTTTAGACTCGCTGGATTAGTTTGTCTTCTCGCCAGCACGCCAATAAACGCTCCTTGCAAAGGGCTAATTTTTATAGCGGGTTGCCTTAAAAAGCGACTATTGTGACCTTTATGAACCATGGCATGTCTCAGAAGGTTTGGATTCCTCCTTATAGGCTAAAGCTGTTCTTGCAAGCTGTATTCAGTAGATAGACAAGAGTGGGTGGTGGATGAACTCTATTCTCCTTTTCCTTCAGAACGACCACCGATTTTCACCGCTTGAGGACGACACTGCCAACCAAAGAGGCTTAAAACTCCTCTGAAGCAATTCCAAAGGATTTCCCCCTCACTTGACAACAACAACAACAACAACACTGTGCGTGTCTACGGCAAAGCCAAAAGACAAAAACGTCGTTGAGACCGACCAACATTCCTCGGCTTTTATCACCCACATGTTACCAGGCTGTCACCCCATAATGCTTTGAACTATGTCTTGATCTATTGTCGCCTTTTAAAAAAGAAACATCAACTGGGCTGGTAACCAACATTTGATTCTCCCTCAGAGACCAAACAAGTGTTGAAATTCAAATTGTCAACATCAAACAAACACGAATAAGATCCGATCTCAGAGCTGTATCCAAAATGTTGGCTTTTTTGAGATAACAGTGGTCGCTTGTCATTGATGCTGTCAGAGAGAGGCGAAAATGGCACATTTTCACAGACATTTGTTTATGAGTGGGGTTAGCCAAAATGCTTCTTAACCTATTTCCATGGCACTTCATGTTGGAGTGAGGCAAGAAAGAATCCATTGAATTTCGACAGGGATCCAGACAAAGCATTATTGCATATAATTTCATTCATTTAAATGTGTGACAATGACAATGTGCAGGCATATACATGAGATGTGTATCATCTTCATGCATTTCATCTTGACATGTACAATCAAAAGCACATATATATCTTCATATATTTTTAAGGGTACAATAAAAGTTCAAATAATTAAAATAAAAAAGAGAAACAAACAGAAAATTAACACAACAAATACAGGAATCGGTTTAACAACCTAATAATAGCAAATTAACTGCCCTGAATCAATGAATAAGACAAGTGTGAGGACAAAATGTAATTCATTTCATCTGAATAATGCATAGTAACTAAGGCCAGATTTACAAATATACCAATATGAGTTACTAGAGTGTGATCTATAGTTGTTTGATTTTGGAAAACGTGGAGCGGTATAAAAAGCACAGAGAGAATTTTAAATGTAGCGAGAAATTACAGAAAATGTTTAGAACTGCACTCGATGCCCATCAAAATTCCGTGGATTCCCCCTTTTGCCTGTGCTTCGGTTGTATAATGTCATCTGGTAAAGTGGTGTTTCACGTCCTGCTGTTCATGGTCAACCAAATGGCTGTATTTATGCATTGAAATTATTATAAATTTGATGCAATGGCAACATTTTGGATGTAGCTCTTTTTCTAAGAGTAACCTATGCCTCGTGAACCATACACGGCCTTCCATTTATGTCCAATGAGGGTTCAAAAACTTTGAGGGGTGGGTACCCCCAAAAAGAAGCGTTTATGCACAACAGAAGGCAAGGAGAAAATGAAAAGGTGTGTTTGGGAGGCGGTTGGGGTTATGGGGAGGTTAGGGTACCCTCGGTTGACTCACCCGGGTGGTCAACGCGCACTTGGTCTGTAGATGACAGTCCTGCTGCTTTACCAGCCAGTCGTCCAGTCCCTTCCGAGCCAAACAGGCATTTACTACAAAGCTGTCGCCTGAAACAAAAGGCAGCTTTATTATTGTGTATTTTAAATAGGCGGACATTGGAGAAGGGGGAATGATGATGGTTTGTTCGCGCACATGTTCACTCAACCAAGTTCCTACTCTATCAACAAAGTGCCCCAAATGTTCCCTTCAACCACGCTACTTACCTTCCGGGCTCTCCCTCGCTTTACAAATACCGGCTTGTAGTGGATGGAGACCGAAAAGAAAGAAAGAGAGCAGACAATGAACACTCAAGTACGGCAATTGCAATAGTTTAGACAACACACACAAAAAAAAGCCTCACCATGTTTCGAGTGCAGTTTACCCATCTCTCGGCATCGGTGCACACCATCAGACGAGTAATATAATCCAAAAAGAACCGCAAAATGGGATGGTGAAGAGAGCGGGAGATATCCGAAAAGAGTCCGCGGAGAAGAAGAGTGCAGCGAGCGAACACTCACGCACGTCCGCACGGCTGGCGAGGAAACAAGCGTATGAGGTTGAGCAGAGGTTGGCGAGATGCTACCAGCACACAGTCGACGTCCGCTTAGGCGCTTTCATAATAAATACTACTTCCGCCTTTTGGAGAATAACGGTAATTTGATCGAGGCTTTCATAATAAAACTACTTCTGCTATAGACGCACTGTATTTAACTGTTGTAACATTATGTTCTCTTTGTTAACCAAAACATGAGTTCTGTCACATGCTCTGAGCTAGTAAATTTAGACAACTAAGCGAAAAGCCTAAGCAAACGAAGCTCTTTACATTTTCAGTCTGTATAAACCTAGTAATTTTTACTTCTGAATTATGGAAATATGCCATCATTAAAATGTACATTTAATTAAAATGAATTTGTAATCTGATTAATCTCACATTTATCTCTCACACACAATCTCACACATGTAGTCTTATGTTAATAGTTAGAGAATTAATTAGTTTATCCAGATTTTCTCTCTCAGTGACTTACAAATTTCATTTCATTTCCAATGACATGTAATGTATTGTAAATTTGAAGTTTCAAATCTCTAAGAGGGGAAAAAAATCAGCTGTTTGAGTGGTTACTAATAAAACATTTGACATTAAAGGCTAGGCTCCCAGGGGACGAGAGGGGTATCAGAGAGGGGCCCTGTGGTCAGTGCACATCTGCTCTTTGACATGAAAAGCTCTTTTTGGAAAATCTACAGTTTTTTTTTTTTTTTCGGGGGGCCAAGGCAGCAGATAAAAGGAGGCGAGAGGCTCTTTTGAAGTTGTCAAATATATAATGAAAGACAGACGCCATGGAGACAGCAGAGGCGCAATGTGATGGACAGACGTCTCATGACAAAAATATGACATTGATGCTTCTTGTCCCATTTCTGTCAGATGCCCTCTAAATAGCAGGTGCTATTATTTATTTGACTAAGTAAAAAGGGAACAAGTAAGCTCACTTTGAAGCATAATATTCATCTTCATCCATTTTTCACATTTACACGGTGTTTCCTGTCACGTCTGATAGATCCCACACGTTAGATTGTAAATGAAACATGAATTGAGAGGCTTGTTTGGTATAACTTTGAAACAATAGATCGACTTTTCAATGTCAATGACTGACAAAAAATTTTATGTATTTATTTTTTTAATAGAGCACCCAAAATACTATATTTGCCTCTAAACAGTTGTTTTCCATGTGGAAATTCCATCTCTAAAATACAGCCTATCAGCACAGTTAGTACTAAAATTGCCTAAAATAATGTTTCTCCAGTCAGTAGCTGTATCGAGCTAAATGTGCTAACATAGCTTAATACCATCAGAATTATCTACATGTAGAAGTAAGTTTTCAAATTTAAATGAGCTATGCTTATGTTTTAAGTCTTACCATTTTACCTAAGAATCACATTCCAAAAAAAATGTGTGATGCCAAACTCAATGTAACCAAATGGTTTCGTTTTCTTACTAAGATACCAACTACATTCAAGATGTTTCACACGGGATAAAAGACTATAGGCCACACGTTGCCCTCCCGGGGCTTGCCACTTGGTGTTTTCCCACATCCTGACTGTCATCACATGTAGGACCAAGAGGAACCAGGCTGTCCTTTGAACCAGACATACAGATGAGATGTTGTTATTCCAGGAATGGGCCTGAATATTTGGGGGGGGGGGGAGGCTTCTCCATGTGACACACTTCCTGTCCTTTGAAAGAGGGCCAATGGAGGAGCGGCCTCGCGGCCCTCTAGATCAATCTTTGAAGCCCAATGACTCCTATTATGATTAATCTCCGGAATTGCCGCAAGACATATTTTGTCTAGGCACGTCATGGTTTTCTGGCCATTACTTGAAAGGCTGAATTGATATTGGTATTCATTAACCTGACTTCATTGGAGTTTCAGCGGTATTCTCTGAATGTCACATTCAGAAGTAAGACAGACTTCAAGTGACTTGAGGTCTGCTAGCAAGCAGTCCAGAGTGCTCCAATTCTAGATTTTGAAAACTGACTTATAGATTTATACTTGTACTTGTTAGCATTAGAAGTGTGAGCAACATTAAAACAAGAAGGATGTTGGTAGGTGAAGAAAGCCGAACAACTGTAAAGCTAATAGAATATGAAAAATTGTTCACACCATAAATAGCACTACCCTCTGTTTTAAATTTGAGTTTTTCCTGTGAAGACAACATTTTTAGAGGTGTAACCAACATAAAGACCAGAGAGTTGTATATGAGTGGGGGAAAAAAAAAGCAACTGTGAAGTGAGGAAAGATGGAAAATGTTCACAGAATAAATATCACTTCATATCTGTGCTCAGTTTCAGATTTCAGTATAGCAAGTGAAAACTAGATTTATAGTTAGAGTGTAACCAACACAAAAATCTAGGGGTGAAAAATGAGCACTTGTGAAACTAAAAGAATAGTGAATATTATTCAAATAATAAATAACATGTCTCGTCTCAGTTTCACATTTGGATGTTGCCTTTGAAGCCTACATTTTTACTAGCTAAAGGTCAAACCAACAAGAAAAGCACAGAAACGAGCCAAAACAATTTCTAGGACAAAGTTTTATGGGCTGAACAATGACCCTTTACCAAAGCGATTCAGAGAAAAAAAATATCTGCTCATGGTCAGTCAAAAAAGGGCACTAAATTTGAGCCACTGTGTAAAAGCAGCCTAATGGTTTATCCATATAACAACGTAGGAGGCTTGGGGGGAGGAAGTGGGTCAGGGGAAAGGATGTGAAGAGCAGCTGCCGGCGCTTAAAAAGCGCCGACATGTCGCTTTTATCCACGGGAACAAAAGACATTGTAAAGGACACAAGACAATCGGCACTGGAGTACAGTGTCGGTTCCTGACTCGGGACCCCATTGTGTGTACCCAGCGTGTGGCGTGTCGGGCGGACGGTCCGCATGGGAGGGAAAAGCTCGCCTGACGTGCGTGGGTCATTCAGCATGCCAGGAAGTCGGGACAGCAGCCCAGATTTAGGTATATTCAAACATCAGAATATTTTTAGCATTTTATTCTCATGTCATAAAGTTAAAGTAGTCTGTGTTGTTTTTGTGTGTGTTATTTTGGTTTATTTTGGTTGGTTTACCGAAGTGTTTAAATGAGCCATAACTAAAATAAATTACCTTCCCGTTGTACATGATTGAAAAAAACAAAAAAACAAAAAAACAAAATGGTCTTGTTGAATGGTATAGTATAAAATAAAACATATATTCCATTATTCACAATTAAAATTAAATTGTTGTGAAAAATTGTCAAATTGCAACTTATTGTGATTAACATGGAGGTTTGGGCGTATTTTTATGTATGCTATTCATACAGCAAATGTTCAGGAGCATCATTTGCAGTTCAAAGAGTTACAGTAAGCCCCTTAAAGCTCGTTCTGGCCCTAATTTGTTTTGTCGTGTTCAGCAAAGAAATAATTAATCCGTGGCAAAGGGCAGTGAAGGTGGTGAGAGACTTTTATAATTTATGTAAACATCAAAAGTAAAAAAACAAAACAAAAAAAACTTCTGTATGGGATTAGCCGTCAAACCGTACCGTTAATATCGCCACTTTTTCAAGACAAGCATGTAATGGGCTTAGTCCTTACATCTCACTGTATTTTTACATTTTTAATCTCGGGACTAAAACACAGAGCGAGCTGTGAGTAAAAGTAACGAAGTACAGACTTGGAAATTCACTTATATACAATAGCTTAATGTCTAATAACAACTTAACGTATTAAACAATTGCACAAGAAAAATAGGTATCCTTTCTACTCTCTTTTATTAACTTATATAGTGTCCATACTGTGAAGAAGAAGCAAAAATCATGGTATGTTTCATGTTTATAGTGATTTCAGTGTTTTTGCTTCTTAATAATAAAATTAAATATGGTTTAAGAAAAGTTCTGAAGATGTGCAAACAATAAGAACAATTTAGCATTGAATTGTTGAGATATACATATTAACCCCCCCCCCCCCTCCAATTTCAGTTATCCGGATTATTTGAGCAGGGCTAAAAAGAAGCCCAAATACATGGACTTTATGGCACGAGTCTGCCTTCCCCCACTATTCAATCAGTGACTACTCACCGCAATTGGCAGTTATTAATTTGTAATGATAATTTAACCCACTTCTACCATTACAGCGTGACGTTAGCCTTCAAGCTATGACACCTAGCCTAGCTTTAGCCTGCTTGCAAGGGGGACTTAAAAGAAAAAGTGAGGAGGAGGAGGAGAAAAAAATAAACTCATCCAGGGAGACTGCTGCATTGCTGATGCACCATGGTCAGGCACAATTCCATCAACGGACCGCTAAAGTTCAACACAGGCAAAGGAGGGGGGGAAAAAAGTTGACTCTTGGCCATTGTGCTGGGCTGAGAGTGTGCCTAGCTGCAACAACCAATCACGGCTCAAACCCAGAAAATGTTACCTGAGCACTGAGCAACTGTGATGTCATTTTCATTTGACAGCAAGTAGCAAAATGGCCGCCTCCTGAGATGGACAGGTGGGTTTTGTCGCTTAAACAAACACAGATGACCAGAATGTTCTGTTTCGACTAGTGGTGCATGAGAACATATTGTAAAGACAATTTTACTGAAGTAACAAAGTATTTGTATTTCCCTTCTGGTTGGTAATGGTGGCACATGCTGCCGCAAACGTAGGCTAACAGAGTCGATACTTGGCTACTATTTGCCTTCAGCAGTGGCTGGCTTTTTGAAGCGGCGGGTGGGGGTGGTTGTGGGCCCATCCAGAACGAGGACACAATTAGTGTATTCAGCCCAAAACAGTGGGGTTCCCCCTTTGATGTGGGGATCAAATGAAGGAGCTGTGTGTTTTTGTCCAAAATGACAAGCTTGCCAGGTTTACTAATGGCGAGCTAATAGAAAAGAGCGGCTTTATGATGCTCATTAATTACACAGGCTGTCATGTGTTGCAGGGGTGAGGATATCCAAGGCGTAATGGGGAAGGGGCTCAGTGAGGGCAAGGAGAAGCTCTCCAAAAAGGTTGCTCGGCCATAAAAGCTGACTCTATTGAAAGAAAAGAAAGGGAGATCAACTAATGGCTTCCTGAGATAAGAGCAGCCACCAGGACAGCGCGGCTTCAAAGAGCCTTTCACTGGAGCGAGGGGTTAAAAAGGAGAAGGCGAAAAAAAAACTTGCCATTATCTTCATAGCAAAATTCACACCCAATCCTTGGTGGATATCCGAACAGCCAAGTGGGACTTGACGCACACAGCTTAGCAATAGACAGATTTATTTTCTTCACAATTAAAACAGTCCCCAAGTGTTTTAACAGCATGTCAATGACGTACATTTGTCAAAATACCCCAAAGATTAAGATATAGTACACTTTATACCGTAGATAATTGTCTCACTGAAATCAGCCTGTTTTGAGGGGGCCTGTCTCATGCAAATGAGCGCTGTTCATCCTAACCCTGCCATTTGGGGGTATGGCTTCTGCTACCTTGACAACTGGGGGCGGAGCTAGGGTGTTTCAACTAAGCAAGCATCCAGATTCACTTGAGCATGATAAGTAGGTGTGCACTTTAAATTAAAAAAAAAAAAAGAAAAGAAAAAGAAAAAAAGATGGAACATAAATGGAAAAAAAAAAATAGAACATCATTTATTGCAATTTTTTTGTGTAGCCCTCAGCCACGGTTCCCCCAGTTTGGAACCACTGCAATATTCAGTAGTACCTTGACATATAAGTGCCCCAATTTAAGGGATTTTTTTTCAGATACTAGCCACCACTTTATTTCAATTGTTTTTTATTATATGTTATGTTCTTAGGGGGGCTTTAATTAATTAATGGCGTGTCAATACATTCCAATGGGGAAAATTGACTTGATATATGAGTAAATTGAGTTACGAGCTTAGTCAAGAAATGAATTCAACACTTTGGTCAAGGTATAGCTCAAGGAAATATACGTAGGGAAGTAGAGAGTAAATTCACAGCTTTCTTAAGCAGTGTGAAAAGGGGCTCCAGAATGAGCGGTACAAAGTCGGTCACATTCATAAACACATGCATGTGTAGGGTCTTCATACATAGCTGTATTTTTCCTCTGGGGGAGCTAGAACAATGTAGAAAAAATCTCTAGCGGTTGCTTTGAGCGAGAGAAGCCAGCTGGAGGAAAAAAAGTGACGCTGCCAACATCTTTGTTGTGTTATTAATGTCTTATTCTTCAAGGCCGACTCTTCACTTGTGCCAGAAAGAGTGCCGTAAAAGGAAACATGTGCTTTATTATTTATTTGTTCATTGTAAGAGGCACTTCACAGCCGCTGAAGAAAGTGTTGTCTTTATTGCTTTTATTCGGAAATCTTTTTTTTTCCTTTCTTTTTTGGTTGTTGTTGCCAAGCAGCTAACGGACACAGTTCTACGGGACGGCTAGGAACCGGCACACAAATGTTGTTTTTTGTTGTGGTGGAATTATTTTAAGTCTTTACAGTGCTGGTAGGGACATGGCTGTCTGCACGCTGGAGCCGGTTGCACTTTAATGGAACCACTTAGCAGCAAACTAAAAAGGCTTGAAAAGGAAGGACACTTGCTGCTTTTTGGGGGATTATATTCAGAGAATGTGTCAACAGGTATGCTAATGTAGAAAATATCTTATGTCGTTTTCCATCCATCCATTCTCTTTAGATTTCTAGTCATTTAGGTCACAGGTTAGCTGGAGCCTATCCCAGCTGATTTTGGACAAAATGCAATATACAGCATGGGCTTGCATTTCACACTAGTACCTATGGACAATTTTGAATTTCTGATAAACCCAACATACTGTACATGTCATTGGAATGCGGCAGGAAGCCTTAGTACCAAAACCTATGCAAGCACAGGGTTCGAGTTGTTCAGTTGGGTTCAGCTACAAATAATTATGTCTTTACTACTCTGTTAGCGTACATTGGAAATAGACTGCCATTTTCTGACTTAGAGACAAACTTGGGTTATGTTGCTGCTGTGTTTGTGAAGTTTTCTTTCTTTTGGTATTTCCTTAGACGGGCGCGGTTAGAATGGTGCACTTATGCCGTTGTGGGGGTGAACACAGCCCACTTGCTTCCCGACCAATGAAAGCGACTTCTCTCATTCCCTTTAAAATCAATGTCCCAGAGGCGCGCAGCCTTTGAAGCAGAAATAGACTCGCTGGGGTCCAGGCAGAAGATTGAAGCATGCAAAGTATATTAATAATGAAATGCAAGCAGACCTCCACGGGTGGATGATAACTTGGCCAGGGCGATCACAGATCACCGCTGAAGTTGGAGCTGCACTTGGTGACTGGCTTTCAACGCAATTGAGTGTGTCAGTGTATGAATCCCCCCACATAACAGTGATCTAAACAATAATAATAATAATAATAATAATAATAATAATAATCATCCTCATCATCATCATCATCATCATCATCATGATGAACTTCTACAACAACTTGTTTACACCATCTGCGCCACAACTTAGACCTTCTATCTGGTCTAAAGATGTATATATTTTCAGCCAGCAAGTTGCCAAGTGTGCCGAAGGCGTGTAAAAGAAAACATCCTTGGTGCAGCACAGTCTACCAAATTCTCAAACACGGTAAACTACTCGTAAACTTGCTCTGGCACAAAAAAATAATAATAATAATATATGCCAGCTTTTATGCCAAGCACATGTACGCTGTCAACAAAAATAGACCCAGTGTAAAGTTAGTGTTTCTTTTCCAGTCTGTGTAACCTTTTTTGGGTTCGTTCTGTAATATACTCACATCACGCCAAAGCCGTGGCTAAATAGGAAAGCAGTAATCACTGTCACAGAAGTATGGTGAAGTGATCCATTTCGACTGAGAGACAAGCTGTGTATGACAGGGAGTAGCTGAGTTTAGCCGTTATTGTTAGTGGAAGGATTTTTGCCGCATGTCAATGTGTAATTATATTGAAATCAAATCATACATAAGCCAATTTTTTTTATTGGTAATGTTGATGCAAAAGATGCATTTTAGATTATGTTAAAGTGTTTGGGGATCATAGTTTGTGTCATATTTATGTTTTAAACTATCAATATAGGCAGTTATAAACATTTTCACGGCAGCGGTGATTAACAGCTTTACTGTGTTGCATCTATCAAAGCTCTGGAACATGCATTCTATCTGTTTTTCTAACTATCGTGTACAAAGTCAGTATGCTGGGGAGTCTACTTGCAATGCGTTATCCAGGTGTCTCAGCTCAACGCTCATGAGAAATGTGATATAGGCCCATTTTGGTCGAACTAATGTGTTTACATGTAACCTGAACGTCAAGCCAATAATTAGATTTTCTGTAACACCGTGTCAACACGCTAGCTGTGGAAATACGTGATCCAACACCGGCTGCAATCTGACCGAGGTGCCTCTGCGACTGGGTTGCAGAGAGCGCAATATCAAAGGCTGCTCAAAGTATTCCAAACACCAGTGGCCCGTTAAAGGCCCGCAGTAATGAATTCCGCGGCGGTCCCGCGTCTCGGAGCTTAGCTAAATAAACCGTCATCTGGATGAGTGGCCCAATGGTGTGGTGGGGATGGACTAGCATGGCAGCCCATTGGATTTGAGGGTGCGCGGGTGTGAATAATGACCTTGATTACCCGGAACATCGCCGTGGCATCTGCATGTCGCAACGCTGTGACTACTGATCACAAGGCTATTGTGGGAGGCTCAACTGAAAAGACAACATGAGTTGTGCTGACTATTTTTTTTTCTGTTCAACTACTTAAGCCAAAAGGTAAACAGTAAACATCAATATTTCACATCTTAACTGAGAAAAGTGGACATCTAAACGGGTTCAACATGAGTGTGTTATTCACCCATCAGTCCAGTCCCTCATGACTTTGGCGTGGCTGCGAGAGGGCCCTCGACTCAGAGGAGGGGGGGCAGCCGGCCAGTCAGCCCAGTGATGCGTTACGTGAGATGTTTTCCAAACAGTGGGTGTACTGACCCCTGAAGCTGGGTCACCGAATGATTCCCCCCGATGTCCAGCAGCAACTCCGCCAGAGCTTTTCACAATAAGGCAATTCATCTCCACGTAATGAAGTGGTGTTTCCCACAGACGAGGGAGGCAGGTCGGAGCCACGGATGTGGGGGTTGGGCTGGGGAAGGTCAATGGTGATGTCATCCCGCATCAAGCGCAGGAAGAAGTACATACATGCAGCAGCACGCCATTAATATGTGTCTTGTGGGATGCAATGGGGTTGATTGAGGTTATATAGTCACTTTGTAACAAAAGAGAATTGGGTTTACATGCACTATCCACAAATAAAATACAATACAATAATTAGAAATTAAGTACTTATTCATTATTTATCTCTGTGATTGGCTGGCAACCAGTCCAGGGTGGACCCCGCCTACTGCCCAAAGCCAGCTGAGATAGGCTCCAGCACCCCCCGCGACCCTTGTGAGGAATGAGCGGTCAAGAAAATGGATGGATGGATTTATTATCTATCTCCACATATAATAATTAAAGTAGCATTTAGTATAACAGACATTTTACATGATTAATTGATTCTTAATAGGGATGTTCGATACCACTTTTTTTCAAACCGATACCAGTCCTAGTACTCAACTATTAAGTTATTGATACAATATGAAATGTAGATACCGCTAGTACTTTTGATACATACGATTCCCCCACCTCTCCAAAAAACCCAATGACTTTTTAAAAATAATTTTAAAAAGTACCTATATATTCCATTGCAACATTTTTTTTCCTTAAAATTGCATGAAATTAATGGCAATTTTCTATTATTTTATAAAATATTTCCATTTTATAGTTCCTGTTGGTAAGACGGTCACAAGAAGGTGACCGATACTGGTATCGGTCACTTTTGTGAGTCCTGATACCTCAAAACAAAACTCGCCCATCTCTAGTTCTGGATATCTATTGGTGTGGCATCGCCATCTTTTATTTATTTATTTATTTAATTTTTGACAAAGTATATATTTTTATTATATTTTACATCTGAAGAGCATACCTATACGGCTTCCACCATCACCTAAAAAAAAAAACATGGCGCTGATGTTCACTTGGGTGACCGAAAGGTCACAATTTATTGGGGCCACACACCCTGGCCTTGGTGGAGCGCCATTCTCGCCTTTTCAAGAATTATCCATGTGTTCACCTGCACACGTGGCCACGTGCACCCTCCCTCGCCAAGTGTCTCCTAGCCCCCAGTCCGTCCATGCGTTTCCCTCAGCCGGGTTGACATCAGCGTGGAGGCACGCAGGGGCCTCCTCATCTGCTCCAAATTACAGCTCGGACAATCGCTTGGCAAAAAGGACTGGTGGGAAAATGGTGAAGAGCAGGCGGAAGACCTCCATGACAGCGTGCGGTGACAATTATCAAAACCCTACGGCCCCAAAACAACTGCCCTGACGTCAGCTATGATGGTGAAGTGTAGCCTCGTTTACACAGAGAGACAGTAAAATTGTCATATCAGAGAAGTCACAGTACTGTAGATGCAGAATGTGACACTTTTATTGCCTTTTACATGGAACCCAGTGAAGCGGAATACAGTGTGCCGTCATATAGATGGTCTTACCGCCAAATGCTGTTAAATTGCCAGTAATCTCTATCAACTTTGTCCACATTGGTGCCATTTCTGCAGAACAGTGACACAAAAAAGTCAGAAAATTATTGGATTATTCTGATACTCCGTTAACAGTTACTTTAAAGCTGAAAGCTACTTCTTGGGAACTGATTAATGTGAAGGGCTACCAGTTTGATACATGATTTCTGAAATAAGAAATGTGATCAAATGACAATTAATAATGGTGTTATTTGGGCTTGGCCTATTTATTTATTATTTTAAAAATCGGCTGATTTGTATTTATTTTTGTACATACATACTGTATTGTACATAATGACATTCAAACAGCCATCACCCCCCTCACCCTCAAAATATGCTGGAAATTGGTCAATTTTTGCTGATTTTTCTCTCTGTTGTAGAGTTAAACAAATACTAAATGACAAAGGATTGTAAGACAGTCAGATGTAAGCATTAAAAGACCAAAAATATATATATTTTATTTGATTGATTTTTATTTTATTTATTTTTTTAATGAATCACCACACCCACACACACAAAAAAAAAACAAATCCATATCAGTTAGGCTGGAGTTGTCATATGTTATAATTAGCAATTAATGTTATTCTCTAAAGGCATTGTGAAAGTCTTCTGACACTCTCCAAAGCCGGCCGGAACCTTGCCAAATTGACTTTGTCCTCACTTATTCCGTGTTGGCTTGTCCTCCCACAACATTGTGAGAGAGAAAACAGGACACTTGATTCATCTCCTCTGGTGCTGCCTGTGCCAAGTGCATGTGTTTTTTACGTTATGTCTCTTTACATATTTATCTGGCATTTCAAAGTATGTCCCACGTGATGGATGGCCATTTTGTACTTGGCGCCTAATCTTTTATCAGAGCTTAGTAGAAGCAGTTGGCTTTTCTTTTTTTTTTGACAGAATACTGTATGTGATTATTTAAAAAAATAATAATAATCGTTTGGTGAGGTTGTTAATGTGTAAAGCAGGGGTGGGCGACCTCCGTCCTCGAGGGCCAGAGTCCTGCAGGTTTTGGAGGTTTTCCCTCCTCTGTGGTGGAGAAGGGAAACATCCAAAACCTGCAGGACTCCGGCCCTCCTCTATACACTGTAAAGGTACCCTTGGATGCTGTTTCTATCATTATTGCGACTGTCTTGCCTGCAGTGACACGTGAACTGTACATTTGCTAAGTACTCCTGTGCATAAGGCCGAGCACTCCCTTGACCCAGTACCCGCCACATGTGGGACATTTGCATGAAAGAATCGGAACCCCCATGCCAAAATAAACATCAATTAAAGCCGGCAAACACCAGGAGGGGAAGAAAAAAAAAAAAAACAGCTGCAGCTTTGAAACTAGGCGACCAGCAGGCTTCAAACGCTTTTAAAGGCGCCTTTAAAGAGGGACGCCTCGCATACACCCAAGGCCAGGCTCAAATTAGCAGGGGCACAAATTACACCGCACACTAATGAAGTGCGGAAAGATGACTTGCGTAAATTCGTCCCAACATTTTGCTCATGACGAAAGTCGAAAGAGAGGCATACAAAGAGGAAGGGAGAAAAAAATAGTGGCACCCTGACTTATAGAAGACATTCCCTTTCTCTACTGAATTGTTTTCACACCGTGCTAACACACCTATCTTGACAAAGGAGGACAAAGTGCAGATATCATTTTCAAATGTGAGAAAAGTAAAAAGTCATAAAAAAAAAAATGAATACCAGTAAAGTGGCAATACATGAAAAATCTACTAGAGTACAGTAACAAAGTACAGTATTTGTGCTTAGAACCACTGGCGTCTGTGTGAGAGCAAGAGAAAAAGAAATGAGAAAAAAGCTTTGATCTGATGACTTTGGGGTGGAATCTTCTTTGTAAAATGTTAATCTGCTCTCTACATTGCAGATTACTCGCCGCTACCGCCGCCCCCGCCTCTGGAAATGTGACTGCTCTCAGACGGTCAAGGTAATTTTGACCCACTTAGGCCGTCTTTGATCCCAAACCCCCTTTTAACAGATCCACCGCACAAGAAACTGATTTTGTCACCCCCTCCTCCACAAGCCCCCAGACCGCTGCCTCCCTTGCAAAGCCGGCGAGTCGGCGCTAAAGCCGCCTAAGAGCTGCCAGAGTTGCTGACAGCCAGCAGGAGTTGAAAGCATCTTCTAATGCTGACGATCAGTGCGAGCGACTTGCTGCTAATGGCGCGCTCGCCCACTTTTTCTTCCAGGGTTGGAGGGTAGGGGGTGGCATTCTGTCAATTTGCCTCCAGACAGGAGAGTCTTCTTTATTCCTTTACAAGGAAATTATTAAGTTTGCAAACGATCCTGTTTGCTTTCAATTTGCCTCCAACTGCTAGACCTTGCGTGACAGCAGCACCACCTCGTCACCACAAAGACCCCATCCAAGCTGACATGCTGAATTGATTGTCAGCAAATCGCAGGAAACAAACAAGCATTCATTCTCAAATTTAGAACTATGGACCATTTAAATTCCTCAATGAACATGCATGTTTACGGAATGTGAGAGGAAGCCGGAGTACCTGGAGGAAACCCACACATTCCCAATTAGAACATGCAAACTGCACACAAAAAGGCCTGAGCTGAGATTCAAAACCAGAAACTCTCAACTGTGAGGCAGAGGTGCTAAACACTAGTCCACCCTGTTGCCATTTCTCCATCCATTCATACATTTTCTAAAGTGCATACTAGTGCCACCTTGATTAATTACCCCTCCCCCCCCGGCCGTCACAACCCCCCCCCCCCTCCCCAGCCCTCAACCCCCCCCCCAAAAAAAAAAACTTCTTCAAAAATTGCTGATAAAAATTAACAAAATACAGACAGAAATGAGGATTAAAAATCCTGTAAAAACTGAAAGAAAATAAAACCAATATTGAAAAGGAAATAGCCTATAGTTTTAAGTTTTAATTTCACCATTCACCACTAGATGGCAGACATGAAAAGTAACAAGAGGATAGGATCCACTTGGAGGGGGAAATGTTTATCATTGTTTCAAAAATGTACAAATAACAATAGATGTCTGTACTATCAGTGGTTGATTTAATTAACCTTATTTTCAATTCAGTTTAATACATATTAAAAAAAAAAAAAAAAAAGAAAAAAAAAAAAAGTCCAAGTACATTTCTCCTCTGGGTCGCATTTGCACATTTGTAGCTCATAAAAAACAATTTGCTGCGCACCCCTCCAATAATTAATTGATTCGTATAGCGCTCCTCATGGCAATTACGCCGCTACTTCTTCGTCTTCTTCTTTCTTCCGTCTAGGGAGAAATGAAAGCCAGCACAGACACGCGGCACATTAATAGCTGGAATTGGTGACGGCGCGCCACGGGAGAGCGCTAGCTTGCAAGAGAAAACGTGTTGACAGGTTATTAATGAAGTCCTCGGCCTTGTTATTCTTGTTAGGTAACAGTAAGAAAACAGACAAAGACTAAGGATTGGCCAGGGAACGCTATTCATCGCCACTTTTACAAAAAAAAAAAAAGGAGGAAAAAAAAAACTGTTTTATGCTAATGTCAAGCTTAATTGGCGGTGAGGAAAATTGGCGTAGCGCGGCGAGGAACGACAAGATTAGCCAGAAGAGAAAGAACAAGATAAAGTCTTCAAAAGGCTCGTTTCTGGAGGAATTATAGCTCCCTTTGAACGGCGTCCAAGTTTTAAATGCATTAAAAGGCCTGTTGGCATACATGTAAATGAAGAGCTCCAAAGGATTCACAGTGCACATAGAGACAGAGGGTGTGAGGATGAAGTGTCGAGAGTCCCTGCTCGGCCTCCTTTTCTTCTTTGTGTCGTTCTCGCCACCGCCTCGGGCCAAGTGGCTTAACGGGGATGAAAAGAACAACGGCTCGCAGCTCGTTTGGCACCAGAACCCCTCGCCGGCCCATCCAAAAGTGCCAATGATGGAGCTTTGTACGGTCGCCAGATGGAAGACGGAAGGGGGAAAAAAAGCCTGTTGAGCACCAATGCGGGGCCAGGACCGACTGGAATGTCTTTGCCATGTCAACAAAGAGCATGGAAAGTGAGGGTGAGAGTTAGGGTGAGTGTGAGTTTGAGGGTAAAGTTTATGGTTAGGGTGATGGTGAGATGATGGTTAGGGTAAAGGTAAGGGGCGGGGCATACTCAACCAACACTTAACAAAAAATGCTGCTGTGACGACATGCCATCATTCTAAAAATCAAACATAAAACACAAATGAAATATTCTTTTGCAATTAAAATACAACTATAACAACAAACAAATGCCTCCTCTATTTCTTTTCAGTCCTCATGTTGGCTGCCTGTTTTCCACAAGCAGCCTTTTGGTGGTCTCTAGGTGTATGCAGTTGTGGTCAGACTCTCAGAGGAGGCAGCGAAGAAGAGCTCCCTTCCCACTGTGGCATTTGGCATTGACATCTCCAGTGATAAGTATGAAGGCGCCAGGACGCTGAGTTTGTAATCTTGTGATCAAAAGGTGCATGACATCACTCGCGTTGACTGCAGCTACTGAAGTGTGAAAGTAAACAAATGTAGTTTTCTAACGGCTGTTAGTTTGTCCGTTGGCGAGTAACGATTAGATTAGAGTTTGTGTTAGTTTTATGGTGAGGATTGGGCTTGGGCTTAGCCTGTGTGGGTAAAATCCTCAAAATTATTGCATGGTGTGCAATGGATTAAAAAAAAAAAAAGGCCCCAAAGCCAGTTTCATTTAGGAACAAGAAAGTTGATTGGCATTTCTATCATGAGTAGACACAAAAATGTCTAAGGAAGTCATGCCTATTAAAGACAGAAAGTTGTCTAATATGATTAGAAGATGCCATTTTAAGAATTCCGGGGTATCCTTCAAAGACAACACACTGTAAAATTGCTACCAAATTTGAATCATGTACATGAGACAGATGGGCCATGCTACAATCTGAAATTTATGTTTTCATTACATATGGAATAGTAGCAAAAATTGATGACTCACTGTATTTTTAATATTATTTGCATATTTTGTCTATCATGAGTCATCACCTCGGGTTCGAGTACAGGCTCCGGCCTTCCTGGGGGGGAGTTTGCATGTTCTCCCCGTGCCTGCGTGGGTCTTCTCCGGGTACTCCGGTCTCCTCCCACATTCCAAAGACATGCATGGCAGGTTAATTGGGCGCTCCGAATTGTCCCTAGGTGTGCTTGTGAGTGTGGATGGTTGTTCGTCTCTGTGTGCCCTGCGATTGGCTGGCAACCAGTCCAGGGTGTACCCCGCCTACTGCTCAAAGCCAGCTGTGATAGGCTCCAGCACCCCCCGCAACCCTTGTGAGGAATAAGTGGTCAATAAAATGGATGGATGGATGGATGAGTCATCACACAAAAAAAGATTCAATAGCTAAGCCACATTGAAAAGACAAAAGTTGGTCATTTTAGTCATTTGGCATGGAACAGTCAACAGATTATGATTTTTTTTTTATTTCCATTAGTTCTTTTCTGAAAAATTGTTTTCGTCGAAGGAAGAGCTTTTAGCTGCCAGAAAGCAGTCATTCTTTAGACTTTGTTCAGTCAGTTTGAATCCAAATGAACGGACAGTCTTCTCCCCTTTCATCTCAGCGAGTCCTGCGTCCTACACGCCTGTGAACTTGTGCAGCTTAGCACCGTGAAGGCTACGTGTTTTTTTCTTTCTTCCCCCCGTCCTGTGAGCGAATTTTTTTCTACCCTCCCTTTCTAACCTTTTGATCTAAATCTTCTTAAGTTTAAACGAAGAACTTCAACCTCTCGAGGATTCACTGCTTTCATGTCGTCTGCGCACGTAAATCCTCTTGAGGGGTGCGGTGGCTTGACCACGATGATCAAATGCGCTCGCTGCTTACTTTCAGACTCTCACTCGCATTGTTTGGCCACAGTGGAAAAAACAACAAGAACTTGTCACTGCTTCATTTTTGAGAATGCGATCAAATGTCCATTTTTTTACGTTGTTGTTGGATGTTTGGGTTTGATCTGGAGTTATACAGTACAGAAGTGAGTCCACATTTTTAAGTGTAAATTCTTCTTTGAAATGCCTCTTGGATAGGCCAAGACAAAAAAAAAAAAGAATCACGAGTGCATAGCTAGCCTTTTTGGGTTAGCTGGAAAAGTTTGATCGCAAACGGAGTCGCAAAGCATATACATTTTGGTTCACGGACTGACAATAGCAGAGCAGTCCTGTGTGGTGAGAGGAGAACCTTTCAAAGGGGCAATCAGCTGATGGAAGCCACTCCTTTGTAAAAGGCATGTGGCAGTCCACCCGGAGTTTTCCAAAAGGCACATGAAGGACTCTCAGACTGCGAGAGAGGAAAATCTGTGGTCAGATAAGACAATAAGGGAACTCTTTGGCATGAATGAAAACCTGCTCAAGACCTCAGACCTCGGTGAAGGTTTGTCTGTCTTCCAACAGGACAACAACCCTAAGAACACAGCGAAGACAATGAAGGAGTGACTTCAGGATGACTCAGTGAATGTCCTTGACTGGCCCAGCCAGAACCCCGACTTGAATCCGTTCGAAAGTCTCTGGAGAGATCTGAAAATGGCTATGCACCAAAGTGCCCGATCCAATCTGATGGCGCTTGAGGGGTGCTGCAACTGCCCAAAGACAGATGTGCCAAGCTTGTGGCATCATATTCAGTAATACTTGAGGCTTTGAGTACTGCCAAAGGTGCATCCACATTTTCTTTCCACATTGTCATAATAGGTTGTAGAATTTTGAGGAAAAAACGTCATTAATTCCAATTTGGGATGAAACTGTAGCATAATACTTTCCGGATTCACTATATGTTGGGTTAACTAAAGACTAAATTGTCTCAATACTTGTTTGCCTCGATGTGCCCTACAATGTGCTGGTGATAAGTCCTAGGTGTATCCAGTTTCTCTCACCCAAACGTCAACTAGGATAAGCTCCAGCTCACCCAGGACCTTAATGAGGACAAGCACTATTGAAAACTGATTGATGTCTGGCGAAACATTTGCAGATGTTTAAATAAAGTCATAAAAAGGACTGCTCGTGTCCATTGCGGCCCAGTTGAAAGCATGTTGTCAACGCGGTCCAGTTTGAGGATCACACACACATTCCAAAGCTTTTGGCTCAGCAGTGTGCTTTTGAAAGCAGTTTTTGATAAGTTTGTGGCGTTACACCCTGTGATGTTGTGCCTCGAAGTGATCTGGGACGAACTGGAGCTCCTCCTGCTTGCGAGTAAACAATAATAGGAAACAATATTTGATCACACTGCACATCACAGAGGCTTTTGTGCCAGCCGCAGCACTTCAAAAATGTGCGATAGCTTTAATTGACACGGACCGCTTCATCTTCAAACCAAGCGTCGACGACGGCAGCGTCGTAACGACATGAATAAAACATGACGATCAAAGCCCCGCTGCCATCCGTTTGATGGAAGACGACAACGACGGGCGCCATCTTCCCCTCCACGCTGCCAATTAGCCGACCGATTGCTTTTTATGCTCGGACAAGCGGGATTGCCGCTCAGACAGGCGGGACCGCCGCTCAGACAAGCCCCAGGGATGACTGCTAGAGAAAGTGAACCCCGTTTCTGAGAAAGCATTGATGTTTAACGCAAAGGAGAAAATATGTGTCTTTAGGAGAGCCATATTTGGAGGGTAAAATGGAGTGCATTGCTTCACTGCACCAAGCAACGGTGCTGTTGAGTAGAGTGTGGAATAAAATACAGCAGTGTCCAGAGCTAAGGCATAATGTATCCACAAGATGAGCAAATATTAGCATGTGTATTTGTTTTTCTAATTTCTTGCTGCATATTCTCAGCCAAGACTAGAATGTGTTTTTTGCCATTTAACATGCTTTTGGTGTAGTATCTAACCATCTCAATCACACAAGTTGCATCAGGGACATGCAAACACGTATTTAGCGGAACTGCGGCATGAAAGTGGCTTACTTTTGCTATTGTACGTGTCGTCGCTCGCACATCCATGTTTTCACTCTTCGTTCATGCGTACTTGCCAACATACTGAAGACATCTGCGGAGCAAAGGCGCTGCCAGGAGTCTGAGACAGACGACATCAATCACACGCAGCATTCCTGGCGTTGTTGATAGGCGGCAGAGTGGGAGAAGAAGAAGGCCAACCTGAGTTCATTGTCAGTATTTGGCCTTGACCTCTAATGACCTGCTTTATAATAAACATATGTATATATATGAATGTACAAACTTTGTGCATTTCGAATCTAATCAGAATATACACTGACTTCACACGTCACACATCATGCTCGCACCACCATGATGCTGTGCACCTGTTCCTTATTTCGGGATGAGAAAGTTGGCAACCTTAGTACTAATACAACTGGGTAAGGTATCGTTAGCGTGGGTGTTTATTAGGGGTGTGCCAAAAAATCGATTCATAAAAGAATCGAGATTCTCATTTATTAATCGAATCGAATCGATATTAATATCCAAAAATCGATTTTATTTAAATTAGAAATGAAGAAGAAGGGGAAAAGGCAGTTGTAGCCCACATGCTGTTTTTGTGGAAAAAGGCACTTACAATACAAAATTAATAAATTTTTAAACCAAAAAAAAAAAAAAAAAAAAAAAGACACTTTAATGTCTCTGTCATTTTCTTTCCTCCATGGATTGGTGAAACAAAGTATCTGGTTCAACAACAGTCCAAGCATTAGTTCTTCCGCTTTTGAGCTCATTTGAAATATTCTGCACAGTGGGAGAAGACATTTTAGCCAGCTCACCAAGCAGGGAGCGTCTTTAACAAGGTAATAGCATCAGTTATGTTACATGTTAACAGTAGGGGGCCGCATGACACCCGTCGAGGTTGCGTCCGGAGGCTTTGCTCAGGGTGTGGCGTTTTCAAGACATCAGGAGTAGCCTCTTTCATCAGATTCCATAAGAACAAACGCATCACATTCATGGTAAAAGAAGAGCTGAAGAATCCAGTATTATACTCAACATTCTCCGCTTTACTGCAACAGTCCTTTTCTCTTCTGCCCTCAATCTCACCAGCGTCTTTGCAAGATTTGAGTATGCAGTAGGAGTAGCGTATTCAGTTCTAGTCTTCCAGATACGGCAATATTATACTCGACGTTCTCCACTTTTTGCGTCATTTCAAAAATTGGAGTATAAATGACTAGAAATTACAAAAATATATAGTATGCACACACTAACAGTGAGCGCACACTATTACAGTATCTCTAGACGCAGCAACGCTGTCCTCCGCAGTTTCCATTTTGATTCAGTGGTCCACTTTCTCACTGCCCTCAGTCTCCTCATGGATAAAACTCGTCTCCTTATATCTAAAAGCTATTGCAGTAAGTGCTCCACTTTCCGAACGAATGCGTTCAGTGTGCCATGTTTTTCTGAGCTTCCAGTGGTGATTTCCACAAGCCCACATTGAATAAATAAAGACAGAAAGGGAGGTTCAAACAGATATCAGGAGCCCCCTGCTGGGGCTTTACAGCGACACGAATGCTCCCGGTGGACTCTCCAAAGGCGTCCATTGAATGCCAGATCCACTAAATATGGACTTTGAGTCCAATATGTCTTCAAAAGGGGCTAAAAGGGCTCATTATTGTGGGCTCGGCTCTTTCAAGACTATTAGAAAGAGAGACGTTAGTCACGGCTGCTTATCTCGCAACCTTACGAGCGAGCGGATTAAAAGATCAAAGGCTGCCTTCGCTTTTAATTTTATAGAAAATGTAAGCTCCTTTTTTTCCCTCGGATGTTCCTTGGACTACGATGGAGCCATGAAGCCGATCGCATGCTCGTATGCAAAATTCTGAAATTCATTTGATTCAAGTGTTCACGTGATCCAGAAGTGTGATTGTGAAGACCTTTGAATCAAGCTCCCAGGATAGCTTACTAAAACAATGTACAGTACTGTATAAGAAAAATATGTTTACAATTTAATTAAAGAAAAAAAGTTTAATCATAAGGGGAAAAAAGCATAGTTTTTAATGTGGACTTAAAAGTACACTTGGGGCTAACTTCACTATAATGGCAGCTTGTTTCAATTTTGTGCAGCATAACAGCGACATGCTGCTTCACCATGTTTTCTTTGAACTTATGGTGCCATAAGCGGCTCACATGTACTTTCTGCTCACATTTTTTTCAACTCGATCTCAAAAAGTAGACGGAGTTCGGATAACTGGTTCATTTCACTTTTATGGGATAGTCTCATTTCAACGAGACTAGAAAAAAGGTTGGAAATATGTGTGTATATATTTATTTATTTATTTATTTATAAAATCTTAGCAGTATTTAGTCAAAAGCAAATTGCAGACATGTTACTATGACATCCGGTAGTCTTTGCCTCTTTAAGTGCACCAAAGCCCAAAGATTTGTCAGTTCCGCATGCTAAATAAAACATACATGTGGGTGAATGTCAGCACGTAGCAGCAGTGCTTCTCTTGTCTGCAGCTCTCCGGCTTCACTATTCAAATGTTCGTTTTGATGTCGGCTCTTTAACGAGCGTCGTCTAGAAAACGCTGACGGTCGCGAGAAAACGAAGACAACGCCTCCCCGTCGCGGGGACGCTGTTTGGATTGTCGAGTGTCAACAATCAAAGTGCTCCTCCAGCAAGTCTTTTTTTTTTTTTTGCTCCCTTTCAGCCATTTCTTTGTTATGACACTTTTGCATATAACATAGCGTTTTTCCGCCGGATGCTGTGCTCAATAGTCAGCATTGATGCAATTGCAACATGAATGGAGGACTGAGATTGGTCCATCTAGAAAATGGGAAGTCTAAATGATAATATCAGAGGACCGCAAAGAATTTTTCAAAGGTTCATTTATCGACGTCGATTCCTGTAAAAGCTGGAGGAATTTTGTGGTCCTGGCAGTTTTCTGGCATCAGAGCCAGGACAACGCCCGTGTTTAAGGGGAGGAAAGTTTAACAACTGACACTCCCTTCTCCCACTCGATTGTGTTGAAAGCTATTGCTGCAGTCTAACATGCTTACTATATCTGTACTTCATTGCAGGTGAACCCAATATCATGTCCATCAGACTAAGAATTGGAGCATTAGCACCATCAAAAGTGTGAATGTTCCACATGGATGACTGACTGTACAGTGGCTGTTGACATCTTGGTGATCGCTGGTGGTGGCGGGGAACGAAGAGGGGGCTCACCACTTTACAGTTGGACTGGTTCAGTGGAGCGAGAGTGGATCTGTCACAGACTGCACACTGCACAGCCCCCATTCAGCGCTGAGGGATTTGTTAGCCCCTATATAATAAGCAGAGCACTCTTCGTTTCAACACCTTTGCCCCCCTTTTTTTCTTCCTTCTTGACAAGCTACTGGACTGTGCAGGCCTGTCAACACTGCTCGTGGTGTGTGTGTGTGTGTTTTTTGTTTTGTTTTTTTAACAGTGTACACAATAGATGTAAAAACTAATTCTAGCAATGAAACCACAAAAAAGCTTATAATTCATAAGGAAGATGAAATGATAGAAGAGCATAAAGTTAGTGGAGGGAAAACACTTGAAACTATACACTAATGTGAAAGAAAAAAGGATGGATTAAAACAAAAGAATAATTTTTGATATTACAACAAAATAATTCATGAAAGAAAAAAGTGTAATTATACGAATAATGTGATTTTTTTTTTTAAGAAAAGTCCTTACATTACCACCATATAATGAAAGGAAACGTCAATATCATATTATTAATTTCACCCATCGGTTTTCTACTCTGAATACCCTGTTGAGGGTCTTGTGGAGCAAGAGGTTATAGCAGCTGAGTACAGGTGAAAGGCAAACTACACCCTGAACTCACAGTGCACATACAGGATGAGACAGGCAATCATTCACATTCACATGTACACAGAAACCATAATTTTACAAGACGGAAATATACTGTACTGTATTTTTGGGACTATAAGTCACTCCAGAGTAGAAGTTAAAAATGAATCATGAAGAAGGAAAAAAATCACAGAAGGCGCTTCAGCGTCTAAATCACAATTTTGGGGAAATTTATTTTACAAAACAAATTCCACAAAACCAGTAGAACTCACAATCATACCCGAAATCCCTTTTCTCTAATCGTGTTGATGAGAGTGAATGAGTTCTGGATGGATTAAAAACATCTGCTTCTAACTATGGAAAACTTTTAAGGTGAAAATGGCTTCCTTTAACTAGAAACCTGCACCATAATGTGGCTAGAATAGTAAAACCTTGTCGTGGGGGAAGCCGCATGTTAAATTAGCAATACGTTGTTGTTGTTGTTTTTTTTGTTTTTTTTTAAATATTTTTTTATTAGGGTACAGTGATTTTTGGTGCCAGTCCGAGATCTGATTTTAACATATACAAGTCACACCTGTGTATAAATTGCAGGAGGAGCCAAACTACGGAAAAAGTGTGACCATACAGTCCAAATATGTTAATTTTGAACAAATAATTTTGTGAGATTGCAAGAAAAAGTCACTTTAACGGCAAAAGTTGGAATTTGATCTAATATAAATTTATGTGGCTGGCAACCAGTCCAGGGTGTCCCCCGCCTACTGCCCAAAGCCAGCTGAGATAGGCTCCAGCACCCCCCGACCCTTGTGAGGAATAAGCGGTCAAGAAAATGGATGGATGGATGGATGGATGGATGGATATAAATTTATGATATTAGAAGAAAAAATTATAATTTGAAGAGCAAGTTATGATTTTTGATCAACTACACTGATATTACACGCAAAATAAAAACAATTTTATGAGTAAAAAAAAAAAAAAAGTTACTTTACCAATAATGTTTTTATGACCATAAAACCTCATAATTTCTGGAGAATGAAATTTTAATTTGACATGAAAATGTTGCGAGAAGAAACGAAGTAACGTTACAAGAATAACATTATGATGTTACAAGAAAACAAAGTAATGGCTGGCTGTCATGGTTAGGAAGCCTTATTGAGATTTGTGCGTGCTCTCTCTCATTCAATAACTGTAATGTATATTTCACTTTTATCATGTTGTATATATACGGCATCATGCTCTACTTTTTGTGATGTATTATTCTGTTTAATATTCTGGAGACTCAATTATCACTGAGTCTTTAAAAGGAGGCGTGCGTCATGTCACACACAACAGGGTATCTCCTGTGTATATGTGTGTGTGAGAGAGAGACGGTACAAGAAAGGTGTGTGCGTAGGCGTGTGTGTGTGTGTGTATGTGTTAAGACCAGGGATTTCTGACAATCACAGCCTCGATTCTCCTCCCGAGCATTTGAAGACAGATGGGGGTCTTGGGGGCGGGGGGGCGTTCAAAGCGGGAGAGTGAGCGCAAGTGACGACGGTTCGTCAGATCCTTTCGCGTTTGAAAAGTTGATTCGAGAGCAGAAAAAAGCCTCAATGAAAAAAGTATGGAGTCCAAATGTGCTGCTTGATATAAAAAACAAAACAAAAAAAACCCACTCACCTCTTTTAGAGTAGCAGACACCCCCTCCTTCTATGTTTTCCCAAAGAAACAATGTCAGTCTTTAGTAATCATCCCATCAGGCCACACTGAAAATAAAAACAACACATTTTAGGATTACAAAGAACAAATCAAAATGTTACAGAATTAAGTTGTAATTTGGAGCGAAAACAATGAAACATTTTTCCGTTTTTTGTAAAGTCATTTCATTCCTGTCATGTTTGCCTTTATTTTGGAGTAATTGGTTCCTCTCGTTTTTAGAGGCTTTACTTCCTGCCCTCATGTCTCTTTGTTATGGTGCTTGGCTCCACCTGTGTCCCATCCCTTGGGTGTTACTAGTTAGTTTGTGGCTATTCTATCACATTCTATCGTACCTATCTTGAACCCAAACCAGCTTTGCTGAGATTCTTTGTTCTTACTTTTCTTGTATTGGTTTTCTGTATTGGATACTTTTACAATCCCTGTTAATTAAGCAATAACTCTGTTTCCTTTTTTTGGAAATCTGTGAATTGTTATTTTGGGTCCCTTCTGCATTCTGGTTAATATGAAACACACTGGAAAAAAATAAAACCAAAACTGTCTTCTATAGAAACAACTGGATTCTCACTCGGAAATATTGACCGGGTTTAACATTTATGATTGTCTGCCCCAACTGTTTTGTGAAAGCATATTGGGCAGGAAAAATCCCTCTGAATACATCGGACACATGCCTAATCGCTTAGAATGGTCTTAGGAGACGACTGAATCTTTGCTGTCTTCAATCAATCTCAAAATGCACTAAATAACTGTGTGCACCAAATTTTTGTTCTTGTAACTTTATGAATTTACTATTTTCATATTCCCCTTTTTGTTCTCACTGTCATAACACAACTTATTTGTTGTTAAAACTTAATTCTCAAAACATATTTTGACAACTAAACAAAAAAGCCTTCTGTGAGCCTGCAAGCGTCAACATCCTCCCCGCAGGCCAAAATAAAAGGATCCATGGGATACTGAAATTCCAACATGGGAGGAAACGGTACAGCAACACAACGGGATGACGATAATTGTCTGGTTTGGGCCGAGCGAGGCCCGGTCAGCGGGTAAAGCTCAATTACCGGCGCCCATTATTGTCCTGTGCCTGTGGCGTGCAGCAATGGCATTACAAAAGGTGCGACTGGACAAAAGCAAAGAGCGGAGGTGGGAGCCCCCATCACGCTGTTTTTTGCCATCAGCCCTGACAGATGGCCAAGGCAATGAGTGTCTTCAAAGGGCCTGGGTAATGTGATGCTGCATCACTGCCACATAAACACATACACACACTAGTCAAAGTATCAAATAAAACATCAGGTAGGCTTGCTTGTTTGCCTTCTTAGCCTTTGAAGTAATCTAGTGATAAATGTTCCTTTTATCGCTGCTGAAAAAGAACATGTTCATGTTTAAAGCTCTGCCCCCACATTGACTTATTTTATGATGCATCTTCCTGTTTTTTAACCCGCTTTATTCTGTATGTGTGAGTCAATGCAAAAGTTGTGCATTAGTTACTACAGTGACAGCTATAAACTGTTTTGTTTTCTTACAGTATTTGTATGCACAGATGTGAATATTATCGTTAGGCATCATGCAATAGAGCTGTGATTACATCCAACTCTCTCCTGAGGATCTAGCAACTATACTATAGATCAATGTCAAATCTCCTCTTTAACTCCAAAATTCATGGGAAATAAGAGGTTGAGTGTATTCATGTCAACGGTCACACATACACAATATGCCACATACTATGTGGAATCTGAATGAATCAAACCTGTGTGGAAATGGTGTGCCATCAAACTTACTTTTTGAGAAAGGAGCTAGCAGGAGGAATAGGATGAGGAGGGGGAGGTGTGACTTCAAACCCTCACATGAAAAGGAATAAATAATTGGATGTGCTGTTGTTTTTTGGTGCTTACGATTCAGATCGGCGGAGCCGGAAAGCTTTGATTACATCAAGCCTTCCTCGAGTCTTGGAGACCACCCCTCGTGAGCCCACTGCTCCCTTCCCAGGAATCCCTCATTCCTGTTCAAAATGGTAAAAATGTGAAGAGATGACAAAAATCACAAGTGTGAAATAAAGCAATGTATGATGCTTTCTGGGAGGCAGAAACTTCAGACAGTGTTAATTTCGAATAGTCTACTGCTAGGGATGCAATTTGATGTCAACTGTTACCTACAGTCATGAGAAAAAAATATTGGACCACCCTTTGCCACCTTTCATGACATTATAATGCTGGCTCCAAAAATAATTATTCATTCAACCCCTTATACTCCTAAATACCTAACCTTAAGCCAGAATTTTCCACAGCAACAGCTTCACTTTGCTCATTACGACCCCTACCCCCCACTTTGGGTGGGAGTTTGGTGTGAATGAAACAAACGAACAAACAAACAAACAAACAAACAAACAAACTTCCCTGAAAGAATTCACTAATATCGCCACTAAAATCTACTCACACTTGTCGGAGAGAAGCAGTTGTCCAAAATCAGGAGCCTTTCTCCTCATTTGACGACCCCGGTAGCACACGAAGCCGATTGTGAATTTGTGGCAAACAAAAGAAGAATGATTTCTAGAGTCATTCCGCTCCCTACTGGCGACAAAAGACTTCCGCTTCTCAAGATTTCACTTACAAGCGCAATCCCACCTCCTCGCCTCAGAGTGGCGCCGGAGGGTGAACAACAGCTTCAGTCGAAAGTCGCCGGTGGTGACGAAACTGCCTGAACAAAATACAAACAATGGGAAAGAAACACAAGAAACACAAGTCGGACAAGCACGCATATGAAGGTATTTAATCAACTGAAATATTTAACGCCAAAGGACTCATAAATGGCCTTTTTTTTTTGTCCCCGTTTATGTTTAAATGCTTGCTGTACAGGCGCGAAGGCATCCTCACCGAGGACTTAGCTTCGATGCTACTGATATCATCGCTAAAATACCTCTCATAACCACGTGTATGTTTTGCTGATCAATGCGGAAAAGTCGATTTTAGATGAAAACTTCCCGGTGTATTCCCCATCGTTTCCCTTTTGGTTAAATACACGTTTTCAGCTGTCGCTAGACTGTTGTCGCTAACAGATAGCTGAGCGTTAGCATTTCAATGGGATTTGCCATTAGTTCGCCAACTAGCTAGTTAGCATGTCTGAATGGTTGTTGCTTGCAGTTATTTGTCCAGCAAGTCTTGTCGTTGTTAGGTATGTTTACGTATCTTGACAAAAGGGACACTTTTAAGTGTTCAATTCCATACTTTCATATGTTCTGTTATTTAAATGGCAGTTCATGCACGTTAATCCTGGTTTAAAAAAAAATGTATACACACGTATTTTGGCAATAGAATGAATAAAGAAAAGGCCAGAAAGGGAACGTTCACCAAATTTCGTTTGGAATAATAATTATTTATTTATTTATTTATTTATTTATTTATGGGGGGGATGTTGAGATTATTTTAAAACCACATTGCCCATCACTTGCATGTCTTTCACGTTGATTTGTTTTTGCAGAATATGCAGAGAGACCGCTCAAGCTGGTCTTAAAGGTGTCTGGCAATGAGGTGACCACGGGGAGCTCCAGCCGGGACACTTTTTATGATGACCAGTCGCCGGACTGTGATAAGGCCAAGGACAAAAAGAAGAAGAAAAAGAAGGACAAAGATAGGAACTGTGGCACACCCGACAGTGACAAAGGAAAGAAGAAGGTAATGAAGCGTCTTTTCCTTGGTGATTTTAATTGATTGATTGATTGATTGGTGTTATTACTATAGGTGATCAAAAAGAAGAAGGGCCGTGATGGGAATGCAGAAGACGAACGGGAAAACTGTAGGACTCCCATCCGATCGGAGCTGGATAAACTGGAAGGTATCAAACAATTCACAGATCTTCTTCACATGTTACTATTTTGATATTTGTTGTATGACATCTTCAGCAGAGAAGGAACAAACCCCCTTACAAGAAGCACTGAACCAGCTTATCAGACAGCTCCAAAGGTATGACACAATTTTCATGATTATTGGTCACAATTACAACGGCACCTTAACCTATGAGTGCACAAAATTGAAAGCTTTTCAAGGTGTCTTTTTTTTTTTGGTTTGTTGTGTGTTGCAAACCAAAATTAGAATTGTAAGCAAGCTTCAGATAGAAGATATGCTGCAGCTCAAGTGAAGTGGCAAAAAATGGCGCCGTAACAGTACTGTAATACCCTCGTTATGTGTGCAAGGAGAGCCACCATCGCTGATACACTTTCAGCCATTTATTGAACGACTCAGACTAATTGGTCAACTTGTCTCCATTGTTTAAGTTTGAGAATCAATATTAGTGGTATTAGAGGCATCAATAGCTCATATAGAAATATTGTCCCATCTTGTAATCGGATCGATGATCTTTTTCGTCAAATTCACTGAAGACCATCTCAGCTGACTTTGGACGAACTGGAAACCAACCACTTGCAATGCCATTTTTCTTTATTTAAAACACGCAATAAAAAAATGGAGTCTAGAACGGATTTCAATTTATTCAATTGGAAATATCGATTTGATATACAAATAGAGTGAGTTACGGGCTTGGTCATTAAACGAGTGAAGTCAAAGTAACCCCGGCATTGATCATGCCATGTGCTTTTTGTCGTGGACAGGAAAGACCCCAGTTCGTTTTTCACCTTCCCCGTGACGGACTTGATCGCTCCGGGCTACTCGGTCATCATCAAGCAACCCATGGACTTCAGCACCATGAAAGACAAAGTCAAGAAACAATGCTACGCTTCTTTGGATGAGCTCAAGGTAGGAGTGTTTTTAAGATATATTAAATATGGAGTGTTTAGTTTTTTTTTTTCTGCCCCACATTTTATGTTAGAAAGCCTATTTCCAAATTGATTTTCTTATACTAAAATGACAGCTTGAGTTGAGCGTTCCCATGCAATTTATCCGGTTGCCAACGTTGTCATCGTAGATTGACTTCAGGACCATGTGCGAGAACGCCATGGCGTACAACAAGCCCGAAACCATCTACCACAAAGCCGCTCGCAAGCTGCTGCACTCGGGCATGAAGATCCTCAGCAAGGTACATGAAGCAGATCCACCACACTGGGGCAGCAGAACGCTTTTCCAACCTTGACGCCGTTCCTCCACCTTACAGGAGCGTCTGGAGAGCCTGAAGCAGAGCATTGAGTTCATGTCCGGTTTGGATCCGACTGACAAGGCCGCCGGGAAGTGCCTGCAACCAGGGCTGGCCTACCTGCTGACCAAAAGAGAGGCCAGCAGCGAGCGCTCGCAGACACCCGGCACGCCCAGGTTCCCTTCAAACTGTTACTACCACTTTTTTCTTGCCTCTTACCTGTCAACACTCAGCACCTGCCATCAAGTTTTTTTGTTGTTTCCCCCCCCCCCCCCTGAATCCCCCCTTTAAATGCTATTACGTGGAATTGCAGGCTGAGAACGCCAGGAATGTCTTTCAACGTGTCTGGTCTTGTTCTGTGACGTCTTTGTGTGCGTCTTTGTCATTCTGACTCCTACCAAAATCACGTTTGACGTCAAGTAGTGATCAAAACACCGCCAGAAGTGCAGAAAGATCTTCCCTACAAAAGATACACACAATTCCGAAAGTCATTTGCCTCCACTGAAGGAACAGGAATTGTTTAGCAGCTACAACAAAAGCACCTGTTGGTTTGTTAACAGCTAGCATGCTAGCAACCTGCCTACACCTGTCAGTGAATGCAGGTTAATAGTTGTTTACATAGAAATAGTTGGCATTCAAATGCAGAAATAGCTCTCTTGTTTAAGTATCACCCATATTTACAACATGTGTTGTTGCAAACATGCTAGATGTCAGCAAGCAAGCTAGCTGTTAGCACTTTGAAAGCAATGGTTTAAGTCTTTTGCTGCCACAAAAGATGTCCTAATGATGCACATTATACTCGGAGCAGACTGAAGGACAGCACAGCAAACTGAAGCCTCTTTTGTCGCCTTTCATTTTCCGGCAGACCAGACAAGGACGGCAAAGAAGAAGAGGCTGAGAAAGAGCTCGAGGAAATCCGCAAGGTCATCGAGGAGTCCGGGGGGAAACTGTCCAACCGAGTGCTGCAGTGCGACGTGAGCAAAACATGTCTGACAAGGCAACGGTTGCCTTGGTGGAGGTCTGTCTCAATAGTTTCATTTTTTCCTTCTTCTTCTATCTCCCCAGTTGGAGTTTAGCAGGCAAAGGCAGTCTGATGGCTCCACCACTCTGGCTTTTGTCAACCCAGCTGATCCGTCAGTAGGAGGTAAACTCATCGAAAAAGTGAAGAATTGCTGTGATAATCAAGTCACAAAACATCCAATCGGATTCCTTTGCGGTCATGCATATACTACTGAACAAAACACTGGAAAACATATTTGAAAGATATCTAGGATGTTCAAATCTTGTTTCAGACCGATCTCCCTCATTCACACTCAAATGTGTTTGACACTCAAAAGCAAAACTCTTGCATCAGAGCTGAAACAAATCATCTGCTGATTGCTTCCACAGAGGCGGGCTACTGTCCCATCAAGTTGGGCATGATGTCCACCCGCCTGCAGAGTGGCATCAACTGCCTGCAGGGATTCCGCGAGGACAAGAGGAACCACATCACTCCAGGTACCCCACAAAAAAACAAGCTCACTTGAGGGTTTCAGTTATCTGATGTTGCCACAAAATCATTTTGCCCTCGTCAAGTGACCTACATGAACTACGGGCCGTTCACGTCCTACGCGCCCGCTTACGACTCCAGCTTCTCAAATGTCAGCAAGGATGACTCGGACCTCATTTACAGCCTCTACGGGGACGAGTCCAGCCTGCAGGGCTCGGATAGGTCAGTTTGTGTATCATAACTACCAATAATTGTTGTTTGGTTTTTGTGGATCTGTTGCTTCAAGCATTAGCACTGCCACATAGATGATATTCATTAGCATTAGGGTAGCTGCACTTGAACGCTAAATGATGTGGTTGTTTTGAGTACACAACGTGTAATTCTCTTTGTTTAATGTTTGACAGTAAACTTAAACTTAGAATAATTATGAATATTTTATTCCAGCCAGCTAACTAACGCAAGTTGATGCTTCATGCTAGTAATGAATTCAAAGTGTTTGTGTGACATAGCAAGATTGCTTGTCTTGACTTCTAACTTGCTTAACACAAGTAATGACTTACTTGCTTTTGCATGAAACTTGAAAGTAAAGACTTGTGAATTACTCCCACCTCTATTCTATAGTTATCAGTCAATTGTTCATCAATAAGATCAATACATGTGGTCGGCAGCTTGTCGGAGTTCCTGTCCAAGTCGGACGAGTATGTGTACAAAATGGCCGACAACCTTCTGGACGCCATGACTAACGGTGAACATTCAAAAAAGCTGAAGGAGACTGAACCGGTAAGTTTATGTTTTTTTTTTGTTTTTTTTTAACGCAATGTCCTGATTAGCATAACACAACAGGAACTTGATTGTGTGCCCAGCAGGTGGAGGAGCTTTCACAAGAGGACAAAGCTGACGCAGAGGTGAGTCAGGTGTGCGTGCCGTGTTGGATTCAGAGGGTCCCCACACCTGTTTGCCGCCTCTCACATTCCAGCGCAAAATGTCAGTGAAAGTAAAGAGGGGGGGGTCGCACCAGCATGTGACGTTTGCAAGTCAAAGCGCATGTTCTCCAGAGCAGCTGTGTCAACATGGCGGCCGCTCACTGTGAACCGAATGGAAACGTCTTCAAAACACGACCAGCCGAGACCCCGGAGGGGAGTTTAGTGTTTTCATTCGCCGCCTGCTGAATGGCCCCTCACAGCGCGCACACACACTTAGTCTGTCTTGTTTGCCATTCTTGGCCTCCTTCCAGTTCGCTCTCATCCCCGCAGCTCGTCAGCCACAGCTTATTACACGGATGGTATACGTTTCTTTCTGCCAGCAGGATTGCTTTTGAAATCTCGTCCGTTTATGGCGAGTCAGCAAATTTCACCGCTATGCTGTCAGAACTCAAATGTTTAGCATTTAGACCCACATGTGAAATGCTTATTTTTTCCAACCCGTGTTTAGGCAGTCCAACCAGACGCTTCGGGCTGCAGTAAAATGGAGCAGTTTGCTGCTGAGGATCTTTCTGGAGGTATAAGAAGCCATCGACACAAGAGACATTACTCCAACAGACGTGATGTACCTTATTGAGGATCAATAACATTGATTGGGTGTTGTCGTGGCAGCAGACGTGCAGCGGAAGCTGGACGAGACCACGCGGCTCCTGCGGGATCTGCACGAGGTGCAGAGGGAACGTCTGAGTGCCAAACAGCCGCCCAACATGATTTGCCTGCTGGCGCCTAGCACCAAGGAGCTTGAGCTGGGTAAAATAAAAATAATAATATTTATATTTTCTAACATGCTTTGAACCCTGCATCTTCTACAATTTTGTCGATTTGCTTGTAAAAATATGTTTTTGTACACTACATTTGTCTGCAGCTGAGAAGGTGACAGCCAACCTGGCCTTGCTGACGGGTCGAGTGGCGCCGCGTGACATCAGTAGTATTAGGGCCATCAGGAAGGCCATGGGCATCATTCTTCCTCCAGAGCACCTCATAGACCTCACCACGGGTGAATACTTCCATCTCATTTTATATATATACACAAGAGTTTTACACTGTTGGGTTAAAAATGGACCAATCCTCTACTTGGGTCTATTTGACCCAAATTTGAGTCAAGAAATGGGTCTTTTAGTATAAAACAACTCATAAATATTGGTCAACATTGAAACATTGTGCAAAGTTTATATAATATTTCAATGTATTTGTTAGGCTTATAGTTGGACTCGAAAGTATATTTGTATTCAAGTTAATTTTGCAAACAATTATTGGCTTACTTATCAGTTATCGACATCAGCATTTCTAAATTATTGGTTTATCGGTATCGGTTGAAAATAGCATTATCATGCATCTCTACATAATTGGGTTACTTTTGACCCAACTGTTTTTAGAGTGAACTTTAATTGTATTTGATCAGAAATCATTTGGGAACATAAGCATGGTGCTCCCCTTTTCAATATGATCAAGATTTAATAATAAGTATTCACTCTGAAACTGTTCAGTTTAAAGTGTATATATTATTATATGTGTTTGCTAAAATGCTTTTCACTCACATGAACTTTAAGTGAACTGCTTTTTTCAGATGAAATGTACCAGACAGTGTGGCTGTGTTTAAAAAATGAGTCACACTGTCTGGGGCAAAAGCGAAAACGATAAATTTAATTGCTAATGGATAATCACATGCTTATTTGCAATACATTTACATCCAAGCAGACCGATATGTTTCTTTTAGATAATGCAGCGTTGCACTATTGCGCTTTCCCCACCCCTTAGTAGTGCAACGCTATTTTTTGTAAACGGACAGGAAATAATCCCCAATAAAAAGAGAGGGCGCAAGAGAATTGCCAGAGCATCTTTGACAGCTTGAACCTGGCAACTCTGCTCTCCTTGCTGCAAATCGAAAACGATCCTTGTGTTGTCATTCTTATATGTTTTGGTGTGTAAACCTAACAGGAACTCACCTAAATGTCCTTGTTGATGCGTTTCAGTGCGGGAGATGGCTGAACCCATGGACACCACGCCGAGTTGTCAGGATGCACTGCCCATCACTGCTGTTTAATAACTTATTATTTTTTTGTACAAAAAATAAATAAAAAATCCCCATTGTGTGATATTCAATAAACTTTTTTTTTTTTTTTTAATGAACAGACCATAAACCCATTGTTAATAATTTATTTCGAACATTTTGTTCACACGCAGGAGAAGGCCAACTATACAACAGTGTTAATCACAATATCCACACACTTGGAGACAAGACGGTGGTGGAGTAAGGCCACGAGATGAATGCTCCAGAGTCGGCCTTGCTCCAGAAGCAAGTAAGCAAGTAGCAGGCATGACGACAACAATCCGGACATGATTACATGCTTGTCAACAACACAGCTATACAGATTGTGCCATTCAAAATACACACAATACATAACCCGCGCTGCCCGAACTGCAACACGTCTTGCTCATTACACAGTAACAAAGCCGACAAAATGATCCACAAACAGAATCCGTTGTTTCATCGGACACAAAATGTCTACAAAAATGGTTTTAGTACAATACATTTTCTTTCATGGTCATTAAAGTACAAAAGTTCTTCCCTCTCATGTCCTCCATAATACAGCTTCTTCAAGTGCATGTATCCTGGTATCATGTGTGTCTTTTGGGGGTCCACAACATGACCCCCCCCCCCCCCCCCCCCCCCCCCAAAAAAAAAAAAATCTGCCCTACAACAATTACTGTATACCAAATTGACATGAAATTTGGGTAGACAAAATTGGAAGAAAATTGAAGATTTGCCATGAAAAAGGCTGTACCGGAATAACGCTAAATGACAAATAAGGACCCCTCCCTTTTATCATCCATCCACTTTCTATAGCACTTACCCTCTTCTGGTTGCTGGAGCCCATCCAAGCCGACTTGGGCCAAAAAGTCAGACTACAACTGGATTGGTTCACAGGCACATAAAGAGACAGACAAGCATTTACAGTCACGTTCACAACTGAACTCACGCGGCCAGCACGGAAGTCAGGCGAATGAATCACGACAGTTGCATTCTGGAACCTAAATCACTTTCTTTTTTTTTTCCCCCAAGGGGGTCTTGAACAAACTCACCAAAATTTGCAAACAGTCCCTGACACGAAAACCTAAAAACAACCTACTCAGTTTCACCCCCATTATCATCGTCTCCGGAAAAACACAAAATCCAGCATGGGTGTCATCAAGTTGGGATGCACCAAAAAAAGCACAGGAAGTCGGATCTTTTTATGTAAAGGTTCTATTTTGTCCGTTTCCAGTTCCATCCTGAGCTCATCCAGCGCAGTTCGACTCTATGTCCTGTTTTTGCAGCACCCCCGCAGGACAACCGCGGTATTACAGTCACGCCTTGTTGCTGCGTCAACACTTACCTTGCGCGTGCAAGCGAGCGTTGCATTTTTCTCGAGACCTCAGCTGAGGCCCATGCCTTGCTGCTTGCTGGTGTCCGTGCACACGAAAAAGGTCTTGAGCTCGCCTTTGCCTTTCACGCTGATAAAGCCACGGCACTCGCACGAGTAGCCCAACTTGTGCAGCACGTCCGACGTCTCCTCCGTCACCTGTCGGGACCAACATCCACTCAGAATTTGTTTGGTTTGGCTTTTTCTTTGGACGTACTTGTATCTTTCCCAGCTCGCCAGTGCTCTCCATCCTGCTGGCCACGTTGACTGTGTTGCCCCAGATGTCGTACTGTGGCTTCCTGGCGCCGATTACACCGGCGATTACAGGGCCGTGGTTAATACCTGTGAGAAAAAAGAAAAAGAAAAACAAACGTTCAACGGAAGTAAATGATGACTTTTCCAGACAGTGTGAAATGGTGATAAATCAAGTGCGGAATTGTGAAGTGCTGACGAAATTTGGCAGCTTCGCGTTGCCAAGTAAGATGACATAAGCTTTCCCAATCCGGCCTCACACAAGCACACACTCGCAAAGGGTTGAATGTTTGTTTGAGCGCACACTCACCCACGCGCAGCCTGAAGTTGTTGAATGAATGTCGGTTGATGCCGTCCAACTTGCCGACAAGTGCCACTGCAAACTCCACCATGATGCCGATCTGCGCCTGCTGACGCTCCCGGTCCTGGACGCACACACACGGCATTTGTTTTGGTCAACTGAGATGAGTGCAGCCAAAATGTTGAAGAAAATGTCTCCCAAAACTCAAATATCCATTAAATACACTTAAGAATTCTCCCAAGTTAAGGTGACAGTGCACCACCATTTATATCTAAAGTGCTACTGGGTGACACTACTGCTATTTATGAAGGGTGGGTTTACTTCATTTTAGTTTCAAGGTTATTTTATACATTTATTTCTAATTGTCATTTAAAAATAGATCATATATTTTCTATTTTTTATTTGCATTCATGCATTATTTTTGTAATGTTATAATAAAATTAATTCAATTATTTTTATTACTTGCATTTACTTATTTTAAAAGGTTCTTATTTTTTCCTTTATATCTTCTTTTTAATGTGTTGCTTTTTCTTATTCATATTAGTATTCAATTTTTTTTCCAAAATTATTCTCAATTTCTTGTTTCTATAATATTTTTCTATTGTTTCAGATTTTTACATGTATTCATTTATTATTAAATGTTTTTTAATTTGTATTTTCTGTTCTTATTTTCATATTTTTTTTCTTTGCCTTTTTTTTATTCATTCCTATTCTTTAATTATTTAATATTAACAGTTATTTGAATCAGTTTATTCTGTCCTCAGATAAACATTTTTAGTTGCTATTTTTTTTGTAATATTTCATTTCACTTTTCTCATTGTTATTTTTGTATTTATTTGTATTTTTAAATTCCTTAAAATCACTAGGTTATTTAAATCAATTTAATTTTGTTTTCAGATATATTTTTATTTATTTATTTTAAAAATATATTTAATATTTTTTGTTTATTCTTTTATTTGTATCAATATCAATTAGACATTATTTAATGAATATTCCAACCAATTGAGACTATATATTTTGATATTTAAATTTGTCTAATTTTTACCAATTATCCTAATTTTTCTTGTTAATTCCGTTTTAATTTTATTATATTAATAAATACACATTTGACCCATGCAACCCCATTTTTTTTATTTTCAATTTTTTTTTAAATTCTCCCAACATTGTTATTTTTTGACCGGGGGTCTACATTTTACTTCCGTTCTTTGTGGCAAACACGTTGAATGTTTCTGAGCATTTTTTTGAAGAATTTTGGGGAGTTTCAAAAAGAGCAACAAAATGCACTTCAATGGTTTATTCTAGGATTTTCGTTATTGGCGATTCGACGCACTCCCTATCCATACATGTCGTTGCGCAACAGTTCCTCCAAGCGCCCTCTTCGGCCAGCCCACCTGGTTGTTCTCCTGACCGAGCGTCCCGCTGAGGCCGGCCGCCGCCATGTACGTGCTGCCGATGGTCTTGATCTTTTCCAGGCCGCTGAACTTGGGCTTGGATAGCAGCTGCGGGGACAACAACGCCATCATCCCGTCACGTGACGATTCGACCGCAAAAGGAACGGCGGGACGCCAACCTCGTCGAAGTCTGCGATGATCTCGTTGAGGAGCCTCAGGCACTCCAGGCCCTCCTTGTTGATGTCGCACTCAGTGTAGAACTCCTTGAAGTCGGGCACCGAGGCGAACATCACGCACACGCAGTCGTACGACTTGTAGTAGAGATCCTGTTGGCGGGGAAGGAGATTTCCATAGAACGCGATCACTCAGCCATTGCGGCTTCATGTATTCGCGTAATTACAAATTCCCATCCAAAAAACAAAAAAAAAACAGCTGCCGGCACCTCACCTCGTTCTTCTTGTTCTCGCCCACAAAGAGCGAGGCCACGTGGGCAGGCAGCACATTCTCCAGCAGAAGGCGGTTCAGGTTCTCCCGGGTCTCGATCTCGTCCTGCTCCGTGTGGTTCTTGTACTTGAGCAGGAAGTCCTGGCGGAAGACTGACTCGTTCTGATGGGCGCACACACACACCAGGATTGGTTGGGCAACGATGATGATGATGATGATGAAGGGTAGAGTAGGCGAGCACCTGCTGTGAGATGATGAGCATGGTGACCAGGAACAAGGTGATGTAGATGCAGCTCATCACCTGCGGGTGCTTCACCAGTCCCACCAACCTCACCATCGACGCGTCTGATAGGCTGTGCACAACAAACAACACCCACTCACAGACTTCTTTTTATTACCTTCTTTGACTTTTTTGCCCATATCTCTTATTTATATTTTCATAGTTTCTTCTATTTATTTTTTGTGATGTTTTTTTTTTTCCTTAAAAACAGTGCAATTTTCTTGCACTTTTTTTTTTATTTGGGGAATTTATTTTTCCCGTTGTTTTTATTTCAATTATACATATTTCTCGTGTTATTTTTAAAAACTTTAAAAGATCTTATTCCATATTTTATTTATATATTATGTTCACATTTTTAAACTATTTTAATCAATGGTTAATTTTGGTCCTTCTTATTTCTTGAGCACATCTTCCTCATTTTCATTTTCCTATTTTTTTTTTAAATTTATATTTGATTTTTTATTTCAATTCTTACATTTTTTGCATTCTTGTAATTTGAATTTTAAACACATTCACGTTTCTCATGTTCTCATTTTTCTTTCAGTTTTGTCTTTTTTTTCAGTTCACTTATTTAATTCTTATTTTTAATTAGTTTTTGTTTTTTATTTAGATTTTTTTTCTAATTTTAATCTATTTTCATTTATTGGGATTTTAATATTTTCTTTAGGTTTTTATTTTTTCTTATTTTTATATTCAGGTTTCTGCTTATTTTTTGACACGTTTTTTTTTTCTTCATTGTTCTTAGTTTTTATATTTACATGTTCCCTCGTGTGTGTAAAAATGAGCCCATTAAGCTACAATTAAGTACTTTTCTTCCAGATTGGAGTATCTAACAATCTATTTATTTAAGGAAGGCATTTATTTTATTCTTTTTAAGAGGATAACCAACTCAATAACCAACTGCAGTACAACGTAGTGGGACTGACTTAAGGTAAATCGTAACGTGTAGTCTAAAATGTCAGTTCATCAGGATGAAGAACTTGGAAGTTGCTGCTATTTTAGTTAGCAATGTAGAGTATATCAACAGAGAAATGTAGTATTTATCATCAATCCGACTTTTTATTCACTTTTATTAGATTGGTGCATCAAAAAAACCTGTTAATTTGAGTTTTATGCGCGTTGATATGATCTTATTGAATCACGTCCCACGTAAATCCTTTAAAGCTTGTTCCGGAACAACTGTCCATCAAAATAAAGGTTGCATAACTCTTTCTACGTAAACACATAGGTCTAAATCCCCCCTATGTGACCGGAGACTTTTCGGATTTTCCACAAAGCACCTCACTCGCTCTTTTTTTTTTTTTTTTAATTCTTATATTACCGATCTTATCGCGGTATCGAGTCCCACCTGCTGCAGTTGCCGTCTCCGGTAATCTGAGCATGGAGGACGCTTGCGTAGGCCACAAAGAGTTGCTTGTTGGTGCTGAGGATGATGATGTAGTACGCGCTGGACGTCAGGGCGAGGAAGAGCACTTTGAGCTCCAAGCTGACCCGCAGGAACACGCTGCAAGCCATCAGGGACAGGATGCAGCAATACACCGAGTACTGGAGGGGAAAACGAGAGAGGAGACCATTTTAAGTAACAACCAAGGTTATTTTTGCAACCTAAAACTCAAATTCAAAAATCAATTTCGTTAACAAAATAAAATAAAAACAAAAATGCTTTTAAAAATCAAAAACCAAAACCACATTTTATATTTACAAAACTATAATTATAGCAAAAATGTCCTTCATTTTAGTCACTGATAATTAATTTAATGCATGAGTCTTTAGGGAAGATTTTTAGTGTGATTATAAGTAGATTTATTTTGATATTAACCGGAATAAGGACGTTTGAAAGTGCGTCACACAGAAGTGACGTCATCGAGCAGCAGCCAATAGAAAAGCACCTTCAGATGACGTCGCTCCCATGGTGTTTTTCAAATATTTTTGTGCACAAGTAATACACATTTTACACTACATACACTAAAGCTAAACTAAATCTAAGCATTTATTAAATAACTAAAACTAATAAAAACTAACAGAACCACCCTGAAAACTAATTAAAACTAAGTAATTTAAAAAAACAAAACTCAAAATAAAATAAAAACGAACTAAAATGAAATTCCAAAACTATAATAAACGTGGGAACAACTGGTTTAAAATTCTGAAGTAATAGTGTTGATTGAATCTATTCTAAAAAACTATTGTGTGCGCCCCAATTCTATTCATGGTAGAAAATAAAATACCTTCTCAATCACATTGAAAAACCCATTTCAAGCCTTGAAACCTGGACAACTGTTGAAAAACTCTTTTAAATTGCTCTTACAATAAAAAAAAGAAGCTTTTAAATCATATAATGTGACTACATAAGTGTTGCACTCAAATTTCAAACACAAATTTCCGCAGTTAGTGCACACTTCTCAACAACAGCGACTTAAAAAAAGAAACCCCAAAAAAAACTGCCACAAAAACAGAAAACATGAACACAAAATAATTTAAGGATTTAATGATTATTTAATAATAATAATTGAAGTTTTTTTCTTATATATATTTTAAAATATTCCCTGTTAAATGTCTTTTCCGGTCGTTTTTACAAGTGGGGCGTCAACCTTCTATTTCCATTACAGCCATAGAGTGCTAATGCGCTCACAGGCAGACAGAAGAGTCCTCCCTGCAACCCCAGTGGCTGGGAATCATTTGCGTGACCCAGGGTGGGGACGTCACCACTGGAACATTCTGGAAAATCTGCCTGGATGAAGCACTGTGGGAGAGAAGGAAAAGAAGGTTGGAAAATTGTAATGAGCCAAAGAGCAATGCAGTTTTTTTTTTTTTTTAGTGGGGTGTCTTGTTCACCAGGTTGAAGACTGCCAAGAGAACGATGACGGCGGTGGTGACGGCGGCCAGGGGGAGGCGCACGCACGGCTTCTTCACCACCGCCTCAGAGACGGACGCCAGCCACTGGCAGCCCGACAGCTTCTCTGGAAACATGTGCTACACGCACAGGCAAGGGAGAAAAAGTTATGTGGTGAAAGAAGATATCTGACATTCATTGTCACACACGATATGTGAGGGTCGACTATTCCCGTCAAGGACACGAGCCGCTAAGTTAGCTATAGAAAACAGGGGTGGATTTAGTCACTTGGGGCCCCTAAGGCAAACCCAGTCATGGGAGCCCTCCACTTCTGCAAAGATTTTAAATATGTTTATTATCAATTAAAAAGTGTGAATGAGAGGAAAATTAACTTTTTTTTTTTTTTTTTTTTTTAAAAGATGCTTCGCCGTTGTACCTGAAGTTTCCATCAAGTTTAGAAATTTATTGAAAAGAATCACCCAGAAAAAGTTTTCACCATTCGGGCGATCGCTCACTATGATGATGTTTGCCTTGGACATTTTCGAAGGATTGTTAAGAAAAAAAAGAAAAAAACAAAAAAAACAAGGGTTGCAGGCGGAGGAGTGGAACCGTCACTTGCCTTCGGGAGATGATGTGCGGCTTACATGATGTAAGCGTGAGTGAGCGAGGATAAATAAAATAAAATAAAAATAAACAAGATTGTTAAAAAAAAACGAACATCATTCAATCAGTTCTTTACAAAACACCAGGCAAAAACACAGAGAGAACATGAATCAAAGAGGGCAAAAAACGAAGAGGACAGCAGTTCAAAAGGTAAATGACCATAATTTTTATTCTTTACTCTATTCTTTGTTTTTTACATTGTGCAAAACTCTCATTTATTGTGCAATAATCTTATTGTAACATGTATTTGTTACATGTTTTGATGCATTTTTATGCTTTATAAAACATTTATGTCTGAATTTTGGGAGGCTTGGAACGGATTAGGGCATTTACATTCTACTTAAAAAATTTTCGACTTAAGAACTTTCTTCCAGAACCAATTGATTTCGTAAGTAGAGGTACCACTGTAAAAGTATGTCAAAGCCAGCGGCATTCCGCACCGACCTGTATGTGAGCTGCGAAGCAGATGGCCAAGGTCAGCACGAGGACGCACGCCAGCGCCGCAAACGTCACTCCCAGTGTCTGCCGCCTGACGGTTACCGCAGACGAGCCGGCGTTAGCCGACCTCCATTTTTCTGCGTTTATTTCATTTCTGTTCATCGTGCTCATACTCACTCCCTGGTGACTAACATCTGGATGGAAAAGATGCAGAGGAAGATGACGGCGGCGCAGCCCACGTAGTGCTTGAATATGGGCAAATCCAAGGCTCGGTACTTTGGAGACAATGAGAGAGCGTTTGAATGGGAACCAAAATAAGGATAATGTGGGTTTTTTTTTTGTTTGTTTTTTTGTTTTTTTCAACTCACCTGTTTTTCGAGGTCTTTCTTTGGAAACCATATGGCTAAACTGCCACTCTCCTCAGACTTGTACCATTGTCTTGGGAAGGTGGACATCATAATAATTAAAAAAAAAAAAAACAGATTTTTCTATCATATAATACCATAAAAACTCTCAAGTAGATAATATGGCTTGAGCCACAGAACATTGATATTCACATTACTGTAGTTTTCAGTGAGCCTGTCATGCATGTTTGTGGTATAATGTGGGATCAAGACAAGAGTACCGTACTAGGAGGTAACCCGTCCACTGAGCATTGACATTATCATATCAAGACTCCTGGAATATTTGGTCTATATTTTTAGCCATTTTGCTTTCCTACACTGTGTAAAAATGTATTTTTTTGTGTGTAATTATTTTTAGGTATAGAAATAGAAAGGACTAATGAAATAAAGTTTTTAGGTATTATTATTGATGAACATTTAACATGGAAAAAGCATATAGAATATGTTAAATCTAAGGTATTCCAAACCGTAGCAGTTTTACACGAGGCTAAAGAATCACTGAACAAGAATGCTTTGTTATTGTTATATAATTTATTGAATGTTCCATACCTGACCTATTGCTTTGAAGAGTGGGGGTGTGCTGGCAAAACCTACACTGAACCTATTTTTCTTTTATAGAAATGTGCTATTTGTGCCATTTTTGGATGTGGATCACACTAATCCAATATTTATACAACAAAAAAACTTTCAGATTTAATTAATTGATGTAATTTAACTGCCTTAAAAATAATGCATAAAGCCCATCATGAAATTTTACCATCCATCCATCCATTCATTTTCTTGACCGCTTATTCCTCACAAGGGTCGCGGGGGGTGCTGGAGCCTATCTCAGCTGGCTTTGGGCAGTAGGCGGGGGACAACCCTGGACTGGTTTCCACCCAATCGCAGAGTGTTATATAACACTATTGTTTAATTTATTATGATTAAATTTACTGTAATAGAAACAATTACATGATATTTTTGTTAAAATAAAGTCCTTTACAATTACACATTTTTTAACATGTTGATTTGGGCAAATTATTAATTTACGGTAATACATTTAGAGACTACAAATAATGTGAATGGACTTTATTACAATCTGCCTCGTGTTTACCAATCTCGGCTCACTACTGGCGCGTTCGAGAGTTTCCGGATTCAAATACGAGCATGGGTCATCAAACCCATTTTTATAATTTGTTTCTACATTTGGTTGAAAGTTAAAACTGTATAAAGACTTTATGATGGCTGAATTCTATTATGTTTATTTACTATGTTTGTGTTTTTCCCTGTTTTTTTTTTCCTGAGCTTGCCGATGGACTGGACCTACTTGCTGCCCAGTTCATCTATGGTGGTGGTCATCTCGTTGTGCAGGTCCTCGTCAAAGCGACTCTTCTGTGACTTGTTCCTGCGCCCAAGAAGCAGACGCCATTAAGGAATATTAAAAAAAGAAAAAAAAAAAAGAGACATAAGGCCGCTGATGGGGGTTAATGGCCGCGGTGTGCACATTAGTCAGAGAGAGAAAAAAAAAGAGACGGTGTCTGTATAGATCATGCCTTTGGTGCACACAGAAGGAGGGAGTTAACCGGATGCTGTGAGCTAGATGAGGTTTTGGGGGGCTATGGAAAGCCCCCTGAAGCTATCTGGCAGGAAGGAAGAGGTCGCACAGATGTACACAGCAGATACATAGATGCCGCGCCCTGGGTTAGAGCTTGGGAGAGCACGTCGGCATCATCCTGAAAGGAGGTTAACTGTGTCGCGTGGTCAGTATGATGAAGAGTGCATCGGCCCAGCCGAGGTTAGTGTTGGGTTGTTAGAACTCGCCGCTCAGATAGTAGTTCTCACCCACCTACTTAATTATTGCATTCTTTTTCATGCATGACCTCAAATAATGGCCACTTCGGCAAATTTTGATGAAGCCTTGCATATTTGCGTTTCGGCATTTGAGAAAACATCCTTCGTTATTCACAGAAAAACTTGCCTATTCACCGTTTTCGCTCTCAGGCGCAATCCATGTCTAATTTTAAAAAAATTGCTATGGTGCCATCTTGTGGCATCTATAAGTAATTCCAAATGTTTCGGTGGGCATCAATTACTTGTGGATTTTGACTGTTAACAAGGAAATGAACAGCAAAATTTATACAGCGGTTTTCACCATGGAAGATAAGTTCCAGATCCACTCGCAATACCATATAAAAAATATTACTTTAATATAATATTGGACCTGCCATATGCTCTATTCTTTGAGAGGGAACACTTTATCCCCAAATTTACAGATAAAAACACCTTGGGCCACTATTTGTGGAAATACATCAAATCATTCATGAATCCATTAAACAGTCCGAGTAGTGCATTTTCAAAAAGTAAATGTTTCCTTAATTTCAGGTTGAGAACTCCTGCACTTTGCTAGCGGCCCAAACTCACTTATGGCTGCTGACCGAGGGCGTGGACAAGGAGAACCGCTCTTCTAGTGACTCATCAAAGCTGTCATAGGAGCAATAAGTCATAACACAAAACACATCACCAACACAGCAGGCATGTACTGTCGTTGTCATGTCAATCTATGGCAAATCGCTATGACGAGGCAAGTAGAGCTGGCTGGCTGACTGGCTTTGGAAAGTATGTGCATTGTTGACTCTTTATTTAAAGCACAGTTAGCATGAACTATGCTGCAATCCATGTACAAAATAGTCTTTTGTTTACCTCTCAGGGATCTTGGAGCTGGTTGCTGTTCGCAGTGGGATGTCCTGAAAAACAAAAACTATGGATTACGCGACATAGTGTTTATTTTTCAACAACTAGAGACGAGAGCATTTCAATTTTTTTTATCTCAAACGGTGGATTTTGGATTATGGATCATTTATAGACATTCTGTTCATTTCTAATGTACACGGTGGCAATTATCACCTTGGAGAGCGACTTCCCGTTGCCGAGGGGATCCGCGGCGAAGCCCTCTCGGCTCTGCAGGTGGGCGAACGGCTTGACGGCCCCCCAGGACTCCAGGTAGCGCGTCATGCGCACGGACGCTCGCATCTTCAGACCGTCGTTCACCCGAGGCTTGGGGACGCTGCGGCCGCTCTGCGTCGGATCTTTGGACTCATCAGAGGTACGCGACGCATTTTAAAAACGTTATGCAGTCGTAGATAGCTTGGCTGAAACACTTCACACTGCACTCGCTCAGTGTGACGTTTGGTTTATTATTTATAAATACACGCCACCCTCATAGAGCCCGTTTTTCAATTCAAGGCGCCTTGCCATTGAGGCAGAAGTCCTCTTTCCACGCCATAGTCGTAAAATATAATCAAAATAGAATGTAGAGAAATAAAAAGTGTTTTCTTAATTGCTACCATTTTCTTTTCCACTTCACTTGGACCACTCGGAAGTCAATGTACTGCTGTGTTTGACATTTACAGTGAGCCATATATCCTCCATACACCTACACATCATCTAAAGTCATTTTTAAAGGCATGTTTTCAAGTGCATGCATAACAAGCATCAAGTGCCTTTTCAAGTGCCGCCGAAGGTCATAAACTCACCCGAGGGTCAATAACGAGGTAGGTTCTGACGTTGAGCTCCTTGAGGTATTGATCCCGGAGCTGCCCCTCGCCCTCTTCCACCTCGTACGCCTTGTTCAAGTGCTTCAGAGTCGCCTCGGTGATGTGCACGCGTCTATAATGACCATAATGATGCACGGTTTGGGTTTTAGCCGCGAGTTGACATTTCGTAAATGGTGCCACCACACGACGACAACAACAAAAAAAGGCAAGAAAAGTTTTTTTGGGCTATCAAGTAAAACTCCTAAGTTTTTTTTTGTTTTTTTGTAGTATGAATAAGAATACTTTTTTCTTTTTGTTTTTACATCATATAAAACAAAAATCACAAAGATGTATAAAATAAATAAAAAAAGGGGGGGGGGTTGTATTGTATAAAAAAAGACAATATGAAAACTGCATGATTTTTTTTTTTATTCATAGAGTAAAAAAAACAAAGATAAACAGATTTATTTATTTTTATTATTATTATTTATTATTTTTAATTTTGCATAATTTGCACAATTTAAATGCACAATTTTTTTTACAGTGAATTTTTCCTAACTTTTTTTTTTGGGGGGGGGACTTTATGAAAAAAAAAATCATAAAGTTATTGCCCTATTTTATATTTAGCCAAAAGCAAATAAGTGACTGGTTTTATTGCATTGAATACCAATAATATGTACATTTGGTAGAGTCTGACCTTTGTCTATATGTCCTTGATTGCTCATAGGCAAACTTTATATTCAATTAATATACAGGTATATGTACATACCGTATTTTAAAAAATAATCCTTTGGATTTTTATGGTTATTTTTGTTGATAGTCCACAGTTACATGACAACAAAAAGCTAACATATTACTACTTGCACTTACCCCGGAAGGCCCCCTGACTCCATGTGGTTGGCTAGTGTCACATCATGTGACCACACGTCAAACTGCCACTTGCGTAGGCCAATCACGCCGCACAGAACGTTGCCCGAGTGCACGCCCACTCTCATGTTGATGTCCACGCCGGTGGCCTCTCGTACCTGCCTGCCACACATTTAATCACAACAAGGCTATAGACATCACGACTACTAATGTCCAACTGGTCAAACTTTTAGTACTTTTTGCACAACCTCCCCAATAGAACATTCTTTTTAAAGCTACTGTTGGTTTGCCGTATCGTCTTGATCTCCTGATTTTAAACTGTGAATAAAGAAGAATTGGTGAAAATTTAACAAGGAAATTTATAGTTCCATTCATAGATCTGCTATTATAGAGAAAAGAAAATCGTGCTAAAAGTACTGAAACACTGAAGTTTTGGACATGCACATTGAAATTTTATAAGGTCAAGACAAGTTAAGGCCACCTGTATTGGTTATAGTGCATTTTAGGTTCATCCTGAAAATTCTCCTGAAAGCCCAACATACCCAACTTTTGTAACTATACGCGTACCTTGACTTACAGTTGAATTATTTTCAGCAGCCAAACTCAAAGCTCAATTTCCTCATATTAAATTGATGCCACTGAAATGAATTTAAAAATACGGTCTACTCTGGATTCTGTTTTCTTGTTATTAATGGAGTCATTTGAGCATTAGGATAACTCACTTAATGGCTTCGCACATGTCCAGGCCCATTTTCACACAATTCTTGGCGTGTTTGGGCAGCGACACCGGCAGGCCCGATACGCAGTAATAGCAGTCACCCAGGATCTTGATTCTCATGCACTCGTTTTCCTGGAAAGATGCACAGTACATGCATGAAGAGTATCGAGTGAGCCGCACTTCAACATGCTTGACAAACGTATTTGAACACACATTGAAGATTGAACAAATTTGAAGATATGTTCCACAATAAAGAGAGTCTATTACTGGGGGAGGCCTAATCCTAAATGAAACAATGATTATATCACAACTTTTGTTATGATTCACTCAAAACAAATTAAAAAGGAAAACAACAAGTCAATGTGAACTGACCTTGGCAATTTGGTCAAACTTTCCAAACAGTTCGTTGAGCATGACGACAAGCTCCTTGGGGGAACAGTCGCTGGCCAATCGAGTGAAGCCCACAATGTCGGCATAGAGAATACTGCAAGGAAGAAGATGTAAGATGCTAACACGTCACAACCGATACGATAGCCAACCTTGGAAGTTGAACACCTTTAAAGACAAAACTGTTCGGAATTCTAGCCAAGTGTGTGGGGTGGAAATACTCCTCAAATGTCGCACAAAATTTCTCTCTCCAACTTTCAATACTTTTAACAAAAAGGATGACATTTTCCTCTGTTGTGGGATAGCTCACCATATCACGCAAGACCTCAGTGGGCCTCACTGTACATACCAGTGAACAAAGAGGAAAAGTGAAAACATACTCAAATTAAACAATAATATTTATTAAATTAGAACAAATACAATTATATACATTAAATGAAATATAATGAAAGAAAATTGGCATTGCTTAATAAATATTAATATGAAAATTCACTATAGGTGGACCCCAATAAAGATGGAACCTGTCGGAAAAAACCTCTCAAGGATGATCCGCACATTTTTTAACTTTGTGGCCTAGGCTGCAAATACTTCGTTTACATGTGAAACAAACATTCATAATTTCTTATTGTAATCAATTTTCAAAAATGTCCCTTTTTTATGCGTTGTCCTTATGTGGTGTCGTGTCGAATTAGTAGGGAGAAAAAAAAATATTCCGTTTTGGAATGAGGCTGTAACATAAAATGTGGAAAAAGTGAAGCGCTGTGAATACTTTCCATATTCTCCACTGTGTATAGGCTATAATGAACTTAGCTGCCAGCTTGGGCTGCTGAGAGGTAAAAAAAAAAAACACATCACCTCTCCTTGCCCATAATGACTTGGACAAAATAGGCCAGGTGCTTGAAGGAGAAGCCACAAAAGCTGCAATGACTGCTTTGACCGGAGTAATTATAGGGATAGGGTCAGGGTTGCGGCCTTTCGCTCAACACCTTCTCACTGCGAGACAGCCTGATTGATGTCTGTGCGGCCTCCTCTTGACACAGACACAAAGTGTCACAATCACACGCAGACGCAATGTCTGCCGCTCTCACACACAAACACTGCCACAAACAGAGGATTGAGAGTGCTCTTTCAATGGTGATCAATCAGCTGGTGAACATAAAGAAAGGCCAGCCGAGAAGGAATACGGAACACTCATTTCCCAAAGGATAAAAAGTACTGTAAGGTGAACTCCTTGGTTCAGAAGCACTGTAAAAAAATGAATTGACAGATTTTGGTTATAGTAACCAGTGAATCCGAATTGTGCATTTCTATGAATGAAGCATAGTAGAGAGCTCATCGTTCTCAGCATTCAGCAGAGAAAAAAATAAACGTGATTGCTTGCAGGCTGATCCAGGACAATTGTGGTATGTATGTGGGTCAGTTGTCTGGAAGCAAACTAATCCGTCATTCAGACGGAAATCTGCTTTATGGCTCAATTTGATCAAGTAACGTTCACATGGAAAAGGTATGAATACATGTTCAAAGGGACATATTACGCAACAGTGTCTTTGGTAGCAATGGCCTTCATACAAATAGTTGGATAACTGGAGTGCCTTAAACATCCTAATTAGTCACAGAAAGCGCAACTTCAGGAGTGTTTCTTTTGAGGAAAGTACAGCATCTTTAATTTATATATTTTTTGAGAACGTGAAAATATAGGAGGCCTAAGGTTATTTTTTCAGGGACATGCAACATCAATATTTTGTCATCTTTTTGGGAAAGTGCAATAATAGTTCGGCTCATTTTTAGTAAAAGGCAACATCAATGTTTTCTTTTTAGGAAATGAAGGATGGATATGAAGTAACAGTTTGAGCAGTGTAAATTATGACGCTATAAAAACACCAATGGTATTTGTTATTGTTTTGGCTCCATCTTAAGAATCTAGGAGAGACTGTTGGGAGTAGTGCTAGTGCTCTAGAGGTGTGGTTAAAGAACATGTTCTGTGTGGGGGGAAAAAAGGTTAGTGATTTTAATTTGAAGCTTTTTAATTTGGTGCTATGTGACATTCATGTTGGCATTATGCTGTTTTGAAATAAGTGAATAAGTTTGATGTAGTGCCAGAAAAAAAAAAAAACATCCACTTGCCAGGTGTGGCTAAAGCACATGAAAACAGTTACACCCCCTCGCAATTGTGTAAACATGAAATAAAAAAAAAAAAATAAAAAAAAAAATCACTAATTTGTTTACAATCAACCATAACAAGGCATTCATACACTAGTATAACGTTGCTGTCCTGTGAAAAACACTTATGTCAATTTTTGTCATTATTTTACATTTATGGAATGAAACTGAATGCAGATGTCCCAAAAATGTAAAAAACAAACAAACAAAAAACTGTTTTTCACATGACAGCGACGCTAAGTGGCATTTGTGTTTGGTACCTGACGTTTTCGTGCCGTTTGACGTAGAGGCTGTGGAAGTTGTTGTCTTTAACCAGCCGCTGTTGTTCCTCCTTGTCTTTGCAGTCCTGCAAGCGCTCCATGATGGCCAGCTTCATCTTCATGGAGATGTAGACTGGTAGCACAGACTGCAGCAGGTTCTCCTGCAAAAAAACAAAAAAAACAAAACATGTTGCCTGCTTTCAGAAGATTTTGATGGGGCCGCCTTCTTTCTTACAAATGAGCCACTTATTTTCACTGTTTTATTGACAAATGAGCTGAAGTTTGGCAACACCTATTTCGTCAGTTTTGTTCTTGTTTTAAATTTTGGATAATCGATTTTTCCCAATGGAGCCATACATAAAATAGCATCCATCCATCCATCCATTTTCTTGACCGCTTATTCCTCACAAGGCTCGCGGGGGCTGCTGGCGCCTATCTCAGCTGGCTCTGGGCAGTAGGCGGGGTACACCCTGGACTGGTTGCCAACCAATCGCAGGGCACACAGAGACGAACAACCATCCACACTCACACGCACACCTAGGGACAATTCGGGGGACTCAATTAACCTGCCATGCATGTCTTTGGAATGTGGGAGGAGACCGGAGTACCCGGAGAAGACCCACGCAGGCACGGGGAGAACATGCAAACTCCACCCAGGAAGGTCCGAGCCTGGACTCGAACCGGAGACCTCAGAACTGGGAAGCGGACGTGCTAACCACTCGACTACCGTGCCGCCCTACATAAAATAGCAACATTTATAAATCAAAAGCAACAGGGAGACAAAATGTGTCCGTGTGTGTCTGACCCACGTATAAGATCCCAGGCTGGCAAAATAGTCAGTGTTGTTGGCAAAAATAGGGAAATATTTCAAAAGAAGACGCCAGTGGAGGCAGAAAAATTTAATTAGCGCAGACTGGGCTCATCACAACGGTAAACATCCTCAAGCGAGGTCAACTGGGGGCCGGCCAAGGATGGAGCTTCCCGGAGATCAAAGTAAACCATGATGAAGATGAAGAGGACCATCGTAACAATGCTCTTCATTTATACTGCATGTTTGTCATGTTTGCTTTCTGTTTGCTCAGTGAGACAAATGCAATGCAGTAAAAGCTATAAAAAGGAGAAATGTGTGTGTGTGGGGAGGATGAAGTATTGTTATTATTACTATGAGGTACTATGACTATTATCATTATTATTACTCATTTTGGAATCCATTTTGTAGCCGGGAAGCAAATGCTGGCTGGACTGGAATTAAAACATGGAGCGGCCATATGAGGCTAAACGAACCTGTTGTCTCTTCTCGATCTCCAGCTTCATGCGCATGCTGAGGCATCGGAGCGTGTCCTGAAAGGTCTGCCTGAGGGTTTTCTCCATGAGGACCTTGTGAAATGCTCCCACCACGCTGCCACAAAGGAACACCACTGCATTGGACAGCAGCTACAAACAAATGCACAAAAACACAGTGAAAGCAAACAGGATCATTAGAATAATGTACGGTGCCAAAATGGTTGCTTTGTCTATGAATAACTACAATTTCCTGTCAGAAATCATTTGAAAGGAATTAATTTACTGTCGACATTGTGGAACCTTACAATAGGACACCACCAAAAATGTCATGTGTGTTCCCCACTTTAGATGATAGGTTGTTGTAATGGTTTACCTGGTTGGTAAGATACGGCATGGGCCGGTCGCTGTACATGGTGAGGCGCAGCGTGAGCGCCACGATGTGGGACAACGACGAGACCACGCTCAGCACCACTGCGTACCACCACGGGAACGGCAGCATGGTGTACACAGTGAAGATGATGAACAGGAAGAATGGCACCTAAAGGGGAAAAGGTTGAGAACAAAAATGTTTTCTGTAGAAATAATTAAAAAAAAAAATAAAAAAACGGCACATTGCCACAACTAAAACCTACCAAGATAAAATATCTTAAATCGATGCTTGTTCTTTGTGGTAACTTTTTTATAGAGGAAAATTGTGTTCTTGTTTCAAGAAATCTGCCAAAGTTAAATTTTCCTGCCTTGTCTACCTTTTTTTCATAGCAATGATGAAATGTTCTCGTGATATGATATTCTTGTAAAATTGGAATCTTTTCCCCATCTTAAAGATTTTTGTAAAGCAATACATCATTCTCACAAAATTACCTCTTACTATTAATATTCTACCCTTTTTCTAAATCCATTACTTTTACTTTTTTTTTATCATTGTTGTTGTTCTTTTAATGTGTGGGACTTTTTTTTCCTTTATAAACTGACACCGTACAATTAGTTTTAGTTTTTAACTTCTAATCTTAAAATTATGACATCTTACTGGTATCTTCATGTCTTCTTACAATGTCATAAAATTATTCTTGAACATTTCACTTTTTTTCATTCAGTGATTTTCTTGCAATAACGCTACATTTTTGTGTGTAAAATGGCATTTTCTTGCTCTATTGGTACAGTTTTCTTGCAAAAACTTCATTTTAGTAGTAGTAGTTGTAGTAGTAGTACTCGAGACTTTCTCTGATAAAAAGTTTTTTTTTCTTGAATATTCTTGAATATAGAAAACAAGTCTCCTGCGAGAACACTATTTTAGTACAATTAGTCATCTTCTTTCTCTTAAAATCCTGACTTATTTATCCAGCTTTCTTGCAATATTATTCATGCAAAATTCCGATGTTAAAGGGGCATGACGCAACTTAAGACTCAAATTGGAGAGTTAAAATAACCATATTTTTCACCCGCACATATTTTAAGAATTGTATAATGGACAGGAATGTACTACTGTGGCACAATGACTGTTGCCTTTATTTTCCTGTAAAGTGAAATAATGTTGGCGCAGTCGGGCCGGAGACTTTAACTTTTGCTCTGTGCATGAAGTCATGCTCATGATCCTGGCCGTGCGCGTTGCTGGCGTCTATTCCGCGTTTCACCAGAGGGGTCGCAAATGTGCAAAAACTCTGAATCCTGCGTCATGAACCTTAAATATAAAGTGAAGTTTTCTCGTAATATTACGAACACCAGAATTTTTGTGTGCGGTGACTCTTTTCCACCATCAGTAAAATTATACGAAATACTCATGACACATTCCTCATTTGATGACTTTTTATGCGCAACTGGGGGTGGTGGGTCCTACCTGGTCCCACGATAGGACGACAGGCCCACTGAAGATGAAGGTAAAGCCCATGGCGAGGTGCGCCGCCCACACCAGCAGGCCCAGCGGACGGCGCCAACGTTGGGACAGCATTTCAGTGCACACCAGCACGAAGACAGCCAGAAAGACGCACAGGCCCCCGCTTACCACGCTCACAAAGGCGCAGTGTTCCTGGGCGCGCTGAAAAAAAGTTCACAGACAAATGAACACCTCGCAAGCATAAGGACAAAAAAGATAGTTGCAGACATTCTTATGTAAGAGCACTCAGCCATCAGAGCGACTGCTAAATCAATAGTGGAGCACGACTAGACTCCTAATGGCTTTGAAGAGGTGAAGATCCACTCAAATGCTAAAAAGAAAACATCATGTAATAACGGACAATACTTGAAATGAAATATAGATACATTGTATTGCTTTTAAGCCTTACACAAACTATTCATCAATCCATAGTGTGTGCCCTCACTTGGGTGACATGAGCTGGACCCTAACGCTGCTGACTTTGGAGTGAATGAAGCCGAATACAACAAACTTGAGTTTTCTTGTTGTCCTTTTAATCATAAAAATAAAAACACTTAACTTTCTTTGTCACATACTTGTCTATTTGTTTGTTTTAATGGATGGCGCTGATTTAAAAATGCTCATCTTTTTGAAAATACTACTTTTAACATGATCTTTTGAAGTTGAATTCCTGCTTCAATGTAAGTGTTGTACTGAGCAGAAAACTCCCCTACAACCATCAACCATGTGTTTTGTAAGGGACCGTGTGTGAGTATGTGAGGAAAGCAAGGTGTTAAAAAGAGACAGCTCCAAGTGCTTGGGGAAGGCCATCAGAACATGGTATTTGGAGCTTTCTGGTTGCCACGACAACCTTTAAAAAAAAAAAAAAAAAAAAAAAAAAAAGGCCCCACATCACACGCTGCTCCTGATGTCGCGCTGTGAGACTTGACAAGAAGGGGGGAAACAACAATAACTATGAATGAATGAATGAATTGTACTGGCAGCTAACATGACAGGCCACAAGCTAAATTGCTGGACATTTTTTTTGTACCAATTCTTATTAACACGGCACAGTTTTCCTAATAATGTATTCATTGTGCATACATTGCCATAGATTGCCATACAGATACCAGGAAAAATGTATGCAGTGAACCCTCTTTGAAAATAAACAACAACATATGATTGCTTAAAATGAATAAAAAAATAAATAAATAAATAAATAAATATCTCAAACACCTCCCAAAAATGAGTAAACTAAATGCCTCCTTTCCTTGACTGACAAATAAAGCGTTAATAGCCCATTCAAATTTGGTTACTAATCAAAAGAGCAGCACCTCTGAGGTTCATAAACAGTCTGGAGTCTTAACATGTTATAAATGATTTCACTGTGCAGTATTAAGGACCATTTAGCATTTATGTTATGTTAGTGATGAGTAACATTCAAGTTGCGTGCCTCCATGTTTACTGTATATGCATAATTTCTTTGCATTCCCCTAAGAAAGTCCAATTTCACTTGTCATATTTTGCGATATACTCGTTCTTTTGCTTACTAATAGTCCAAAATGTCCTCCCACCCGCTAACAGATGCCTGCCCCCATCTGGAGTTGAGCTAATAATCTGTTTGGTGTACTGTGTCGTCCATCTGGAGTACAGTGAACCCCCCCGCACATTTGTTAAATTTGTGGATATCAGTTGTTTTCTGAGAAGCTCATCTATATGCTGCTGTTTTGTTGAGACCAAAAACATAGATAGTTTAAAATGTCGTATTATCTCACCATAGGTGGAGTTTCTGTAAAGAAGTTAAAAAGCGGCATGTGTGTAAACATGGACTCACCAGTCCGAGGGCGAAGAAGAGGACCAGGAGGACCCCGCAGGAGAGCATGGAAAGGCCCAGCAAGAGCACCAGTGGCTGGTACTGACTGATGCATGAGAACTTGCGGTAGAGCGCCTCGTTCTTCAGCTCCTGGTCATTCAACAAGTATTTCCCCTTGGTCGGCATGGCCGAGTGCGCTAAAAGATTGCTATTTAAAAAATAAAAAAAAATTAAAAAAAAATAAATTAAAAAAAAAATTGTTGTCCTTGCTAACTCATGACACTCCAGTGAAGTTTGTCCCTGGCATCTTGAACGCTCTCCTGTCTACTTCGCTGCCGGCTACAGCAATGTGGAGCAATAAGGAAGGCTTGGAGGGTCAAAGACGCACAGGAGGGAGGACGACTGGAGGAAGGGGAGGAGAGGAAAAGCAGAAGCAGAAGCTGACGAGGGCATCAAAAGAGGTCATCAGTGCTGGGATCGGGCTCGCCACGCAGCGACAAGGTTCAGCTTCATACTGCTGATGCAGCACAACCACTGCACCTGGATGGAAGAGACAGGTAAATTAATACATTCTTCACACCCAAAGCCTTATTTTACAAACTCACTATTGATTTTGACTTAAAAGGGTTTAATGTTTTAGACTTTTTATTTTGAAGGTGCATCGCCAAATGACCTTGGTCCGTTGTGTCATTGTGCTGTAGAATTGTGGGTAAGAAGCAGGAACACAATGAAGCAGGAGCGCATGGTAAATGGTCAGAGATGTTTACAGTGTTCAGGAGTCGCATGGTAATCACACTTTTATGTGCATTTCATTTTTGGGTTGTTTAAAATCTGCTAACCCTAACCCTATGTTTCATGTGTTATTTATGGGAAGTATATTAGCATCAGCCTCAATGTTTCATTTTGAAACGAACGATGAACATGTTTATTGACACACAAGCACAGGTTTCCTAATCCTTGTTAACTACAAGGCGCACGGAAAACAGCCGCAATCATAATAGATGATGCTGACGAATGAGCGTCCTTTATTGGGAGCATTAAACAAACAATGGGATGCGCAGGAATGGAATGATGTCCTATAGGAGCGGCACACCAGCACACATGATTTTATACGTAACCCCCGGTTGGCCTGACAAAAACAAAAAGCTATAAACCCTGATCATGACCACACAAAATTTGACTTCTGTGATGAGCATGTCGTCTTCCCACCAGTGCGCCTGTCATGACTGTCTTCACTCCATGGACAAAGTGAATCACAAACATGCTAATTAATAAAGCTTACAGGAAAAAGCCAACGTTTCTGGTAATACGGTGCCCCCTATAACCCAACATATTTATGCTACCAATCCTTTTCTTAAAATATATACTGCTCATCTCCAAAGAGTTGGGCAAATATCGAAGAACTCAACTTCTTTCAAAGAACATACACCTGAGGTTAGGGACTCCATCGTTACCATGGCAATTTTTGTAAAGTTGGAATGTTATTAAATTTAAAGTAGCAGCTTTTATTTATTTATTTATTTATGATTTGATGAGTTGACTTTGTACTCTTTTGACAATTAATAATGTTTAAAAAAAAATGTGAACTCGCCCTAACACAAACCAAAGCTCACCCTAACTTAACCTACTAACTATTTGTCAACTGTACATTCCCAGCTAATTCAGTCTTATTTTCAGAGCGCGTCAACCAGGTTGCAAGCTCACCAGAGACAAAAGGTGGACTTTGCGCCACTGTCAATAGAAAGCTCATTTCCGCCAGCTGCTCATATGTGTAAGACGTGTTTGTCCTTCGCATAGCAACAGATGCTACGTGCCATAAAAAGGGAAGGACGATCATGCAGTGGAGCACCCAAACTGGGTACGTGACTTGACTATATGTCGGTGGTGATGAAACGAGTCATCACGGAGGACTGTGACGACTGGGAAGTTTACGAGCACGCAAAACAAAAGCAAAGCAGACATTGCATACGGCAATGCAAGACAGGAAGTACAGCAGGGCGAATTGTAACACCCGACACATTATGAAAATAAACGTGACTGCTGCATTTACAGGAAAATAAATGCTAGCTGTTTTCTTACGGCTCAGATGCAGCTAATTTTTGAGGACGATTTTGGCTTCTTAGGCTATTTACACTGCAGGAATCATTCACCCACTAAATGTCATGTCTAATGTACTTTAAAAGTGATTGTACATAACAGCGGGATAACACTGTTTACTGTAAATGTCACCATAAACACCTGAGGAAACAAGAGAGGCGTATATATAAATATATACATTCGTCTTTATGGTCGAATCCATGAGAACGTTCATTTCAGGTCAGTGCTAACGTTTCAAAGACAGCCGTTCACTTTTCCTATAAACTCAGGAAAAGATAGTGGAGCTTTGTCCGAGCTAGGTCAGTGAATGCAACATATGAGCTTGAAGCGTATGAGAAAATCAATTTTTAATTGTGTGTGCAAAAGTTGGATGTTCAGTGGACCTATTGCCATCCATCAAGTCTAAAATTGTACAACCAAATGAATCTTTTGTGAGCTGCCTATACTTCCCCAAAAATGTGTCTGAATGAGCCGTCCTGAATTTTACAAGATTGTGATATAACAGTGTGGCTTATTTACATTAGTACACTGTTTCGCCACCCATGACTTGGCGGATAGGCTGGCTGAAGATCTGCTGTTTTCTAGTATTGGACGGACGAAAAGTATCACCATGTCAAAGCTATGAGGCAAGTAGAGCTATTGTGTTTGAACAGGAAAGGGTTAGCTAAAAGGCATATACTTGAAATATATATATATATATATATATATATATATATATATATATTTTTTTTTTTTTATTAAAAAAAAAAAAAAAAGCCCTGTGTCCCCCAAAACACAAACAATAGAGGCGGAAAAAGCAAGGACAGGTGTTTTTACTACCACAAGTCTAACGTTACCATGGCCCCACCAGTCAAGAAGAAAGAACAGCGAGGGGCTATGACGTACTGAATGTGAGGGGATGAATGGGCAGTCAGGTCTTTTCAAAACCTTGGCAATGGAAGACGATGGTGTCGCTGCCTGGCCGACTGGCGTCACCGAACCCTGAAAACAAAGCCGAGGAACGTCAGCAAGCACTCACTGTCGGAGACGCTATTCTGTTGGGCGTAAAAAAAAAAAAAATTAAAAAAAGAAAAAAAAAAAAGAGTGAGAGAGACAATAAATTAGGATGTCTACTTTTTTCCCTGGTGAAACTGTTAAGAATTTTCTGCTTTGTGTGAAGGATGTAAGAAATATTGGCGTATTTGTTTTGTAAGCCAAGATCCGGGCAGCTCAGTAAAATAGTGGTTTGTGCACCTTCCTCACAATTCTAAAGTTGTGGGTTTGACAGGTTTATTGAAGACCTCCTTATGGACCACGAAGTGAACTGTCGACCACACACACTAAGATTGTTGTTCGTAGATATGGGAACACCTTCATTATTTAATATTGTCAATCGATAAATTCATTAGGCAGTCTAATAAGGACATAAAATGGTCGCGTTTGAGAAAAGTGACATAAAAAAATGGTGACTTTAGGTTTGTTTTTAAAGTTTTGTAGAGTAGATGGTAGGCTACTGGTCTAGGTGATTAAATCCCTGAAATAGTTCACAATTATTTGAAACTATCACCATAGAAACAAAGGCCAATCTGTTCGTGTCTGTTGAGTGGCCAGATTTCCTTCTTCTAGGATTGATAAGATATGACGGGGTCAAGTTTTTAGCCAAACCTCAGCTTGGCTATTCATTTATTTTTTAACTCCTTATTCAGCAAAGGCAAAATGGCCGAGCAGCTCCTTTTGCTAAAAGCAGATTGCTGCTTTTATAGCATCTCTTTGTGTTGGCATTCAATAAGAGACAAAGAGTGACCTCTGGAAGGGAAAGCCAAGAGACACATTTCTCAGCCTGTGCTGAGCTACCTTCAAAAGGGCTCGACACGATGTCGTTAAAAAAGGCAGACGTGAACAAATACCTCAAACCTCCTCACGTCTCCTTTAGTGCACACATGATTTAATACAGTTGGATTCTCTAATGGCCACTACGGGTGTAACAGTAGACTAGAAACCATGGATGGGTACGTATTGGTTTAAAGATGACCGTCTGATATTCCAAAACGAAAAACTGTTTTTCTTTTATGGAAAATTCATGATGAATAGTTTCAAAAGTGTCTTCTTTTCAGAAAAGTGCAGAGGTGGTGGTGGTGGTATTAGTGGGGTTATGAATACTTGGTTTTGTTTTTAGAAATGTGCAACATCAATACTTTTTATTTTCACTTTTTTTTTTTAGAGAGAGAGAAAATTCAACATTCAAACAGAAAGACCAGAGCCAAGAATTAAACCTGAAACCTCAGAAGTGTGAGGCCAACCAATAGTACACCGTGCTTCTCAGTCGAGCCAGTTGACAGAAAATGGCAGCTTTGACCATGCGGGTTAGGTTATAGTTTCAGGCAACCTTCGCAGGCTACCTAATGTACCTCCATCAGTAGATGACTGATTGAAGTGCAGCAATGCAGTGGGCAGATTAGATTAAGCTCCCTGTCCTTTCGCCATGTTCCTCTGCCAGCTCTGTGTACTGCTATTGAATTAGTCTCATTGAACCACTAACAATGTTATCGCAATGCTGTATCAGTGTTGATTTCAAATGCCAAGGTGCATAATAATAAGAACAATAATAGCAATCAACTTGCGAGATGGACAACTGCGTTGATGTTTAAGTGATTCAGCCTTTGCCTCACACTACAGTCACCACTAAGTGACAGTTGTTGAGTCAACGATGGAATTATTGATTTTAGGACATATAGAATGGGGTATAAACATATCAGCCGTGAGACAAATTCGATATTGAAATAGGCCTGATTGAATTAAGTTGGGGCTATTTCCTTCTCAAATGCTGTTGGAATTGAAAAGACTTGCGCGCTCACAATAGAAACTGCCATCATGCATCGCTTATGCCGATACTCGACTTAACGAGCCAAGGACAAATTATCAAAAGGAGGCAAGAGAATGACGGGAAAAAACGCATTTTTTGTGTTCCAGCTATTTAAAAAATACCAAGCCCTTTTTGGCCGTGTTGAATGACTATAGTATGAATCTTCCAGAGGTAAGTCATTGTAGAAGTGTATGACAATATAGTCATCTCGACTATTTTGGTTTTGCATTTGTCTTATTGAACTGTAGATAAACTAATACTAAAAGGGAAATAGAAAATATAAGGGAAAACTTTTGAAGTGCTGGGTTACAAATAGTTGCAGCTCCGGTTGCCCCCTCAAGATTCACACACAGGCACAGAACATGGTCGGACATTGTCTTCTTGCAAAATTACTAAAAAAAAAATACGCCTTAAGAAATTATTTGATTTCAAATGTACATGCACCTACATGAATAGTGAACCACAAATAGTGGCCCTTTACACGCCACAGTTCTCGGGCCTTAATAATAATAAAATGCAATCACAAGGCTTGAAGACTCTTCAAGCACTGGCGCGGCCATGTTTTCAAACATCGCCGTTTCCACGGTGACATTCTGTAATTCTACGACTTCACAAAGGACCTTATGAAGGACTTCAAAGCCTGCCTGCCTGCAGGTCTTTACACAGCCAACGAACCAACCTGGTTCATCGGCAGGCAAACGCGATAAGCAGGTTGCTCGCGCCAGAGCATGCCGTGGGGCAAAAAGCTTTCCAGCCTGTGGGATGGTGTGGTAAATCGCTACAGGACGGCAATTCAGGTGGTGACGAGCGGCTTTTTGGGTACTCTGGTGAAGCAGGTGAACGGCCTGAATGACCAGCTTTGGATGGTGAACGTGAGATTGGAACTCCAGGGCCAGAGAGTGCAGGAGCTCTCGGCCGAGCTGGAGCAAAAGGAGAAGGAAAACAAGCCCCTGTGGGAGCAGGTTGATCACCTGACCAATCAGCTCGAGGTCGAGAGGAACGACACCAAAACGGAGGGGAAACTAAGGCGCCAGGAGGCGGCCAAGTGTTTGGAGGAGGAGCGGCGGCGGGCAGGAGCCCGACGGAGGCGTGAAAGGGAGGACCTCCTCAAGGATATCAAACTGTTCCAGATCAAGTCCCGGGACAACCAGAAGAGGCTGGAAGAAGAGCTGGCGGCCAAGGCGACGCAACTCGACGCCAGCAAAGAACGCGGACGACGGCTCCAGGAGACTCTGAAGAAAAAGAGGGCGTCGGTGGCCTTGGGCAAGACGCGGATTGGACCACTTTAGGACAAGACTTCGCTTCGACTTGGAAAGAAACTAACACGACACTAGTCTGGAGGTGGGGGACTCAAGTAGAGTCAGATTTAAGTCAACATTTCTGGGAACTCAAACACCGGGTTGATTTTTGCCAAAGTAGCTTGCTTGAATCTTGAAGAATTGAGACTTTCACTCATTCCCACCTCTGACATCTTCAAATTTTCAGTCACACACTGCCTTGATTAATCTGACTGCCACACCTTATCAAAAAAACAAAACAAAACAAAAAAAACAGTGCCAGCCGATTTCAAGCATTTTAAATCATCTTTCAAGGCAATAAGAATATTGTTTGCCTTTACTACATACAATGTGGGTACTAAATGAAAGATCGTATTCCATTCATCGTACTTTTACTAATTGTTATTAAAAGTCTTTGGCAGTCAAAGACTTATGGAAGCTTATTTACAGCATGAGTATATTTCGTGAGCATGAGGCAACATTGCATCCTTTTGCTCAAATTTTGTTGTATTGTTTACAATGACAATAAAGGCGATTATGGTTCATTATTGTATGACAGGCAGTACATCATTTAATGAATTTGACTAGTCACATAACAAAGAAGAAGAAAAAAACTTTTTACCAACAAAGTGCCACAAATCTACTGCTAAATTTTGAGACATAAAGGCAAGCAGCGGCATTAAAGTATGCCTGGCCAAGCCCATATATGGGTCTGCCTATGCCTTCTTTTCATTCTTCCTGAGTTCAGTGAGACATTGCAAGTGAACAAACCCATCCATCCAATTCTCTGAACCGCTTTAAACAGACGCGGGTCACAGGTGTGATGGGTACACCATGAATTGGTTACCAGCCAATCACAGGACACAAATAAATGGACGCAGACACGGGAAGAACATGCAAACTCCAAACAAAAGACCGGAGCCCAGATTTGAAACCACGACTGCTGAGATGTGATGAGGATGTGCTAACCAGTTGGCCACTGTGAAAATCCAAACCAACTTTAGTCTAATAACTTGTTAACTTTTTACATTTAAAAAAATACTACATCTTCATAAAAAGCAAGACTTTTTGTTTCCTGTAAGATGAGGACTTCAACCCCTCCCATAAAATCTAACTCTATCCACAAAAGAAAAGAAAAAAAATCTGACTTCTACTCATAATATTGCTGCTTTTGTCCTTGAAAATACAACTCACTTCTCAAAAATCCTTGGGTCCATTCAAAGGCACTATAAAACCAAAGTTGTTACTATGATGATGATTATAACCGGTAGTCACGACCAGCCCCAGAACACAACTGAACATTCTGTGAATTATGATATGATAACAAAACAGCACAACTCAAGCTTACTTATACAGCAGCACTAAAAACAACCGCAGCTGTAACAAAATGCTCTATATAGGTCAAACATAACACACAGAAATAATAATATTCTTTTCCCATGAAAAAATAAAAGCTGAAAAAATGACTTTATTCCATTAAGAATACAAATTAATAAAACCATAAACACTACTTTATTCTTGTTAATATTAGTGCTTTTTCTACTTTATTTTCAGAAAAAAATAACCCTAAAAAAAAACCAAAAACTTCATAAGATTATGACCTCCCCCACACTCTCCAAAAAGCCGACTTAATTCAAAAAAAGATAAAAACCACAAAAAAAGAAAAAGAAAAAAAACAATTACACTCATAGTATTACTGTTACCTTTTCACTGAAGACAAATTAAATCTTACTTGGGTCCCTTCAAATTTAAGTATCATTACATTAGGTCGTTTCTGATATGACGTCATTTCAGCTAACTATGCAAACAATCCGCAGTTATTCGTGTTTCGCTTAAAAAAGGTGAAAAGCTCAAATGTGGTGGGACAGTACTTGTGGCATGGAAGCGGTGACTGCAGCCTTGTCAGCAGTGAGTCATCATAACAAAGCGAAGCAGCGGTTTATGATATTGCACTTATTTTTCGGACACCGTCTCAGCAATGTTCCTTTGATGTGCCTTTTTCAGTTTGTTCTCAAGTAAAATTGTGTTTTCACTTCCAGAGTGTGACACCAAACTGTTCTGCTGTAGTGGCTTACGTTGCAAAAAACATCATTTGAAAAAAAAAAGCTTGAAAAACTTACATTCATTTGACAGCTTATTCCTCACAAGGGTCACGGGGAGTGCTGGAGCCTATCTCTATCTCTATCTATCCTTAGGGACAATTCGGAGCAACCAATTAACCTGCCATGCATGTCTTTGGGATGTGGGAGGAGACCGGAGTACCCGGAGAAGACCCACGCAGGCACGGCGAGAACATGCAAACTCCACCCAGGAAGGCCGGAGCCCGGACTCGAACCCGAGTCCTCAGAACTGGGAGGCGGAGGTGCTAACCAGTCAACCACCGTGCCGCCTGCTTGAAAAACATCTATCTTCAAAATGCATCTTTAATTCTACCTAGCAACTGGATGGATGTAATAGATCTGCTGGTCCAGAAATGTGGAAGGAGGTGGTAAATTGGTGACATGTCTATATAAATTTGGGAAGGTTATCAAGGGAAAATATGGGGAATTGGGGAGGAAAAAAAGTTAAGAAGATTGCCTGACTGAGCGGGACAGTTTGAAGTTGGGATGTGAAACATGAGGAACGTTTTGTGGAATCACTGGAATGCCTCCTTCACTCTCATGATTTTTTTTCTATAATGGGGAAAACGTGGAATTTGAGGGTAGGACTTTTTGGACTGTAAGAAATAGTTCCATGAAGGTTTTGAATTTTGAATACTTGAAACTTGTTTAAAATGGTTACACTTGTTAGTGGAAGGAATAGAATGTCAAAAAAGTGGAACAAATAGTATTCAGACAATAAAATAAAGGTTCAGCTGAGCTAGATGGCAGTGATTGACAAGGGTGTGCAAGCAGGGAATTATATAATACTGTGTATGTATTACACAATGTAACAAGAAACATGACAGATGACCAATCTGCTTGCAAACTGTGTGTGGAATAATTTGATTAAAGTAATATTCCTGATGGTGATGATGGCACAGTGCGATTACCTCAACAAATGAGTCTTCATTTTATTAAAGTCCATTTGGCACCTATATCCTGCTGTTTAAATACAATTGGGAGCCTCCATTTGTATTCACACCCATTTAATAAACACGGAACTTAAAACCTATCATCTTTAACCGTTGCCATAAGCTATGTATCGTTTTGTGTGCAAAAAGATGGTCAAACACTGCCCGCTAAAACAAAAGATACAATAAAAAGGATTTTTTTTTTTTTGCCCTGCCCTTTTCAATGTTGCTGTTTTGAATAGTCAAGCTGTTCCATCACGTCCTACAACAATGGACAGCTCACCTTTACTATCTCCATAACAGACACAGACTGCGTGTAAATTAAGATAGCGACGAGGATGTGATAGCATGCGTGCACCGCGGATTAAATTGATCTAAATATTTTAAGAGCGAATTCTCTGTGACATATGAGCGAGCTCGTCTAATAACAGCTGCTTAAATCTGACTCTAGCACAATGGAACCTGGTCCGACGTCAAAACGGTCCAATGCCTATGAATTTCCTTTATTTGCTATGGGGAGGTATTTGCACTTTTAAAACGCACTAGACCACTGGTACAGATGCTTTAACAGTAAGTTACAAAGCATGAGAGTGGAGGGGGGAAAAAAGCCAGAAGTGCTCAGTGTATGGATTTGGACTTCATAGATGTCATCTGTGCAGGAGCCATGAAGTCACCAGAGCAGGCTGATCTCATTACCTCAAATGACTCCTGGGAGTTATGGCTGACTGGAGAGTGGGTGGAGCCAGAGGATTCACATATAATAGCATCCTTGTCTTTTCTCAAATGGCTGATGAGGTGTACTCCTGCACCGGCCTGAGACCTTTCAGAACATCAGCGTACTTTCAATGGAGGTCCTGTCCAAGCTTACAGCTTGTGGCAGGAATCAGGTTACGTTTTCTTTGAAAGGCCACCTTCTATGTTTTGCCGTCAAGAGCCAAGGAATGTGTAGGAAGGTGGAAGTTGTTTGTACAGTCTAACAGTTAGGAATATCTGGAGGCCGCAGCAGCCTTCCAGAGGTTTCTGTGGCCGAGAGGAGTTTTCAGCCCAGTTGCCTGAAGCCAAGTTCAACTGCCACAGCTCAGGATGTCCCAAAGGAGCGAAGACTGTCGCCATCATAACAAGCTTGATTAACTGGACAGGCTGTGTTTTCAGGAACACTTTTATCATTCTTCTTCACTGACATTGAAACAGTCGGCACATTAAATATGACAGCTATAGGAGTTCATCAAGTCCTGGAATTTGGCTGCTTCAAATCAAAATGGGTGACAAAGTTCCATTTAGGTCATTGGTCCTTGAGACTTTTCTCCTCACTCTTTTTGTACTTTTTTTTTTTTTAACCTTTCCGATTTCATCCGGTAGAGTTAACGAGCACAATTGACAGCCCCGAGAGTGAGATTGAAGGCCAACGGCAACAGTCGACCACACGCGCTCTCACTTCCTTGGCAACCACATGACTCATTTCCCCATTCATGCTGCAAGGACGGCTTGGCTGAAAAAAGAAGAAAAAAAAAAACAGGAACCTGCAACCAGTGCACTATTAGGTCCTCACACCCACGTTTGGTGAAAGGAAAGCAAGAAATTCCACGTTTGTCAGGAACAGCGCAGTACACAGGAGGACAATTGGAAGTCAATGAGATTTAGTTTCAATATAGAGTTCTCAGGTCAAACCATTCCGCATACATGGAATTGGAAACATGACAAAAGTATTGAGACATTTGTAAATGACGGATTTTACAGTATGTTTGGTGAAGGGTTCATATGCCACAGACACACATTGTCAGACTCTGGGCTAGAAGATGCTAGACTGTCCAATCAACAAGTAGGGCTGCTCAAATTATGAAGAAAATATTAATCACGACTGCCATTGGCTGGCAACCAGTTCAGGGTGTACTGCCCGAAGCCAGTTGGGATAGGCTCCAGACCCTTGTGAAGAGTAAGCGGTTTTAGAAAATGGATGGATGGATATTAATACCGATTAATTTGGTAATAACTGAAATCAAGATTAGGACAATCATTTGGGTTATTTTTTTTGGTACAGCATAAGAAAATGTTTAAATAATAATAATATTTTTTTTGAAACACTATAATTATGCAAGTTCCAAGACCAAAAGAGATTTATTAAATTAGTCATTGTAAAATAAAAAAAATAAAAAAAGGTTCAAATATATAAATTTAAACAAATCAAAATTTTAAGCAAATCAAAATTAGTATTAATAATCTTCTATTTATTTATTTTTGTACGATTATGCCGATTTTGTAATTGTGGAGTGTAGTAATTGAAATTGTAATTGAATTTCGATTAATTGCACAGCCCTATCAACAAGCTCCGCCCCCAATGTCATGGAAATCGGCCCATGATTTTGTAGCTAGGCTGGATGAAGATTAACGCATGTAAACAATATCATCCATCTATTCTCTATACCACTTATCCACAATACTATCATGTCAAAGCCAACAGGTAAGCAGAGCTGCAGTGTTAGCAGAGCTTAGCATTAGTCCACAGTCTTAACTTCTGATACGTACATGCTGGAATGTTCTTCAAATTTATGTCTGCCGATGTGGCCGATCCATAAACCAACTGACAAGTGTAATTATGTGGTTTGATGATGAAGTGCTGCCTCCACAAGGAAAATTTTCTGACTTTTATGTGCTGTTTGAGAACAAGTAGCCACTCGTACAATAGCAATGGCCCAGCTCCACTCTGTCATTATAACAAAAGCCATGACATAACCACCCCACAACCAAGTGATTTCAACCAGTCGTAATAGTAGATGTTGTAAAATGTTGTAAATTCTGTATTTTTTGCATACTGAACCAAACACATTCAGAGAAAACTGCAAACTTTCCAAAGTAGATATCAAAGTGATGTCTTTCCCCCCTGCAAAATGATACAGTTCCTAAGTGTGGTGGCAAGCGACAGTCAAAACAGCGCAGGGGTCACGAAATAAGGGAGAACTATAATGACACAATTACTGTCCATGGCGTATATGGCTCCCATGCAGATTGATGGCCCCCTTTTTCCATCCACTCCAGTCTATTCAAATGAAATGTTTTGCACCAACAGAGAGGCTAATCACTCATTAAGCAGCTCAATACAATCAGCGAGCCTACTGAAAAAAAAAAAAAAAAAAAACACAACACATTGCCGAATGCCATCCAAATGAGACTGAATATCATCACGTATTGGTCCATAAACTCAATCGTTACATGAACAGTGTGACGCTTTTGTGCCGACTAACATGACAACTTGGACGGAGGAAAACAAGATCTCTTTCCACGCACACTGCTGCCTCTTGTCTGTGAAACCTTTGTCCATTTTTTTATATTCATGGAAATTTGAATTGTATAAACGCTTTTCATTCCTAAAAAAATGCATTAATTATTCTTCATTGCATTTTTCCATTTTTGTGTGAAACGTTGAAAAATCTTTTCAAGTAACATTCACTCATTGATAGGACAAGGCCAAAGTCACAACAACACTCATTCAACTTTCCAATTCAACAGTACAGTATTTAACTGTGGGGAAGATGCATTTCAAATATTTAATTAACATATTAAAGTTCTCCATTTTACAGGATCTCAGTGTGGTATTTCATTAAAATGTTTTAACAAACTTTATTCATCAATGGATTTTTCAATCTTAGGTAATCTCTGTGTGAATTGTTTTAAAATATTTTTTATTTAAAAACTAGACTATTATTTTTGTAATTATTATTACTACATCTGTCAATTTAACAGGTATCTAAATATTTTAATGATTAAACTTTAATAATTAAGCACATTAAATATAAATATATATATATATATATATATATATATATATATATATATATATATATATATAAACTAGCATTTCTACAAAAAATTTACTCACATTTTTAAATTTTATAGGATTACTGACATTTAATATTTTCAAAATTCAAAACATTTTCTATTAATTACTATTCCTTTACTTTTTAATTATGCACATCTATTCTATTAAATGTTACATTTTTATTAATTAATGTTTGTTTTTATTAATTGTTCATTACATTTTTCAGGTTAACAGGCTACTAAATATTTTAAAATATTTTAATGTCATTTTTACAAAATGTCTGTCTGAAATTGCAAGACATTTGTCACCAATTTCTTTATGATTTTTTTTTTTACACTTTTCAATTTTACAGGCTCTGTGTGGATTTTTTGTTCATACATAGATAAAATATTACATAGTCCATACATACAGACATTATATAGTCTTTCAGTTTTTAAGTACTCGAGGATTTCTACATGAAAGTGGCGACCAATTAGCCCCGCAGGAAGGAAACAGAAAGAGAAAGTGGTGGTGGTGGTCCATTTTGGTGTTGTTTCCCAGGTATGTAAAGCTGGCCCTAAGCTCTCTCCAGAGGCCCTAGTGCAGATGAGACTCTCACCGGCATTACATAACGTCCTTGAGCCAAAGTAAGCGGAAAAATATTCAAAATGTGGAGAGCGACTAAGAGAGAGAGAGGAACAAGACACCCACACATCTGCACCGCCTGTGCTACTCAAACACAAAATCCACAGGAGGCCCTCGTTTGGCTCACAGTGAGCGCTTCCGGCGCTTTACGTACAAGCAAATAGGTGTCAGGGTTCAATACAGAACATTGTTACTTCCACCGAGGTAGGTTATGTTTTTTTGCTTGCTCTATGAAAAGGATGTTTTTACTGAATGGTGGAGGAGAGGTAAACATGAGACAAGGACAAGTTTGGTTACCCGTCTTCCGGTAAAGAACCTGCTACGTTTGCATTATTATTATTTTTTAAACCAAACACAAAGCGAATTGATCACTGCAAATTCAATGGTTATCATCACACTTTTCAACGTTGCTGATTTTTTTATTTTATTTTTTTGTGGCGGGATCACAAAAGAATAAATTAAAAGCAAATCAATCTTTTAGAGTAGTCATCTTACTGCACAGCCATCACTGAGAAACCTTTCAAATAGATACATTTCCTGGTCTATGGTTATCATCACACTCTTTTACTAACAGTTATCCTTTTTTTAACAGGATGTTTGAGAAATCGTATGAAGATTTTAAATTTGCATTTGACACTTTTTTTTATGTTTCTTATTTTATTGCATTTTGTTAAATGGCTTTTTATTTTATTTTATTTTTTTGTTTTTCAGATAATTTATGTATGAATTTTTATCACCATGTGCTAATTATATATTATCAGTAAATTTGTCATTCATAGTGCTCCATTTTACAGGAACTTTGTGTGAAATTGTATTGTAAAAAATAAATAAATAAATAAATCGCAAAACATTTTAAAAAAATTTATTAGTTATTTAATTAATTAATCTCTTATTTAATCGCTCATCATGCCCTGGTGAATAAAGATAATTCCGTTTCAAAATGTTCATCCTCAGATTGCTCAATTTGGTTCTGAATAGGGAGATGTGATTGGGCTGCTGCTCAATGCACTGACGTGTCTATTCTGGCGAGAATAGACAAACCACCCCAAAATTCTCATCTTTAACAGAACACTGTGATGCAGCAGTTCCCCCCCCCCCCCCCCCCCAAAAAAAAAAAAAAAAAAACTAGAATACATCATTATTGAATGTATTTGCTGTAGAGTGTTTAATGAATTACTGTAAAGTTGAAGTTTAATGAATTAAAGTTGAATAATGTCAATGCAGCCCTTGCATCCTTCAAATTTTCTGTATGAGGCCCTCGCATGGAATCTAAATTCTCCATAGGTGTGCTCTGTACTGTATGTGCTCTGCGATTGGCTGGCCGCCAGTTCAGGGTCATTCAAGTCACCCTAAGTCAGCTGGGAAGGGCTCTAGCTCATCTGCGAGAATAGTGAGGAATCAAGAAAATTGATGGAGCTACTTTTTCTCTATTTATTTTGAATTTGTCTGTATGTATATAGGGCTCCAATCCCACAATGGCGGCATAGTGCATTCAAAGCTATTGATGATGGCTGGATAGAAGGCCGCATGCAGCCTCTAACATCATCAATTGTTTACCGGTGTGCTGCTATCAAGTGCCATTAGGAAAGACTCTCCACTCTCCGCAAGGCCTTTGCTATTCCACTTTCCCTCTCCCTCGCCCACTGTCATTATTACCTAATCTGCCTTCAGATGCACTGTGGGGCACGGAATGTATTTGAGTGGAGGCACGCACTCAAAACAAATCAATTATTTACAAAACACAAAAGATACCATGTTTGCCATTTCTTCAATGGTAGAGGCTACAATGTTTGTTTGTTTTTTCTGATGACACCACCGAACGAAGAGCACTCGTGATGGCAGAGATGTAAACTTTGGCGATAACCATACAATTGAAAATTGACATTGCAATGTAGGGAAGTGGCTTACTTAAACAGCTGAAAATTATTCATGGTGCATCAGAGGCATATTAAACAGTGGCAGTTTTGTGCTGACTACAATTTAGCATGAGGTTGAACGGGATTGGTTAATTCTGAATACAGCCAAGTCCCCAGTTATAAGATGGTGTGCACACTTATGCAACCACATTCTTGGTTGTTTATTTCTTCCCCTACTTTATTTTCAAATTAAGTTGCACAGGTTATATCCATCCATCCATCCATCCATCCATTTTCTTGACCGCTTATTCCTCACAAGTGTCACGGGGGGTACTGGCGCCTATCTCAGCTGGCTCTGGGCAGTAGGCGGGGGACACCCTGGACTGGTTGCCAGCCAATCGCAGGGCACACAGAGACGAACAACCATCCACGCACACAAGCCCACCTAGGGACAATTCGGAGAGCCCAATTAACCTGCCATGCATGTCTCTGGAATGTGGGAGGAGACCAGAGTACCCGGAGAAGACCCACGCAGGCACAGGGAGAACATGCAAACTCCACCCAGGAAGGCTGGAGCCTGGACTCGAACCGGAGTCCTTAGAACTGGGAGGCGAACGTGCTAACCACTCGACCACCTTGCCGCCCGCACAGGTTATAGTTCACATTATTTTTACACTACTAATGCTGATTTTGACCTACTAGTATTTTATTAAAACTTACCAGTAAACTACTGTGCTTCACTAGTAGATAAACTAGGGCACACTAGTAGAACGATTGTCTTCATGCTAGAGTTACTTTTCGTTCGTGTCACTTTTACACAGGTAAACTCAACTAGTAAACTACTATGCTACACTAGTAAAATGGCAAGGGTGCCCTATAGAATGACTGTCTTACTAGTAATGTGTTTGTTGTTGTTTTTTCCCCACAAGTATGTACACTGCAATTAGCTGGTTATTACATCGTTGTATGTATTGCAGATGATAGGATGTGAAAGAGAAGAGGTGAAATCATGTGCTTGCGCAGAGGTGTTTGGCAACCAACATGTTATCACAGCGCAAATTGTGTGAGCATATGAGGAAGGAAGGAAGCAGTTTCGAATCAAACTGCACCATCATTACATACTCTTACCGGACACAACATTAGGTACACCTGCACTAGCTAAAAACTAGATAATGGAGCACGGCAGCGAAGTGGAGACTGTGGAGTCCGAGTGTAACACTAAAACGACAATGGGGAAGATAGCGTGTTGGTTCCCCACCCCCCATCATTTTTAGCTGTGTATCCTCACATGCTACCATCAATTGCCTAGTTCATTCCATAGGCAGCAAGAACCTGGACTGCTGCAGCAAAGTGGAGACTATGGCGTACAACAAAGCAATAGGGTAAGCTAACGTTAGCGTGTGTCGTATTTATTTTTGCACAAATGTAACAGACACTGAAGTGGTGCTCAAGAGGAGATTGAGGGCAGCAAGAAAACAGACATTGGCGGCAAAGAGGAGACTGTGGAGTATAATATTGCAGCATACAGAGCTAACGTTACTATGTGTGTTCATTTCTGTAATTTCCAGCAGTGAATCATCAAATGCTTCCATGATGCTGCAATTGTATTCGAGAGGGCAGCGAGAAACAGGTAACCTGGTAATAGCCAGAATACCGCGAGAATTCAGCTTGCAGAGCAAGGTTAAGAAACAGGAGCTTTGCAGCAAAGTGGAGACTGGGGAGTGCTCAAGAGAAGACTCGAGGCAGAAAGAAAAAACAGAGCCATGAATTCTCAAATGTTGCAGTAATTAAGTTTAAAATAGTTTTTTTTCTCTCTCTCCCTCTCTCAAGCTGCTGCATCGCCCCAAATACGAAACAATCATTGAAACCACCCAACACCTGTCAGTCAGACACGTACAGTGACAAACCACAAAAAGACGTCAATCAAGTGGAAATTCCCCTTTAAGTCTTTAAATTGACACCGCAGCCTTTCGTCAAAATACAAGACAAAGCCTTTAAAAGTTCATCTTTTTCAATTAATTTACTTTAAATTTGCGAAAGTGACTCGCGTTTACCCGTTTACACGTCAAGTCGGCGCAAATTAGCTCAAACTTGACGTAACGACAAGATAAATGATGACAACAAAAAAGATTAGTCTGTAAAAATGCGTCATATTCAACCAAGAACGCATAAAATGCAATTTTATTAAAAAACGTTCGGAGTCACTACCTTGTTTTCTCACAGTCACCGAAGCGTCCCGACGCCAGCGAATGCTCCCGAAGTGACCGCGGAAGGAGGTTTCATCGTCGGCGTAGAGAGTAGCGAGTGTACGGTGTCCTCCTCCGGATGTGTGTGCGAGTATTTGTGTGTGTGAATGATACAAGCTCTCCTGGATGGACCTACGAACGCGCGCTACTTCTTTGAGGGTCCCAAGACCCGCCCCTCACGCCTCTCTGTCAAATACAACTACGCCCACTCCGAAAACACTTGCAAACAAAGAAAGCTGACATTTTGTGTCAGTTTACCACCTGATTTATTTCATTCGCCATTTTTTTTTTTTTTTTTTTTAAGTTTTGGGTTTCCAGGTTTAAATATCTGTTGCATCCTTCCTGTGTTGAGTTTGCTTCTGAATCAGGGCTCACCAACCTTTTTGAAAATGAGAGCTACTTTTTGGGTAATGCAATAAACACTTCTGAAATAACAAATTCGCACAAATTAGCTTTACTAATAATGAAAATCATTTCATTATCAAATAACTACTTGTGCAACATTTCTAGAAAATCGCAATGGCTCATCACTTGTGTACCACAGCATTTTTAGAACAGGCTCTCGGGGGCCATTTCGTGCCGTGAGCACCATGTTGGCGACCCCTGGGCTAAATCATGTATTTATTGGGGCAGCGTGGTGCAATAATGGCTAGGATATGTATATAAATGAAGAAATCTAATTAAATAAAACATAAGCATGAAACAATATAAACAACATGAAAAAATAACAATGTGCATAACAAAATAAAGAAAAAAAGTACACACTGCTTATGATACTGTTTGTCGTTTGTTTTTATTGCATGAAATTGGTGAAAAGCAGCAAAGACGATACAGTCGGTACAGTTGGGAGCCTTCCTCAACGTCTAGGAAGGTCTGTTCGCTTGAGGACATTCACACTTTACATGATCCCCCCTCAAACCACGTCCCTACCTACTGTTTATTAATCCGAAATATTTCCTTAGATACCACAAGTGCTTAGGTACTGCATTTAAACAAAGTATTGCACTGAAATGGCTGCCAATATTTATTGAAATGGGAAATACAGATTGTCTGTATTTGCTGGCTGTAATTTGGGTATTATAAAAAAAAAAAAATGATTTTCATTACTGTTAATAATGAATAACAGGTTAGAAATACTGTTCAAAGTTTAAATGCAGTACAAGCCCAAATGGTTGTGGTTTCATAGTGGGGTAGTAGCACCACCTACAGGTAAGAAGTTGCACTGCGATGACAAAAGACAACTGGATTCGGAGGTGTGGTCTTTAAACCAGGTTTTCTTTTTTTTTTGGTTGTGGGGGGGGGGGGGGGGGGGGGGGGGGGGGGCTTGAGATGTTGTTGCAGTGATAAATGATTGTGTGTTGTGTTTTTATGTGATCATGTTTGGGAAAATTATGTCTCGAATCACACACTCACAAAAAAAAAAAAAGTAACCTCCCTTTTTTTTCCCCACAAGTAGACCAACCACATATTAAAATCTAACAAAGCGAGGAAAGAAAAAATATTCATGACTCGTAAAATAGTCTCTCACACTTGTCAACTTGGTCACAACTGCCAATAATAGTATTAATTAGGAAGAAGAAATATTTGTCCTTGTACCTGATTAAACCTCCCCCAACGTCACAGAATCTAAACATATAGCCTCAAAAAGGTTCATATATTTATCCATATACTATATTCATATGATTCATAAAAAAATAAATACATTTAACAAATCCACAAGTTTGTCTCCACAATTGTATCGCTAACACATTTTTAATGTATATATCTCAATAAAATCGTGTAACTTCAGCTTAAACTCCACCTTATAAGGTAGGGTTTCCCGAATGGCCGGCTGTCGGGCGTTGGAAAAATGGTTGATTTTATTTGCTGTGTTTAGTATTTTTAGTTTCTGTACAGCATGTTGCATTTTCAGTACATTTGTGGGGAAACCCTGACATATATGGACATGTGCGATTACCATAAAGGTCAACAAACACAGACAGTAAAAAGAGGGATGCTGATGATGATGATTGGTCATATTGGCATGGCAACGAGACACCCGTGAAAGAAAAAAAAGCTGTGGGTGAATTTTTTGTTTTGTTTTTTTGTTTTGTAAAAAGATTATCATATGAAACAATTTCTTATTTTTTTCTTTTTAGTGTTTGTCCCCCCCCCCCCTAGAAATTGTCATATGACCTGTTCCGACATAACAAAAATGATCAAAAAAAAAAAAAAAAAATCATGCATAAGTTACACCTCAATGCTGTCATTAAAAAAAACTCTTTTTTTTTTGTACATTTGAAGCCTTTTCCACACTTTTTTCCTTTTTATCGAAACTTTTTTTTTCCCCCAACAGAGGAAGTCTGTGTATTGCTCCAAAAGAGAATATTCCTCTCCCGTACATCAGGAGGCGCTATAGGCAAAACGAACAAAAGGATGCTGGCTCACAGAGAGAAAACTGCTCGTTCTCCACCCCCCGTCCTTTAAAGAGTCATGGTGGGGCAGGGAACCAAAACGACTTCCCTATCTGCAGAGCTCCTCTGGTGCAGAGTCTCGCACATTTTTCCTCTTCTTGCCGTTGCCCTGGTGGTGCGGCCGGTTACTTGGGTGACTTTTGCTGTTTCCAGAGGAGCGGGGGGAGTTCTGTTGGCCGCCTTTGTGCTGAGAGCGGGCCTGAAAGGTAGACGGAGGGGGGAGAAGATGTATGATAATTGCCTGGAGACACCGAATCAATCACATTAAACTAAAAAAAGAACAATAAATAAAGTTTTAGGCGCTGGGGTAGCTTGATATGAAAACATCCACACAGGGATTTGAGCATGATGAGTGCAACTTACTAGCCCTCGCATACTAATAGTTTCTAGCGTACATATTTTTTTTCAAAAAATCATTGTGAGCCTTTCATGAATCTAGTGTACTGGAGAAGCATCATGCCTACTCTGTTTATCACAGAAAATAGTGATTGAAAATTGTTGAAAAACTTGAGTGTACTTTGAGGTTTTTATTGCTGTATAAAAGACGTATTGTTAGTGGAGCACACCTTTCCTCCCTTGTTGCCTGCGGGTGGAGTGCTGGTCGTGCGGTTCTGCGTCCGGTGATTGGTCACCGTCTTTTCTCTGTGAGCACTGGCAGCTCGGCCCGACTGCTGCTTTGCCGTCTTGCACGGTGTGCCGTCTGAGTCCTGGGAAAACACAGAATGACAATGAGAACTCCGGCGTACAGCTACAAATAATGTGCATGGGACTTTAAAACCCCTGGGCAGTATCTTATTTTGAAATGACTTGGTCAGAACCATCAAAAAGCCCAAAACGGGTCACAATAATGCCTAAGATCTTCAGTTCAGAGAATTGAGTATTTCACTTGAGATCACAAGAAAATATGCCCAAAAACTTGAAAAAACATTAAAAAGCTACAGAGCCCTTGTGGGTCACCACAAAAATACATGTATTTATTATTTCTTTTTTTTACCTGAATTTTATACAGTGACCAAAAAAAAGAAAAACCCAAAATGGAAAAAAAATTGGTAAATAATAATAATAGTAATAGTAGTAATAATAATAATAATAATAATAATAATAATAATAATAATAATAATAATAATAATAATACCCTATTTTACTTGAGGTCGGCATGTTTTTTTCCATCTGAAAATTAAAAATGAAAACTACTTTTGATATTATTCTAATTTAACTCATTTGCTCCCAAAAAAGTATAAATACGTTATATTTTAATTACCATGCTCCCAAAGACGTATTTAGACGTTTTTTTGTTTTTCTTTTATGCGAGATGCAGCCTCTCAACTGAAGAGAATGCTTGAACCAATGGTAGTTATTACAAACACGGCCAGCAGGTGGCAGTAGAGTATAAGAGCCCACTGTTTTAAACAGATTGGTGACTAATGATGAAACTTAGCTATATTCTAATGCTAATTGCTGCAAAACTGAAACATAGAAATCTAATTTTTTCCTGATGAAAGACTCTAATCTTGCTTTTGGTAGGTTCCATGTTTTTATAGCAATAAAACACGATATTCTGTGGGCCTTGCAAAATCAGTCAAATTCCAGTAAAACAGCCGGGAGCAAAGGGGGTTGCTTCAGTCAAAATGCTTGGGAGTGAATGAGTTAATGTATGTCGCCCAGTTATTGCCCTAAAACAAATTAACATGTAAATGTCACTACGTTTGTTAAAGCTTCAGGGCAACATTGTACTTTACATAATTTTACATCACCCTGGATATTTTTCTTTTACAATTTTTTTTCCATTTAAAACAGTGAAAAGTACAAAAAAATATATATTTGCTCATATTTAAAAAAAATAAATAAATCTCCACGTTTTATTTCCAAGTTCAGAGCTTTGTTGTATTTTTCTAGTTTTTTTACAACACTGAAAATTACAACCATGTTTAAAAAATTAATAGAGCAGAATTTTTAATTTTATTTACAGTAGTTATAAGGAGGAAAATTCATTAGTGATATTTGCATGTGAGTTTTGAATATGTCCCATCCCACTGTACTTTCATGAGAAAGGGCAAAAATATGAGGTTCGAGATGAAGGACTGACCCCGTCGCTGGAGCTGGAGGACGTCGTGGAGGGCGAAAGCGGGGATGAAGACGGCGACGAGCGCAGGGAAGGAGATGGCGACGACGAGTTGGACGACGAGGTTTTGCTCCTCGTCGGCAAGATCACTACCACGTCGTCATCCTCATCATCCGGAACGTTGTTGTTGCATTGGTCCAGCTGCTGGGACTCGAACAGTGTCACGTCATTTCCTGAAATAAGCACCAAAAGGATAAATGAGCCAAGATTTGAATGTTTAGGGCAAAGGGAGAAAGACAAGTGGATAAACAAGAGCCGTCTGCCGACACGGTTCAGCTGAGATCGGTTGTGTTACTGACACCACCTGAGTGTGAAATTCACTGCTACAAGAAGAAGAAAAAAAAAATAAAATACAGACTTTGGCATTCACGCAGCCTCTCCCTAGATATTCAAATTAGGCCAAAGCTATAACAACCGCCATCAAAATTTATTAGGGCCCAAGCAGCCACCGCTGCATCTGTTGTGAATTTTGACGGTCAACTCTCATCTCCCTTCAAGATTTCTCTATGCGGCCCTCAGTGGGAAAAGTTTGGACGTCCCGGGTTGAGGCTGAGTGTGAACATTTGTTTTGGGTGACGTACGGTTGAGCGGCAGGTCCTTCTGGGTTGGGCTCCCCCAGTTCTTTCGGATCCACTCCCTGTACTCGTCCACCTCCTGAGTCACGCGGATGATTCGGCCAAGTATGCTGCGAGTAAGGAACAACAGTCTTTACACATCACCACGCCAGAGATGAGCTTGCACAATGGAATGGAAAGTATTTAAAGTCTCATTACAAGAAGTACAAGCAGTAACATTTAGGTCAAAACAATCAATCATAAAACAGGTTTAGTCGTGATGCATTTGTGCTTCGGTGCTGCTGCTTTGGTTAGCAACCGAACTCAAATGGGCTCAGTATTGAACTATTTATGAGTGTGTGTCTGTAATGTTTGCGTGTGAACAATAACCTATGAAAGGGACAATACAGTCAAGACCCTTTTTTGCGCTGGTGAGAAAATGAAAGCACTTATTTGAGGGAGGTAATCATTTGTCTGTCAAATGAATCACAACCCCAGCAACTAATAGTATGGTGTCCATTAAGAGTACACATACCGCTTAATTTGAATGTAAATAGGCGGCATATGTAAGCTTTGAGGCACGCTTTGAAGAAATTTGCAAATAGAGTAAGCAGTTAACTATTTAATATCCATACGTTAACCTTATTACAACCTGAACCAGTTTTTGTATCCTGATGGGGAAAAATGAGCCATTTATTTGTTTTAACTGGACCATGCACAGAGTGACAAACTTGAAACATTGCCGACCTTTCAAGGCACAGTCAGTAATTGGCAAACTATGGTAAGTTAAAGGTTGTTTTACATACCGTAAGTATATTTTATCGAATTCCCATCACTATAGTGCCATCAAAACTGAATATTAAAAAACAGGACTATTTGGCACTGACAATGAGATGTGCTTACCTCTCTGTGTCGTTGTTAGGATAATATTTGGCGATGGGTGACACGGCGTGGCTGAGGACCACGTAGGCGTAGTCAAACGCTTGCTTCACCTGCATGGCACCGTATGAGCTGCGACCAACGTCGTTGTCTGTGGGATAAGATGATTTTATTATTTGTGAAGACGGCTAGCTGCAGCCAATTGGAAAACTGTGGAGTTAAATACTACAACATCCATGGGGTAAGTTAATGTTAGCATGAATTTTTATTGGTCATTCCTAGAAAGTTACCCTTAAATGGTTGAATGAATATGAAACGTTATTCTAGAGGAGACTGAGGGGAGTGAGAGAAATGACCACTGCAGTAAAGTGGAGACTGTAGTTAAAAAAATAATAATAATAATAATAATAATAATAATAATAATAATTTGCATGTTAATAATAAATAGATTCGCACCTGGCTGTAGCGGGTCCTCGATGTAGAGCATGGAGGGCCTGTAGCCGTCCATCATGTTCTTCTGAACCTCATCTTTGGCCACGTAGCAGCCGCCGTCTTTTATCCGGATGCCCGTTTTCAGGTAGTTAAAATGGCGTCCGTAGAGCTCAAAGAACTCGATGAGCAGCACACCGAAGTTGATGTTGGGGCTGCAAACATCCTCTCTGTAATGGAGCTAGTGGAGGGAGAACAAGAAGAAATGAAAATGTTGAATGTAAAAAATCTCACGCAAAATGTGTTAGCGCAAGCCAGTGGGGGGCACCAGTGCACATAATCAGAATGGTCTGACTCAATTTGAGCCAGGAAAAAAAATATGTTAGGTTTAACTGGCATTCAGATAATGAGTCTCTCCTTGAAAAAAATATCTTCCCTGTAAGGGTTCTCTCTGGACCCAAAAAGTGTAAGAAGGAGCGCGAACACACCTGCAAGAAGCTGACAGCCATGAGGAAGAGGCTGTAGGAGCCGATTCCGCCGGTGAAAACCTCATTGAGGTCCCTCTGCAGGAGGAACTGCTTGAGCACCAGGACCAGGTAAGGCAGCACGGGGTATTTCTGCACACCAAGAATATGGTGTTGGTTGACACATCTAAGTCCCCTCAAAGCGTGGGGCACTTAAAACAACAGTACCTCTTTGAATTCCTTGATGAGGCATGCCGCTTTGACGCCGCTCTTCACGTTGAAGCTAATGTCCACCTTGACCTCCGTGAAGGAGTCGGTCAGTTTGATGATGGGCACCTGGGAAGACAGGACAACAAGGACAATGACAACCAAATAGCCATAATAACAACTGTAAAAATTATATCATTCATACGTAACAATTATGTCACAATATTGGTTTCAACTTGAGAACCACCATACAGTGGTGCGTGTAAATGTGAACAAAAAATCAAAAACATTTTCATCTACGTCAGCTTTACACCTCCTTTTCCAAGGAAGGAAAACTGAGCGCTTGTAAAATTGTGATGGAATGTTCTGCAAGTGGGGCCAGCAATGCAACGCCATCACAGCAGCACTATTGGACTGGGAGATCGTTCCTTGGGGTTTCCTTGTCTGACAACTTCTCACTTGCGGATATTTATAAAAGAGAAAAAATGTGTATCACGGGTGTATTCACGCTCACCGTGGCTTTGTCCAGAACTTTGATAGAGTTCTTGTCGGCCACGTTTCTCTTGCGGAGAGCCTCTTCCAGTGTCCACAGGGGGAGTGTTTCCCACTTCCCGAATACCACCAAGTCGATGTCACTGTGGAGACCGCACAATGAAAACAACACACTCAGAACTTTAAACTTTGGTGATGAATGTAGTGGAAATACACTTCTAAAGTCACACAAAAATTATACATTGTGTTTTTTTTGCTCTTTTGTTTTGTTTTAATAATTTGGTGATGCTAGAACCAAAGGACATCAGTGATAGCAAAAGAGGAAAATGTGATAAAGGCATCAATAGCAAGCACAAAAAAACAGTAGATACATCTATGTCCTGGCTGCACAGCAAAAAATGCCAACAAGTTATAATACAAAAAATAAATAAATTAAAAAAAATAAGACATGGTCAAAGGTTGAGCGCACATTTCATTAATTTGCAGTTTTCACATAAATTTCATGACCAAACTCCAGATGGGCGGAGGTGTGTATTGGGGGAGGCCTTGTACAAACGCATTAACGGTAAAGTACAATTCATGTCAAGTGAAAATAAGAGTTGAATTTGTTTTAAACGAGGCAGTTAAGGAAAGCAATGCAGCAAAACCGGGCAGAATGAATACGTTGGGCTCGAACACAACGTTGGGGAGCGACTACCTTGTCGTCAGAGTCATCTGGAACGGTAATTGTCGTTAAAGACGCTATCTCCACATACCGAAGATAATAATCAGAATTTCCCCCCACAAAACTTGTCAAGCCTGGTGCCGAAATTTATTTGTCGCCGGGGGGTGCGGACAAAAATTGTGGGTGGGTGAGTTCAAGAAAAGCCTAGCAGGCCACCAGGCTAATAAAACACTGGCGGAAACCCTGCATAATAATTCTGCACTTTAATTCACTGAAGAGACTAGTCTACATGGTTCTGTGGGTGCTGCTGTGTTGGTTGGCAATAGAGTTCAAATGCCCTCAACAGTTATTGTGTGTAAACTAAGATAAATTGCGACATTAAAAAAAAAAAAAAAAAAAGAGGTAGACTGGTTAACTTTTTAACTAACTTGTAGGACAGCTATGAAATGTAAAACGAGTGTGCTTGATTAGTTTTACATTTTTGTACATTCGAAGCATCAGAGGTGAGTCCTTTATTTGACAATATAAGCATTAATGCTACAGTTTAACTGATGTTGAGTGAAAATCCAATTTTCCAAAAGGCTATTATAGAACTACAGCAATATTTGGCAGATTACTGGTAAATAAGCCCACTATAAGACAATTAGACTGTTTGGGTTCCTCAGTGGGTGCTGTGTTGATTCATATTTCAAAGGGGTTTAGCTTTAATGTACAAGAGTGGGAATAAACTGATAAATCATGAGTTAGATTAATAAACTGAAAGTAAACTTAAAAAAAAAGTGAAAACAAAAACGATTAAAAAAAGATTAAATTATTCTGATACTGTTGGTGACTCACCTTGTTGGCAAATAAAGGCCTGTGCTGAAGCTTCCAAATACCTGCACCTACAGAGACAAGAAAAGAAAGATAAAGAAAAATAAATGCACCACATCCATCACAAAAAAAAAGCAAATAGGCAAATAGAGCAACAATTGTCAATATTTGTTGGCGAGGACAGGACAGCTACAAATAAAAGTGCAGTTTATTTTCCCAAAATCACTTTTACACAGATGTTCTTCCAAGTATCCCACAGATGTGGTGCGAACATTTTTTTTTTTTTGACAGTATATCATTACCCAGCCGCCCCATTTCCTGTTACGAGGAGCATGTTGTATAAATCAGAAACGACAATAAAGTCAAAAATAGTACTTTAAGCCAATGATCTCGTCCAATCTTCCCCCTTTTAAACCTCCTGTTGAGCAACACGCTGCTGGCTGAACATAAATAGATTTAAGCCCTCTCTTAAACCCCTTGAATAAAAATGTAGTGTCCGTGTGAGCACGTACGTGCCTAAGCCGATTGCAGCACTGTATTTGTGAATGAATGAACTCCAGCCAACCGGATGCCCTGCCTACCCGAGCCCGTGTGCTGCAGCGACTTGCTGGCTTGTGTTGCGTGAGGTGTGTGTGTGTGTGTGTGTGTGTGTGTGGAGTGGGTGTGTCAACTCTCAGTGTAGAAGGGGGTGTGTGGTTTCAGAATTTTGCAATAAAAAGATTTTCAGCTTTTCCCCCCACTGGGCTCTAGTTTTACTTCTTAAATGTTTGTACTTTCCTTCGTGACTGCAGAAAAGGGAACCTTTGTCACATATTTTACAGTTTGTTTGTCTTAACTTTATTTAAAGGGGTAGCAAGAGTACAAGCAGCAAGTTATTTGTGCTTTGCAGTCAAGTGGAGATTAGGGATGTAACGATATCCAAACATCACGATACGATATCACAATATGAAGCTCACGATACGATATTGTAGGGAGGTTGACGATATTTAAAAGGTCACAATATTGGAGAGAGAAAAAAAAGATCTCATACAAAAAGCACGATTATTGTGCTTTTGTACATAACAGCAATGCGTATAAACCACCTAACATAACAATAACAATATTGAGGCGCTTGTTAATGCATGCACTCATTGAGTTCCTCTACATATTGACTCAGTTCACAGGCATATTACGTTCACCTTCACCTGACAATTAGCATAGACTTTAAACATTAGAAGGACCAAAACATCCCTAAAAAAAAAACTTAGTCACCAGAGGGTGCTAGAACAGCACAAATGGAAATCAAACTGACTTTTTTCACAGATGTGTTCCTTTGAAATATCGTCAACATCACGACGACGATATTGTGGCAGTTTTAATATCACAATATCACGATATTGCCCTTATCGTTACATCCCTAGTGGAGTTTGAGGAGTAGCTATACCTCAGCGCTTGGCCAAAGGTTGTGAATGACGCCTTTAATTCTGTCCACCACCTCCAGTCTCATCTTCTCCTCCTCCGGCCGTGGCGAGATGTACGCGTAGAAATCTCTGATCTCTTCATGTAATCTGGACAACAACAACAAAAATGCAATCAAAAACATTCTATTAATAGGCACATATTACTATGAATAGTAAACAGGAATCAAAATTACTATCCTCAATTCAACTCAGTAAGCATCTAGAGGATTCACTGCATGTTTTGCTTTTTTCTTTCGCTTTTTGGGGGTTCCACTAAAGAGGGATACCCACCTTTGCTTCTGTCTTGTATTCCCCCTTCTGGGTCTCAATTTATTTTTACTCATGTAGAATATAAAAACTTTTTTGTATCAATAATAATAATGAAGAATGTTCAAAAACTGTGGAAAAAAGGAAATAAAGAAAAAGCAAAACGAACTTTTAACGTGCACATTGAACTCAAGTGTCAGGGATATAATTGCTCCACGGGTCATGTTCCACACCTGCAGAAAAAGCCTCAAACTCCCATAAGGACTGACCTTTACTCATAAATGTGGGGAGTTAATAATTAGTGAAAACAAAAGAGGAATGTGCACATATGACAAATGAGGACACATGGCGAAGGCCTGTGGGGCTTATTCAGCATCCAAGCAACAATCAAAATGAAAAATCCCAGCTGCGGCCCACTGGCGGTGTCATGTCGCGGCAGTGCCGAGGGCATGCGTCCTTGAGAACGGGTCACCCTGCCCGCATACGGTGACCTCTTTCTCTTACCGCCTTTATCTGCGGAAACGGAGGCACGGCTGGAAAAACCGGGCACTGGAATACTACTCCAAAAACACACAAGAGCCATAAACAATCCAAGCGAAGTTTGTATCATATCGGGGGGTTGTGGACTCGCTTGAGAATGATTTGGAGCATAACAACATGTTGGTTATGAGCAAAGAACCCATTCAGATTCATCACCAGCAACGACAAATGAATATTTTTAATGTTAGTAAACCGATTAATATGTCAAATATTTTGTCCATTAATGGATGAACTGAATTAAAAAAATGAAAGTTTCCATCCCTTTATTAAAAACTGGCATCATTTCAAATTGATGGGGCAGAAATGCATTAATTGAAAACAATTATGATTCAGTTATTGGTTTGGTCTGCAACATGTCAGAAAATATGCACAAATGCTGACCATTGTTTTCCAAAATAAAAGTACCGGAAGATGTTTGCAAATGTCTTATTTTGATTAAATACTACGATAAATAAACTATTTCGAGGACCTTCGAAAACAAACATTTCTGTATTTCTAAAGCAGTCATACTTTGTTGAGTTTAGGTCAGGTTAAGCAAGTGAAGTGTGTCACGGGCATTCTGTAGTTAATGGCTGGTCTTTAAAATCGACTGCGGTTGACAACTCATCATATTTCAAAGCAAGACCCTTTTCTGACATCTACTTCTTCGGAACTGAGAAGCCTGTTGGGCTGCATACAGGAGGGACAAAAGCCATATATGCCTCGCGTCGCTTCCTCATTCATGTCAGACAAGACCAATATATCCTTGCCACAAGCACATTTGAAGTGGAATGTTTTTAAAGGGGACATATAAATCCCATCAAGAGTGAAATTATTTTTTTAAATTTTCTTAAAATGTGCTTGTGAGTGAGCACTTCTTAATTGTAAGATCAGAAGATGGCTAATTTACATGATAATGGCCCGACACCTAGGCTCTCTATCCATGATTTGTTTATTTCATATTCCACAAACAAAGCCCAAAGCTACGCAGAGATGCAGTGTTTTCACAGATTAGCATTAGCTATCGGTGTTATCTTCTGACAAGTGACACATGGGTGAAAGTTTGGAAATGTTGTCAGTGTGGGGGCTCCGCTATACAAATTTACAAGTGTAATTCAGCGGCTTGATGATGAAGTGGTGTCTTGGCCAGTGAAAATACAATTAGGGATTTTATTTGGTCTTTCAAGGCCCTCGCGTTCCTCTCGAGACCCTGGGCTGTTTGACAACAAGTAGCCACACCCCAAGTTACAACGCCCTCTCTCTGACCCAGGTCGCCGTGGAAACAAAAGCTGAATTCAACGGTGAAAAGCCAGATATGAGACAGGAAATAAAAAGTCATTTCAAATAGACTTGCTGTTGAGTGTGATGTAATTCTTGAGCCATTGTGTTTTTGACTAAAGAATATCACAGACCTTTATACCCCCTTCCCACACACTAGTTAAAAAAGCCGAGCTTGTGTGCTCAAAAGCCACCAGAAACAACACCCTTATATTTCTGGTCAGGTCAGGGTGCATGGAAACAAAACACTTTCACCTTTAACCCATCACTGCGATTTAAAAGACTATTTACACCTGATATGCGCCTCACTACTTATTTTTTTTTATGTCTGTTTCTGTAAATTAATACAAACAAAAAAGTGAACAGACGATAGACAATTTGCTTAATTTCCAAGCTGTACTTCGTATTGTATCATATACACAATGATACTTTACATCACAGTGCCAAGGGCTTAGGTCATGACCATCACGGCTCTTCTGCTTTCTGGATTTGCTCTATAGTGACGTTCACAAGCTGAGACCTTAGACACCGTCTGTGATGCCATTTTCAGTCAATAGCAAGTCACAACATGACTGTTCCCTGAGATGGATAAAAACAGGTGGATTTTGATGTTTAATTCATATTCCACAAACATATTCATCAGAAATCAAAATACTGTTTAGACTACTTGCGGTGCACTGAAAAGAACACATTGTAAAGATTACTTTTTATTTGACTTCCCCTTTAAAGGCAGTAAACAAAAGATTTCAAATCTTGTTTCACTCCAGAGACACAACTATTAAGGAAAAGTCAATTTTACATTATATGTCTGCTTTAATACAACAATCTAAAATCAAAAGCAGCCCATTTCAAAGGGTAAAAATCATTTTAACTAGCACACTGAGATAGCGATTATGTTTGTTTGCTTTAAATAGTCCAAAATTGTGAGCTGGGCAACACTCCAATGTAATGACTAATCCCTTTTACTTTTTTTTTTTCTTCCCTTGTGCAAAGTGCAGTATGCAGCCTCCCATCACAGGACCATTAAGTTTCATTTGACGCTAAATGAAAGTCAACAGCTCCACTCTGCATGTTCACAAGACACAGCTAGCCACAGCACAGCCATACATGATGCTGGTTCAAGGTATTATTAAATACAAAACAACATACAAATTTATTTTTTAGTTGACTGATTAAGGGTTTTCCGTTTTGGTAATGTAATAACATAGCGTCTTAGTCAACAAAGCACAGTTTCAGCAAAGTTTCATTCATAAGTTTCATTTCCCGGTAAATGGGCCGGGCTTGGAAAGTCTCCTCGCCCACACAACCTCCCGGGGATTGAATTACAGGTCCTGTGGCCCGCGGCACCGTTTATCCGATTAATCCCACTTGCCTGGATTATAGTAAGGTTACGTAATCGTTTGCAAAAGCCAGAGTGCTCCTCGGGGAAGGAAAACGGGTGTTTCCAAAACACTGCTATGATCCACTTGATTGCAAATGTTATCATTTCTCACAGAATGCCAATTTTATGCAGAAAAAAAATACTTGTGTAAAACATTGCAGAGAATTAATGCTGATTTATATTAGTGTTTGCCTTGGCTGAGGTTTGCACGCTACTGGGTACCCTTCCGTGACGGAAGTTTAAATTTACAAAAGCCTGTTTTTGACTGATAACTCATTAGATAGATGCTAAGAATCATGGTAAGTACTAGGGGTGTGAATTGCCTAGTACCTGACGATTCGATTCGTATCACGATTCACAGGTCACGATTCGATTTGATACCGATTAATCCCGATACGAATTTATAACTCGATTGTTGCGATTTTTTTTCATTCAAATTTAGAAAATACTAATCAGTAGGGGTGTTAAAAAAAAAATCGATTCGGCGATATATCGCGATACTACATCGCGCGATTCTCGAATCGATTCAATAATCGGCAGAATCGATTTTTTTTTTTTTTATTTTTTTTTTTTTATTTTTTTTTTTTTTAGGATTCACACCTTGAGCATGGAAGAATGTTATATGAACGGCACATTAAGCCTTAATATTTTTATTTTAATGCTGTTCAAATGTGAAACAGATTGCAAACTGTTTGTGTACAGTGGCTCACGGTTATAAGCCTCAAGTTTTAGATAAATATATTCATACAAATCTTACAGTGTACATGTACAAATTTACTGATAGTATTTTCTAAATTTGAATGGAAAAAAATCGCAACAATCGACTTATAAATTCGTATCGGGATTAATCGGTATCGAATCGTGACCATTCGTATCGGGATTAATCGGTATCGAATCGAATCGTGACCTGTGAATCGTGATACGAATCGAATCGTCAGGTACTAGGCAATTCACACCCCTACTAATCAGTAAGCTTGTAGAGTGTAAGATTTATATGAAAATGTATTATTTATTTATCTGAAATTTCAGTCTTATAGAGGTTGTAATCTGTTTAATGTTTGAACAGCATTAAAATAAAATATTATGGCTTAATGTTCCGTTCATATAACATTCTTCCATGCTCAAGGTGTGAATCCTAACCCGAAGTCAGACGTTTTGTTGAATATTTTTCCATTAAAAATGGAAGTTTAAAAATCGATTCACACACACACACAAAAAAAAGGCAATGATGATAAGACGTTGAATCGGTAAGACTACCGAATGAACAATTCTGAGCTCTTAAAAAAAAAAAAAAAAAAAAAAAAAAAAAAAAAAAAAATCTTTTTTTTTTTATTGAATCGATTCGAGAATCGCGCGATGTAGTATCGCGATATATCGCCGAATCGATTTTTTTTTAACACCCCTAGTAAGTACTTAGTTTTAAGGTGACAAAAGGGGGGGGGGGGATAGCAAGCGTAAAACATCTTGAACCTTTCCTTATTGTCTCTTATTAGTAACGTGTCGCATCAACACTCTTCTTTTGAAGAAAACGCAAAAGAAAAAGTTTGGAATTGTTATGCCATAAAATCAGGTGCGCATTATAGTCCGGAAATTACGGTAACAACGGTTTTCTGGAGCGTGAAAAGGCGAAAGTTTGAAAATTGATCATAAAGTGAAAGAAGCGTTTGTGGTTCCGTCTAACTCTAAACGACAGAAAAGGTTACAACATTCAAATTTTTGTTAATGATGAACTTGCGCAGGCACACATGCTTATCTATTAAGACACCTAGGAACGCTTAAAAGAAAAAAGCAGGATATGCAAACGAAAATAAAAGTGTTCCACTCTATTCTCTAATGATGTTATAGAGTCTTTTGTTTTCTTGCCACCTCATCTTACTAGACGTCCTGACTGACACTACTTTGACCAATGTGGGACAACCTTTGCAACTAAAGACTTGCAAGTGTCACATGACACCGCCAACCTAGACTTGGAGGTGTAAGAACCGTACATAGCACGCTGCTCCTTTAAAAAGAGTACAAGCATAAACAAGAGGGAAGGAGGTGTCTATGTCTCACAGATGGCAGATTCATAAATGTTTAATCCATGAACAGATCCGAGGTGCTAATTGTTGGCCAAAGGGACACATAGCACCAGCTCCTCTTACACCGCGCCGACTACTGGTGTTAGTCTGGGACCGTTTTCCTCTATCAGCACCTGATTCATTTCATTATCCAAGCACCCAGGCCCAAAATGGAAATCTAGCATATCCATGTTCTACTGTAAAAGTTAATGGCAGCAATAAACGAGATTGCTGAGTCATGTTTCTGTGCTGGTATGGATGGAGGGAGTCGCAATAAGCTGCAACCTCCCACTTGATGTGCAAAGAGTTTCATTTGTTGCCATGACAAGTCGCCTCACTGGCCATGTGCTCACAAGACTATTTAACATGGAGAAAAATTGCCGCAGAGCCATAAAGGAAGATATGGAAGTTACATAACCCAGGAAAGCTGGGTGCAACAAAATTTTCACACAGGGACACATCTGGCAATCAGATATAAGACGATGTCAGAATAGATGGACAATGTTACGTAAAAAAAATAATACTTTTTTCCCCACCTTTCAACAAACCTGGGGGGACGTGAATGTCGGGTGTTCAACTTCACACGGCAGGCCTCGGAGAACACAAAGCACAGATCCTGTAAAATTGCAGCTGCCCTTCAAAGATTGACCCGCTTTTTTTCGTCTTCTTCTTTTTAACACATTTCTTGCAGAGACAATGGATGCCACAATTAGATTGATTTAAAAGACAGACATAAGTGGGGAATTCCCCGACACACAGGCCGTGCGTCTTCTCAGGCATGCCACAGGAAGTCATCCGACCAATTCTAATTCACTTGCTGCGAAAATTATCATTTATTTACAACACATAATGTAGCTTTGTCCAGCTATTACTCTCACGTCAACCTTGATAGCAACTTTCAGGCAGTACTGGAATTTCAACCTTTATTTGATTTGTTTAAAAAAAAAAAAAAAACATGTACACGTACGTACCATGTTTAATGTTTTGTTACATACTGTGTTATATGGAGGAACAAAACTGCCAAAATTCAAAATAAATAAATAACTAAATAAATGACTAAAACGGAAAATAAAAATGAATATTAAAAAATATAATTTGAAAATTATATCCAAAAAATTAATAAATGGAAATAAATGTGTTTTTATTTTTACTTTTACTAATTTATTTATTTATATAGTCATTTATTTATTTATTTATTTATATAGTCATTTATTTATCTATTTATTTAGTCACTTATTTATCTATTTATCGAGTAAACAGCTAAACGAACAAGGAAGTCTTGCCGGCTTGCAATGGAGAGCTCTAGCAATGTCCACTGTCTGCTCTCACTTGTTGTCTAGCAACTCAAGTCGCAAGTTGAGGTGACAGTGGACTGGACACGATTGTCGTCCATTGCTGGAGCTCTCCATTGCAAGCCGGCAAGACTTCCTTGTTTGCCAAGCTGCTCACTCG